>NC_044032.1:446434517-446735969 GCF_901765095.1 Microcaecilia unicolor
TTGGGATTATAAATCCAAGAATTCAACAAGGGGTCCAGAATATATATATATATATATATATTTTATTTTTTTTTTACCCAAGGATTGCAGGTCTAGGAACATGGCACAAGAAACTTCTTTGGAGCAAGTCTCTGGAGTAGAAGTCAATAGATTTCACAAGGCAAAAAAGTCAAAGACAAGTTGTCCATAGAGTTCAGGAATAGACAGGAAACTTTGGCATAAGCTCTGCAGATGCATTAACTAGCAGCAGGTAGAATCAACTTAAACCTGAAGCTTTTGGGTTTGTAGCGGTAGAGAGGGGGAAGAACTCAAGGAAGCTGAATATTTGAGGTTTTTCCCTGAAAGCTGTGGTATTCAAATTTAACTGAGTCTCAGTCTTTTAGTAGGTGGCTGAGACAATCACCGGGTCATAGATGACTACAAGGTATTGGTCACCTAGCATTATGTAGTGTACAGCAGATTCAAAGGCAGCTTAATCTTTGGTAGCCTCACAATATGCAGGTTAAATACATACAGTACAATAGGCAAGTTCTCTCATGCACCCCATTTGTAAGAGCCTGTGAGTAGGCATAGAATATGAGGCATAGACAGAAGCACTGACAAGGAATCCAATGCAAGGGTATTTATTTATTTGTTACATTTGTATCCAAGTAACAAAAACTAAGGGGAAGCTCGCTTGAAGCCTATGTAATCACAACAAAATTTATTTATTTATTTATTGAATTTGTATCCCACATTTTCCCACCTATTTGCGGGCTCAGTGTGGCTTGCAATACATGGAGGGGCATAATTGAACGAAAACGCCTATCTCCATGGGCGTTTATCTCCGAGAACGGGTCAGTGAAGGGGCGGACCGAACCGTATTTTCGAAAAAAATAGACGCCCATGTTTTATTCAACAATGTGTGAGCTGGGCGTTTTTGTTTTTCAGCGATAATAGAAAATGAAAGCGCCCAGCTCAAAAACGAATAAATCCAAGACATTTATTCGTGGGAGGGGCCAGGATTCGTAGTGCACTGGTCCCCCTCACATGCCAGGACACCAACCGGGCACCCTAGGGGGCACTTTTACAAAAACAAATAAAAAGGTCAAAGAGCTCCCAGGTGCATAGCACATAAGTACATAAGTACATAAGTACATAAGTAGTGCCATACTGGGAAAGACCAAAGGTCCATCTAGCCCAGCATCCTGTCACCGACAGTGGCCAATCCAGGTCAAGGGCACCTGGCACGCTCCCCAAACGTAAAAACATTCCAGACAAGTTATACCTAAAAATGAGGAATTTTTCCAGTCCATTTAATAGCGGTCTATGGACTTGTCCTTTAGGAATCTATCTAACCCCTTTTTAAACTCCGTCAAGCTAACCGCCCGTACCACGTTCTCCGGCAATGAATTCCAGAGTCTAATTACACGTTGGGTGAAGAAAAATTTTCTCCGATTCGTTTTAAATTTACCACACTGTAGCTTCAACTCATGCCCTCTAGTCCTAGTATTTTTGGATAGCGTGAACAGTCGCTTCACATCCAACCGATCCATTCCACTCATTATTTTATACACTTCTATCATATCTCCCCTCAGCCGTCTCTTCTCCAAGCTGAAAAGCCCTAGCCTTCTCAGCCTCTCTTCATAGGAAAGTCGTCCCATCCCCACTATCATTTTCGTCGCCCTTCGCTGTACCTTTTCCAATTCTACTATATCTTTTTTGAGATACGGAGACCAGTACTGAACACAATACTCCAGGTGCGGTCGCACCATGGAGCGATACAACGGCATTATAACATCCACACACCTGGACTCCATACCCTTCTTAATAACACCCAACATTCTATTCGCTTTCCTAGCCGCAGCAGCACACTGAGCAGAAGGTTTCAGCGTATCATCGACGACGACACCCAGATCCCTTTCTTGATCCGTAACTCCTAACGCGGAACCTTGCAAGACGTAGCTATAATTCGGGTTCCTCTTACCCACATGCATCACTTTGCACTTGTCAACATTGAACTTCATCTGCCACTTGCACGCCCATTCTCCCAGTCTCGCAAGGTCCTCCTGTAATCGTTCACATTCCTCCTGCGACTTGACGACCCTGAATAATTTTGTGTCATCGGCGAATTTAATTACCTCACTAGTTATTCCCATCTCTAGGTCATTTATAAATACATTAAAAAGCAACGGACCCAGCACAGACCCCTGCGGGACCCCACTAACTACCCTCCTCCACTGAGAATACTGGCCACGCAATCCTACTCTCTGCTTCCTATCTTTCAACCAGTTCTTAATCCATAATAATACCCTACCTCCGATTCCATGACTCTGCAATTTCTTCAGGAGTCTTTCGTGCGGCACTTTGTCAAACGCCTTCTGAAAATCCTTCCCTTGTGTGTTGAGCCCCCCAAATCCCCCTCAAAACCCACTGCCCACAAGTCTACACCATTACTATAGCCCTAAGGGGTGAAGGGGGGCACCTACATGTGGGTACAGTGGGTTTGGGGGGGTTGGACGACTAATAAGCATTAAGCAGCACAATTGTAACAGGTAGGGGGGGATGGGCCTGGGTCCACCTGCCTGAAGTCCACTGCACCCCCTAACAACTCCTCCAGTGACCTGCATACTGCTGCCAGGGAGCTGGGTATGACATTTGAGGGTGAAAATGAAAATGTGTGAAACATCATTTTTTTGTGGTGGGAGGGGGTTAGTGACCACTGGGGGAGTCAGGGGAGATCATCCCCGATTCCCTCCAGTGGTCATCTGGTCATTTAGGGCACTTTTTGGGGCCTTATTCGTGAAAAAACAGGGTCCAGGAAAAGTGTCCTAAATTCTAGGTAAAAACGCATACTTTCTTCCCATTATCGGTGAAATGCGCCCATCTTTGTTCGGCAGATAACCACGCCCCAGTTCCGCCTTCGCCACACCTCTGACACGCCCCCATAGACTTTGTCCGCATCCGCGACGGAGTGCAGTTGAAAACGCCCAAAAATCGGCTTTCGATTATACCGCTTTATTCGTTTTTGTGAGATAAACGTCCATCTCCCGATTTAGGTCGGAACTTGGGCGTTTTTCTCGTTCGATTATAAGCTGGATAGTGAATGATGGAAATACATTTTGTTACAATTCAATTATGGGTTACATTGTGAGGGTTATAGGAAGACAAAGTCAAAATATCATTAGGGAAATAGAACAATGGAGTGTATCAATGGGAAAATGATAAGGCGATAGAACAATAGTAAGAAACATTTGTCAAATGTCAAACAAAGCGAGCCTGATGTCTGTATGGTTTCAACATGTAAAAAATAGAAAAAGAGGAGAAAAGACCTCAGAAAATTGTGGCCCCCCAGCAACAAAGCTGGAAAATTCAAGTCTTAATGGTCACAGTTCTATTTCTTTAATCATTGGTCAGAAAAACCCTCCACCCACACTGCATGTATTGTGGCACCACTTTGAATTTATTTTGTTTTTCTTGCTTGCATAACTGTACAAAAATAATTAAAAAAAACAAACACTTTCCACCATGTTGCTCTAATCATAGTGTTGTAAATTCAACTTAGCTGACTGAGCTTGACTGCATACTACGTCCCAGGCAGGCATCCAAACCCGACGGATCCGTTTCACTGTGGGGCTTCTTCAGGGGATAGGGTCACAGTCTGAAGCCTTTGCTGAGCATTACTGTTGAGCAGCAAACTGCCTAAGACCTTCATGTCTGCATTAGTGGAGGAAGGGTGTTAGTTTGGTTCTTCCTTAATTCAAGGTGTTAAATGCAGGATCTAGGCTGGATACTCCTGCCAGTTCTGCTTGACCTTCAATGCCTAAAATACCTTCAATGCCTAAAATAATGACTTCCTCAAATAGCATTGATGAAGGTTTTCAGGAAAAAAGGGGAGTCTAATCAAGTTATTTCCTTAGTTGGTGTTTGGAAAGTAGTGACCAGAACTGGAATCTGTTGACTCAGCTATATGTATTTACTAAAAAAAAAACAAAAACAGAGTTTGACAGGAAGTTTGAAAATCAGTTTTAACACTTTGGAATCTCAAGTAGCTGCTTTACAGACTATTGATGTATTTGGAATTAAAGATAGTTTAGGTATATACCACAGGTTAAAGGCTATGGATAATTTATCCTGGGCAAGAATATCCAGTTCCTCAGTTTTCTTGTCACTCATCTACTGTGGGCAGTGTTACCACATAGCCAAATTGTAAGGACGTGTTAGTTATTCCCAATGCCAGGGCCGACAGAGTGGCAAACAGGGTAATTGCCCTGGGCCCCCATATTACAGGGAGCCCCCCCCCCCCCCATACCTGCACTGTCAACTGCTGAGCAAGTTGTAAATAGGAACAACAAACATTGTTTGAAATGTTTGTATGCAAATACCGGAAGCCTAAGAAATAAGATTAGAGAATTAGAATATATTGCATTAAATGAAAAGATAGGTGTAATAGGCATATCTGAGAGCTGGTGGAAGGAAGATAACCAATGGGACACTGCCATACCAGGTTACAAATTATATCACACTGATAGAGTGGACTGAATTGGAGGAGAGGTAGCATTATTCATTAAAGAGGGCCTTGAATCAAATAGATTAAAAATCCTGCAGGACACAAAACACATCTTGGAATCTCTATGGACAGAAATTCCATGTGTGAAGGGGAAAAGGATAGTGATAGGAGTGTACTACCATCCACCTGGCCAGGATGAGCAGACATGCAGAAATGTTAGCAGAAATTAAGGAGGCTAACAAACTGGTTAACACAATAATGTGTGACTTTAATTACCCCACTATCAGCTGGATAACTATAACATCAGGGCATGCTAGGGAGGTAAGGCCTAGATAAAATCAAGGACTGTTTTATGAAGCAACTGGTTCAGGAACCAACAAAAGGAAGAACAATTCTAGAATTAGCCTTTAGTGGAGCGCATGATCTGGTGCAGAAGGTAATGGTGCTGGGACCACCTGATAACTGTGATCATAACATGATCAAATTTGATATAATATCTGGAGCAAAAACTACTACTACTACTACTATTTAACATTTCTAAAGCGCTACCAGGGTATGGCGTATGGGCTCAGGGAGTTTATTCCAAGCATAGGGTGAGGCGAGGCAGAAAGGGCGGAGTCTGGAGTTGGCGGTGGTGGAGAAGGGTACTGAGAGGAGGGATTTGTCCTGTGAGCGGAGGTTACGGGTTGGAGCGTAAGGGGAGATGAGGGTAGAGAGGTAGTGAGGGGCTGCAGACTGAGTGCATTTGTAGGTTAGTAGGAGAAGCTTGAACTGTATGCGGTACCTGATCAGAAGCCAGTGAAGTGACTTGAGGAGAGGGGTGATATGAGCATATCGGTCTAGGCGGAAGATATGACGCGCAGCAGAGTTCTGAACAGATTGAAGGGGGGATAGATGGTTAAGTGGGAGGCCAGTGAGGAGTAGGTTGCAGTTGTTAAGGCGAGAGGTAATGAGAGAGTGGATGACAGTTCGGGTGGTGTGCTCAGAGAGGAAAGGGCGAATTTTGCTGATGTTATAGAGAAAGAAACGACAGGTCTTGGCTGTCTGCTGGATATGGGCAGAGAAGGAGAGGGAGGAGTCGAAGATGACTCCAAGGTTGCGGGCAGATGAGACAGGGAGGATGAGGGTGTTATCAACTGAAATAGAGAGTGGAAGGAGAGGAGAAGTGGGTTTGGGTGGAAAGACAATGAGCTCGGTCTTGGCCATGTTCAGTTTCAGGTGGCGGTTGGACATCCAGGCAGCAATGTCGGATAAGCAGGCCAATGTGGAGAGATAAAGCTGGGTGTCGTCAGCATAAAGGTGATATTGGAAACCATGAGATGAGATCAGCGAGCTCAGGGAAGAGGTGTAGATTGAAAAAAGTAGGGGTCCAAGGACAGATCCCTGAGGAACTCCAGCAGAGAGCGGGATGGGGGTGGAGGAAGGAACAGTGGAAGAGATAAGAGGAGAACCAGGAGAGGACAGAGCCCTGGAACCCAAATGAGGATAGGGTAGCAAGAAGTAAATTATGATTGACAGTGTCAAAAGCAGCGGATAGGTCGAGGAGGATGAGGATGGAGTAGTGACCTTTGGATTTGGCAAGGAACAGGTCATTACAGACTTTAGTGAGTGCCGTTTCTGTCGAGTGTAGAGGGCAAAAATCGGATTGAAGTGGATCGAGGATGGCATGAGAGGAGAGAAAATCAAGGCAGCGGCTGTGAATGGCGTGTTCAAGTATCTTGGAGAGGAAGGGTAGGAGGGAGATGGGGCGGTAGTTGGGAGGGCAGGTAGGGTCTAGTGATGGTTCTTTGAGGAGTGGTGTGACTACAGCATGCTTGAAGGAGTCAGGGACAGTTGCAGTGGAGAGAGAGAGAGAGGTTGAGGATATGACAGATGAGGGGGTGACAGTAGGAGAGATGGTGTTTAGTAAGTTAGTGGGGATGGGATCACAGGAACAGGTGGTGCATTTCGAGGAGGAAAGAAGGTGGGCGGTTTCCTCCTCGGTGATATCAGGAAAAGAGGAGAAGGAGGCCTGGGTTGGTTGGTTGAGGGAGTGGGTTAAAGGGTGAAGAGGAAGAGGTGGCTTGGTAGTGAATTTGAGGTTGATCTTCTGCACACACACAGGAAACCTAATACATTAGCATTTAACTTTCAAAATGGAGACTATGATAAAGTGAGGAGGGTGGTTAAAAAAAAAAAACCTTAGAGGAGTAGCTGCAAAGGTCAAATTTTACAGCAGACATGGATATTGTTCAAAAATATCATCCTGGAAACCCAGACCAGATATACTGCATATATTAAAAAAGGTGAAAGGAAGGCCTAATGGCAGCCAGCCCAGCATGTTTAAAAGTGAGGAAGCTATTAGAGCACGGCAAGTAGTGGAGAAGATCAAATAAAGGTGTTGGACCAGGGCCGCCGAGAGCCGGGCCCGGGACAAGGCCGTCCCCGAGCCCCCCCCCCCCACCCGAGGTCGTCGCCCACCTGAGATCGCCGGGCCATGCCCACCCGAGGTTGCCGCCCACCCAAGGTCGCCGGGCCCCCCTGCTACCCACCCACCCGAGGTCGCTGGGCCCCCCTCCACCCGCTATTGGGCCGGGCCCTCAGAACTAACCTTAAGCCTCCTTTCACTTCGCAGCAAGCAGCGGCAGGGCAGACCTCTCCTCCTTCCTTCCGTTCCTCGCCCTCGCGGACGTTACGTCAGGCGAGGGCAGGACATGGAAGGAAGGAGTGGCCTGACCTGCTGCTGCTTGCTGCGAAGTGAACGGAGGCTTAGGGTTAGTTCTGGGAGTGACGGAGGGCGGGCCAGGCGGCGGCAGTGCCGGGCCCCGGGACTTTTGTCCCCCTGTCCCCCCCTCTCAGCAGCCCTGTGTTGGACTAGGTGCGATAATAAATAACCACAGCTTTTTATTAAATACAGCAGCTCACATAAAATCTAAAACAGGACTCAACACAGGCTGTGTTAAAGAGTAGCTGCCTGCATCAGGAGTCCACGCAAATCTGATACTGATGTAATAAATATAGAGAAGTGAAATACTTCTCTAGATTGCAGTTTAGTGCTGAGGATTGATGACGTAGGTGAAACAACAAACTGTGATGAGCTCTGTGAAAAAAACATCTTGAAAAATAATATAGCAGTGTGGACTCCTGATGCAGGCAGTGGCCCATGTTCACTCCTGTTTTAGATTTTATGTGAGCTGTTCTATTTAATAAAAAGCTGTGGTTATTGATTATCACACCTAGCCCAACACCATTATTTGGTCATCTCCATTGTTTGTTGTATTTAGGGGCTCATTTTTGAAACAGAAAAATGTCCAAAACACAGCACAAAGCGGCAGATGATGTGCTTTTTTTTTTTTTTTTGCCAAAACATCCAAATCGCTATTTTTGAAACCCATTTTAAGCCTTTATTCTATGCAGTTCATCTGCAGTGCATCCAAATCACAAGATGGCATTTTGGGGGTGGAATTTGGGTGTTCCCAGAGCTTCGACGTTTTTCTGCCATAATAGAACAAAGCAAAAACATCCAGGGCTATCCACACCTGGTTTAATCACAACTAAGCCACAATTATGGATTTAAGCTCCACCCCTGGCCCCACCCCTAACCCCGCCCCCCCCTTTAGCCTCCCCAAACATTTGGGCCACCGACCGCCTATGGGTGTATAGTTGGATACAGTAGGCTTTTCGTGGGCTTTAGAGGGTTCCCATACAATATAAGGGGGTAACAGTGAGATGTATACCTGGGACCATTTATGTGAAGTCCACCTCAGCACCCCCTATGGTACCCCACTGCTCTGTTGGGATATCTGTGTGGCCAGTCTATTGCTGCTCCCCCCCCCCCCCCCCCCCCCGTACATTCCAATAGCTTGTTTTTGTGCGTTTTTCCCTTTGACTTTATTTAATTATTTATTTTCAAAAATAGTCACAAAAGAAAAATGCATCGAGCAAAAAACATTTAGGAAATGGACATTTTTGAAACAAAAAGATAGACATTTTTCTGGTTCGAAAATCACTATGTTAGCCACTTGATTTTTGGAATTTTTCAGCAAAATGTTCAAAATTGGATTTAGACATCATATCAAAAATGTCCCTCCACATCTGTTTCGCTATAGTGCTATCAGTTTAGACATAAACATGGATTTAATTTCCTTATTCGGGCCCTATTGGCCCATGAGCTCAGTTGGTATGTGCAAATTACCTCTTTCATTGGTAGAATCAAGAGGGTAGTTGTGCTCCTGAAGACTATTTATCTAGGAATCTTCACGACATTGACCCTTCATCTCTATCCTCCCATGTTTCAAACCTCCTCTCTACTGTGGCACCATCCACGTCTGTCAACGAGGCTGTTTCTTCTTACAACAATACTCTATCCTCTGCCTTAGACACTCTTGCACCTTTGATGACCCGCCCTGTAAGGCGTACAAAACCCCAACCTTGGCTGACTTCTAATATCCGCTACCTACGTTCCTGTACCCGCTCCGCCGAACGCCTCTGGCGGAAATCTCGGGCCCTTGCTGATTTCTTACACTTTAAGTTCATGCTGACCTCCTTCCAATCTGCTCTCTTACGTGCCAAACAGGATTATTATATCCAACTGACCAACTCTCTTGGCTCTAATCCTCGACTTCTCTTCACCACATTGAACTCTCTCCTCAAGGTGCCCCCTCCCCCAACTCCCCCTTCATTATCTCCTCAGACCCTTGCTGAATTCTTTCACAACAAGGTTCAAAAGATAAACCTTGCTTTCTCTACCTCACCAGCTCTCCCTCCACTAGTCCGTTCCCCTCTCTCTCCTTCCCCTCATTCCCTTTCCTCCTTTCCTGAAGTTACTATTGAGGAAACTACACTTCTCCTTTCTTCCTCAAAATGTACCACCTGTTCCTCTGATCCCATTCCCACCCACCTTCTTAATGCCATCTCTCCTACTCTTATTCCTTTTATCTGTCACATTCTCAACCTCTCACTTTCCACTGCGACTGTCCCTGCTTCCTTTAAACATGCTGTGGTCACACCTCTCCTTAAGAAGCCTTCACTTGACCCTACTTGTCCCTCTAATTACCGACCCATCTCCCTCCTTCCTTTTCTCTCCAAATTACTTGAGCGTGCTGTTCACCGCCGCTGCCTTGATTTTCTCTCCTCACATGCTATTCTTGACCCATTACAATCTGGTTTTCGCCCTCTCCACTCAACTGAAACTGCGCTTACTAAAGTCTCCAATGACCTATTACTGGCTAAATCCAGAGGTCAATATTCCATCCTCATTCTTCTTGATCTTTCCGCTGCTTTTGACACTGTCGATCACAGCATACTTCTCGATACCCTGTCCTCACTTGGATTCCAGGGCTCTGTCCTTTCCTGGTTCTCTTCCTACCTCTCCCTCCGCACCTTTAGTGTTCACTCTGGTGGATCCTCTTCTACTTCTATCCCTCTGCCTGTCGGTGTACCTCAGGGTTCTGTTCTTGGTCCCCTCCTCTTTTCTATCTACACTTCTTCCCTTGGTTCATTAATCTCATCCCATGGCTTTTCCTACCACCTCTATGCTGATGACTCCCAAATCTACCTTTCTACCCCTGATATCTCACCTTGCATCCAAACCAAAGTTTCAGCGTGCTTGTCTGACATTGCTGCTTGGATGTCTCAACGCCACCTGAAATTAAATATGACCAAAACCGAGCTTCTCATTTTCCCCCCCAAACCCACCTCCCCGCTCCCCCCGTTTTCTATTTCTGTTGATGGCTCTCTCATTCTCCCTGTCTCCTCAGCTCGAAACCTTGGGGTCATCTTTGACTCTTCTCTCTCCTTCTCTGCTCATATCCAGCAGACCGCCAAGACCTGTCGTTTCTTTCTTTACAACATCCGTAAAATCCGCCCCTTTCTTTCCGAGCACTCTACCAAAACCCTCATCCACACCCTTGTCACCTCTCGTTTAGACTACTGCAATCTGCTTCTTGCTGGCCTCCCACTTAGTCACCTCTCCCCTCTCCAGTCGGTTCAAAACTCTGCTGCCCGTCTCATCTTCCGCCAGGGTCGCTTTACTCATACTACCCCTCTCCTCAAGACCCTTCACTGGCTCCCTATCCGTTTTCGCATCCTGTTCAAACTTCTTCTACTAACCTATAAATGTATTCACTATGCTGCTCCCCAGTATCTCTCCACACTCGTCCTTCCCTACACCCCTTCCCGTGCACTCCGCTCCATGGATAAATCCTTCTTATCTGTTCCCTTCTCCACTACTGCCAACTCCAGACTTCGCGCCTTCTATCTCGCTGCACCCTACGCCTGGAATAAACTTCCTGAGCCCCTACGTCTTGCCCCATCCTTGGCCACCTTTAAATCTAGACTGAAAACCCACCTCTTTAACATTGCTTTTGACTCGTAACCACTTGTAACCACTCGCCTCCACCTACCCTCCTCTCTTCCTTCCCGTTCACATTAATTGATTTGATTTGCTTACTTTATTTATTTTTTGTCTATTAGATTGTAAGCTCTTTGAGCAGGGACTGTCTTTCTTCTATGTTTGTACAGCGCTGCGTATGCCTTGTAGCGCTATAGAAATGCTAAATAGTAGTAGTAGTAGTAGTACTATGACTACAGCTACCTCCATGCTCTCATAGTAATATTTTACTTCCCAAAATACTCAAGGACTGCTTTTTCAGGAGACCTTTGGTCTGTAATTTAGCTGATCCTATAGAAATATTCAGTACTACTGGGGGCTTTCAATTTAACGGAATCAAACAAAATAAAACATGGAAAATAAAATAAGATGATACCTTTTTTATTGGACATAACGTAATACATTTCTTGATTAGCTTTCGAAGGTTGCCCTTCTTCCTCAGATTGGAAATAAGCAAATGTGGTAACAGATAGTATATATGAGAGAAACATCAAAGCATTACTTTGACTGTCTGACAGAGTGGGAGGGTGGGGGTATGCATGGGGACATCAAAGCATTTCATTGATATTCTAACAGAATGGGTGTTGGTAGGTGAGAGGAGGGTAATAAACAGAGAAATACAGCTTTATGTTTTATAAACAGGACTTAATAAGGATCTGGGTTTTCTAACTCATTATAAAACATAAAGCTGTATTTCTCTGTTTATTACCCTCCTCTCATCTACCAACACCCATTCTGTTAGAATATCAATGAAATGCTTTGATGTCCCCATGCATACCCCCACCCTCCCACTCTGTCAGACTGTCAAAGTAATGCTTTGATGTTTCTCTCATATATACTATCTGCTACCTCATTTGCTTATTTCCGATCTGAGGAAGAAGGGCAACCTTCGAATGCTAATCAAGAAATGTATTAAGTTATGTCCAATAAAAAAGGTATCATCTTATTTTTTTTTCCATGTTTTATTTTGTTTGATTTCTATTGATAACCTTAAGAGTGGACTAACACGGCTACCACACCTCTCAATTTAACGGAACAATCCATGTTCTATCTTGTAGTTGTCATCTTTTTTCTTAGTATTTGATTTACTGCTTTTTGCATTTTTATTTTTTTGTTTTATGTTGCAATCTGCTGAGAAAAAGTTTGTGCTTGGATTAACTAAATACAGATTTCTACCAAATAAATAAGTAATGGAGTTATATGTGCAGATGGCTCATTTTATAAAATTCTGCAGTACATACTTGTAGGAGTCAATCTTGCATATCTTTATGTGTATGGAAAGTGGGCATTCCTGGGGGACGATGTTTGGAATATATAACAAGTATTCATGCAGAAAATCACCAAAGTAACATAACTCTGCACAGGTTCCACTTCTTCATTAATCTCTGTTTCTCCCTGCCACTTTTGGGGCAGAAACCATAGAAGTCTGCTTGGCAGCAGTCCTACTTCCTGAGAACACATTGCTAAGCAGTCATAACTTACACATCTGGCTTTAGTCACCACAGGCATTCATATGCCTACTTTATACATATTTTCCCATGCAAAATAGATATAGAGGGCTGGATTCAGTAAATGACACCCAAAGTTAGATGTCCATACAACACAATCCCACAGAGATTATTGGTGTATTTTGTCACCTCTCACTCTCTCCTGGCGGGAACATGCAGCCTTTTAGCATCCTCTTCCGGGGCTGATCCTGACAATCCTCCACTTTACAGTTCCCTTCTGAAGTACAAACAGCTTCTCAGCTTAACCCCAGCAGTACTTCACAATTCACCTCAGGAGAGCAGTTCCTCCCTCCCCCAGATGCACTCCACCACCGATTTACAGTTCAACTCTAGAGTGCAGTCAGCTTCTCAGCTGCACTTGCTTTACAGCTCACCTCTTGAATAGGTCCAAACCCTAACTCTTCTCTTCCAAATCACCCTAGGGATCAGAGCAGTGTTCCTCCCTGCCAGTCAACATCTCCCTGACATCCACCCCATACAACAAAGATTGGCCAGTTCAAGATTGTTCCTGCACACAGAGAAATATGTGCTCTGCTGTGAATACAGGGCTTATCCCCTTCTCCAGCCCAGACTCAGGGCTGTGAACCTCCAGCAGTACCACTCCCTTCATAGGCTAAATTCCCTCCCTTCTTATCACAGGATTTTAGCTCCAATTCAAAAGGACTCCAGCTTCTGTGCAAGAGCAGAAACTTCCATTAGTTCCTCCACTCCCCCCTCACCAATTCCTCTCTCCCATTTTTTTAGCACCTTCCTCCCAATCCATGGAGTCCACCCCCACCCCACCCTCCAGGTGTTCCTCATTCTCTTGATAATCCTCCATTTCCCAATCCGTCCCCTTCCTCTCTACCTCTTGGGAATTGTAGTTCTCTCTCCTTTGTTCCCCCCTTCCCTGCAAGTACTTCTGGGATCTGTATTTCCTTCCTTGTCTGCGTAGTGTAGTAACTTCTTCCTCCACTAGAGGATGCCCCCCTTCCAGGGGCATTCTGGATTTTGTAGTTCAATGTTCCTGCCGGACCAACCCCTTCTCTGCTGGATTTCTGTTTTTTTTTCCTGCCTCTGCCTAGCAGACTCCTTACAATTTAAACAAGACAAATTTATGTGAAAAATACCTTGTCAAACATGTCTGGGATATAAAATGATTTTTAAAAATGTGCAACGATTAAACATCTGATGCAGACATTTCAGAAGACTAGCAAGTCTATAGTTGTCTGGCTAGAAAATATGAGCACAATTTTAAAACATTTTTGCATAGAAGTTTGGACTTGTTTAAATACACCAATAATCTCTGTGGGAATGTGTTGTATGGACATTGTTGATATTTTCCCTTCAGAGTTTTTAATTGCTGAGTTCTCTCAATAATATTTTTGGTTTAGACCAAGGTTAGATGCCATTAAGATCCGCACTAAGCTAATATTTTGTAAAGGGTGCTCTGCGCCCTTCGGCACACTTCTTGCACCTAATTTTGGGTGCAAGGATGTTAAACTGTTCATGAGCCCTTGTGCCCAGGTCGAGGCTTAGGAAGGAGCTTGGCCAAGGCCTAGGGTGGACCAAACAGACACTAAGCAAAACCCCGGCCACAAAACTCCACACACTCAGGACAAACAACTAGCACCACCAGAAAAGGGAGATAGACCACTCAGGTGGACCTCACGGCCGAACGGGAACCCACTCATACAGAGTCCAAGCGTGCAGGCCTCAAGGTCGAACAAGGACAGAGACACACACTGGGGAAGGGGAAAAGAACAACGAGGGAAGTCTCCTAAAGGAATACACAAGGCTGTGCTACACATCACTCAAGGAGAAAGGAAACCACTGTAGGAATACACAGGACTGTGCCACTCAGCACTCAAGGGTCAAGGGAATCCACACACGAGTACGCAAGTCAGTGCCACAGAGTCAGATACTAGAGACAAAGGGAAAAGCAAGCAAACAGGAAAGGCTGCCTTTACATACACCAAACAGATAAGGGCAATGTTCACAAGAATCAGGAGACAAGCACAGCAGACAAAGCGTAAAAGAAGGCTAAAGGGAAGGGCTGCTAAACACAAGTCAGGGAGAAGCAGGCTTACACTGCAGTTAAAGGATAAAAGCTAACAAAGGGGAAAAACAAAACATTCTTACCAGAACTCAGTCAGCACACAGAGACAGAGCAACAGAGCCCCCACAGGTGCAGGGAAGCAAGGTAATCAGGGAAAGCTGCTTAGTTAGGGAAACAAACAAGCATATGCTGGAAACAACCAGCACACAGAGAGGCTACAAGCAATGAAAGGAGTAAACAAACTCCCACGAAAGCACGGTGTGCTATAAGCACAGACAGAGAGAGGGTAACAGGCTTCAGCTGACAGAGATCAACGCTAAAGCATGGACTGTAGGGAAAGGTAGGTTTAAATAGGTCTGACGTCTGCTGCCTCAGACATCAACTCAATCCCTAACAGGCCAATAAGAGGCGAGTCCCAGTCATTCTCCTGCCTGTCTAGCAGAAACATAACAAAGGATTTGTGCCTGCCAAAAGCTGGTGTAAACCCTGGCACCCAACTGATGGCCTTGGGTGCACAAATATAAGTATTATATTGCATCTAATTTCTGAGAATGCCCCAACCCACCAATGCTCCTCCCATAGCCACACCCCCTTTTGAGCTCCACACTATGAAATTTAGGTGCCCATGTTAATGAATAGGGCAAAGGACAAATGCCCATATGACTGCTAATTAGTGCCAATTAAGTGCTTGTTAACTCCTAATTGACTAATCCTGTGCACATCTGCGGGATAATGGGTATGGGATTCCCCAGAAGGCCTAGGCCTGTGATCAGGGTTGCCAGATGGGAAAACATTTCCCAGCCCAATCTGCACGCAAAGACAGCCCAAGCTGCCCGACAGGCTATCTGAGGAGCGGGGGGGGGGGGGGGGGGGTAGAAGGGATCCCACCTGTGCAAGCATGCTTGCTCTGCCTCCTTTTTCTTCCCATGTGCTGCTGCGCTCTCCTCCTCATGATGCAACGTGCTGCTACTGCCTGGTTGGCACCACCTCGCCCTATTGGTCAAATTTTGAGCTGGAATGAGGCTTCAGATGAACTAAGCCTCATTTCCGCTCCAAATCTGACCAATAGGGTAAGAGCCACCCAAAAAAAACAAAAGCCCGCCGGAAAAGTCGCAACCCATGACTGAAGAAAAATGCCCATGGGTGATTTTAAAAATCCACTCAATTCCACGGGAAAACCAGAGTTGGCAACCCTGCGCTGTGATTTAAATTGGTATGTGTGCTTCTGTGACCATCTCTGGAAGAAGGTGACTAAAATCACCAGAAACAAAAATGAGGTATTAATTAATTCTGTTAGAGTAAGCAATTTGTAATACAACAGTCAAAACCCCATCCTTTTATGTGAAAAAATTAAAAAGCTACAGAAGTTCAAACACAGAACTTTTGCAGACGGCCATTCTCAACATTTTGGATTTGCTACTTTAGTCACCTTTTCCCAGCGATGGTCACATATTTGTAAAACATTTTGGAGCCTTTTTTGTGTAGGGGGGGGGCATGATTATTAAATATAACATTTTCTCTTTTCTTTCTTTCTCAATAGCTAGGCGCATAACAGGATTTATGTACTCTGAGAATTTGTTGTACTTCTTAAAGCAGCAAGATCCCTTTATTGCAGGTAAATATTACAGGTGAGTCACAAAGGTCATTAGGTAACACGAGACTTTAGACTTGTCAGAACCTGTAAATCATTGTTAAATGCTAAGATCTTAAGTATGTGTTGCTGTTTGAAGGTCCTCTTGAATGCAAGTTGGGTAACTACTGGGAAGTGCTTACACAGTAGTCTTTTGAGTGTGTCACAAAGTACATTGAGATCCAGGTGCATAGCCTGGCATCATTCATCTTCACCATGTCTTTGGTCAAGGTGACTCCCTGTGAAGTGTGTGGCCCCAGACATTCAAGCACGCCAGGATCCCTACAGAACAACATTCCAGTAGTTGTATTAGTCTTGAAAAGAGCTGCATGCTTTGCAGCCTGATGTAACATTTTATCATCATGGGGGGCACTCTAAGTCCAAGGATTTTAAACAAGCAGCTGTATTATGTCATGTTTACTTTCAGTTTCAACTGAAGACTGTAAGTACCTTATTTGGTGGTGGGAGGGATAAATATAGACAAAGGGCAAACAGGGCACCTAAAAAATGTAAAAGGGTCCTGGAGGATGAGAGAGACTTTGCTAAGGACCTAGGGGTAGTTGCACTAACAAAAACGTTAAAGCCCTTCCCTTACCGATTCCTTAGCGGGGCCTCACCAACAACTTATACAGGGACATCAACACCTCCTTTCTTCTGCTGGTTATACCCCTCTCTATGCAGCTTAGCATCCTTCTGGCTATGGCCACTGCCTTGTGGCATTGTTTCATCACCTTGGAATCCTCAGACACCATCACCCCAAGGTCCCTCTCTTGAACTGTGAAGGAGCTTGCTCAATATTCAAGGTGCTCAGCACCCACTGTATCCACAGAGCTGGCTCCTATGTGGCTGTGTTTTGCTGGTGACTGTTTGCATGTAGTTTGTGTAGAGAACCATAGAAGTCCCACTTGTTCTGTTTAACCAGTAGTAGGTGTATTGGTGTTAGAAACATAGAAACATGATGGCAGATAAAGGCCATATGACCCATCCAGTCTGCCCATCAAAGAAGACAGTCAGATTCATCTGACACGACCTACCACTAGTGAAGCCATGCTGCCTCGGGTCTCGCATTCCATATAGTTCAAGAAATGTCACAATCCTCCTTTTTAGAAGCATTTCCATTAGCTTACTCACCACCAAGGTCAGACTGACAGGTCTGTAATTCCCAACCTCTTCCTTACTTCCACTCTTGTGCAAAGGAACCACATCCGCCCTTCTCCAGTCCACCGGGACCACTCCAGTTTCTAAGGAAGCATTGGTCTGTCAGCGGAGCCGACAGAACTTCTCCAAGTTCCTTAAGCACCCTCGGGTGTATCCCATCAGGCCCCATCGCCGTGTCTACTTTTAGTTTGGCAAGCTCCTTACGAACACAGTCCTCTGTAAACGGGTCTTGGTCTACCATACATCCAACCCCTGTTCTAGGGCACAGTGTAATAGTTGTAGTGCTGCCTATTCATAGATAGGGTTTCTTGCTGTTTTGAATCATAGGAATTAGTGCTACTGTGTATGACAGATTTGCTACATGTATGTTGAGTTGGGATTTTTTTTTCAGGGTGTGTATTTCACAGTGTATCCATACAACTGTTGATGAAATTCTTTAACATTTTTTTTATTAAATATATACATTTTCCAAGTATATGTCCTGTGATACTATAGAAGGATAGCTATAGGACCTGCCCTGATATGACTTGACCACCAGGGAGAGATTTCCAGGGAAGCTCAAAGTAGTGGCATGGAAGAAGCTACTAGAGAGCAATCAGACGTTGAAGTGACCTGATGGGAAGAGGCCACTAGAGGGATCTTGGGCATTGGAGGGGCCTGTATTGTCCTGTAGATTCCACAGGAGGGAGCCCTACCTCAGTGATAACCCGGAACCCAGGATAGCTAGGAAGGGGGAGGGGTGAGCATTATCCTCTACTAAAGAGAAGGGAAGGGCCTGTAGCAGTGGGATGGAGCTATGTCCCTTTAGGAGCACAGCCCCTGGAGAAGCTTCTGGACTTCTCCTGAACCTAGGAGAGGAGCCCAGGAAGGGTGGGGTTGGTAATGAGCAACGCTTTAAACAAGAGGCACTTCCCCAAAGGAAGGGAAAAGGAACCACACATCTGAAATAAAGGATGCCAAGTGACTGGTGAGTGGACTCCCAGGAAATAGACTAAAGCAGACAAAAACCCCCAGGGAATTTGACCCCAAAGAAAAGGTCCATAAAGAATAAATAGATAAGGTACTTACCTGGATGCCAGAATAATGTGAAATTAACAGATAAGGTACTTACCTGAATACAAAAATAATGTGAATAATATAAAAGGTGGAATATTAGTTGTGGCTGACAATATAAAGTGAACATTGTGCCAGATTAAACTCAGTAATCTTTGAACAAACAGCTGAGGGGTGGAGGACAGGACTGTAAAGTCAATAGTTTTGTCCGAGGGAAGGTGGCTGTTCTAAACTGAGACTCAGGTCCCCCATAAAGAGGGCTCAGTTCTGAGCGTAAAGAGGATTCCAATCCCTAAGACTGAAGGTAAGAACAGCTATAGTTATTAACTGTTTGTGGGATCTCATAGAAGTGAAGTTTGCAGGATGCTTCTGTGACTATCCTGATTGAGTCCTGAGACTCTGACTATGGCTGGAGGCCCCAAGTTCAATAGGGCCTTCTTAGAAGTTTGTGTCAAGAACTCTCCTACTGACTTGCTGGAAAGGGGGGGAGTTTCTGATCTACAGCACCCCCTGTCTAAAGGGAGGAAGTATAATGAGTGTGTCTAATTTTGAAGAGGAGGAATGTCACAATCCATATCAGTTTCCTTTTGTATCCACAAATGAAGTATTGTGTGTGTGCGCAAGTAAGTTCTGGCCACGCCCTGACTTCTGGCCCTTTCTCCGCCCTTGCTCTGCCCCAGTTCGACTTCCTTTTTATCAACAAATTAAGCCCTGGGTTTTATGAATTATTTTCATGTGTTAGATGACTTCTGTGTTAATTATGATATGAAGACTCTATTGTTATCTTTATTAAATGAATTGCATGTGTGCCAGGATAAAGAAAGGGCAGTGCTGATCTTATTAGATCTTATGAAAGAATTTGATACAACAGTACCAGTACATTATCATATTTTGTTTCAGTGCTTGAAGAAAATAGAAGTAGGTGAACAGTTTTTTTTTCTATTACTTTGTTTTTCTTAAACTTTAACAAGATTTTAAATTACAGTTTACTTCATCCATATAGCCTAACATGTACACTCTCTAACCCCCATTAACTAAGCTGTGGAAACGGCTGACGTGCGCTAATGCTGACACAGCCCATTCACTTTGATTGGGCTGTGTTGGCATTGCTGTGGCTTAGTAAATAGGGGAGCAAGTCACAAAATAAAAAATGTATGTATTTTAACATATAATCTTATAACCATGTATGCATTTCCAGTGTGTCTAAGGGGGAGGTAGAAAAATGCTCCCAACAGCTTCAGGTCTTAAACCACTTTAAGACTGTTTCTCAATAGTGTCCTTTCTAGGCGATTCATTAAAACCTTGCATAAAGGGGTTCCATAAATCATTTCAAAGATCTTTGATTTCCCTCTGACCCTCATCACAAACTGTTCCATTTCTATTATTTACCACAGTTTTTTTACTGGATGTTTTCATTGTCTGCTATTACCATTCAGGCAGTCAGAAAACAAAACAATTGTTAAATTGTTCCTATTCAATACTGTGACATTTGAGGTGTTCCTAGTGACAGTTATGTCCTGACTTATTTTTATCACAGCTTCCTAAAAGGATCCCACCAAATATGCTTAAAGCCCTTTTCTCCATGTGCCACCACCAGCTGCTGTCAGGGACCTCTTTGTGATGCTGGAGTTATATAAATCTGAAGGAGAGTTTTATATTGGTATCTAAATGGGAGGTAAAAGTAGAAATTGTATGTGTATGGTTCCATCTTACTCCCCCACTTTCCTCCTTCTATATCTTTTCGATGTCCTTCTCCCATTTCAACTAGTGATGGTGATTGGTGGCCATATTATTATCAGTTAATATTTGATAAATCATTACAATCAGAATTATTGGGGTTTAGCAATCTTAAAATAATTTTCGATCGAAATGTAGACAATTCTTTACTAGTAGCAGTGAGAAAGGGTTAGATGGGCTCTTGCACTTATTGAGAATATCTGCTCCACTTTTAAAGGTAATAAATAGAAATAAAACAAAACATAGAAAATGTAATGTTTTATTGGACTAACTGTACATTTTTTTATTAGCTTTCGAAGGTAACTTCATCTGCAGATCAGAAATGAACAAATTGCTCATTTCTGATCTGAAGAAGATGGGTTACCTTTGAAAGCTAGTCAAAAAAATGTATTTAGTCCAATAAAAATTGTATCATCTTATTTTCTTTTCTCTGTTTTGTATTTATTACATGTATACAATCAATAACTCTTGTTATTTTATTGTAGCCATAGGAGCCAACTTTTCAAAATGTTTGGAGGTGCTAAACAGCACAGAAATTACTCTTCCCAGGACACGGTGAAGGAGCTTTCTTAATAGGGTGCTTGGTAGTCACGGCACCTACTGTTGTTCTACATGCTCCTTACTGGACTGCTTCCAGGGAGGAAGGGACAAGGTTCCTTCCTTAGCTCAGAGTTTTATACTTCCCTCCAAAAACTCAAGTTTCAGTGCAATTGGGCTATTTCCCCAAGAAGAGACCTCCCAGTATTCATATTTGATTAGCACCTTTCTGGAGCAGGGACCCACAATATGTTTCCTGCAACTACAAAGGAAAGAGTGTTTTGGCAGTCTGCTACAATCATGAGCACTCTGTTGGTGCCACTGGGTGCTGAGCACCCCCATTACTGATCAAGCTCCTTCACTGCATCCATGGAGGGTGATTTGTATGAAATTTGACACCCTGACTCATTTTGAAACATTGACTCATGTGACTGGGCCAAAAGTAACTGTTCTAGCGGCTTGCCCAGAAATGGCGCAGTAGAGAAACAGGATGGTAATGACTCAAATCTAGGGGATCCAAAGATAGCTTTTTCACATGGTAAATAGACACTTCTTTCAAACCTAGAGATAGGTAGCCTTCAGATACGGACACATTAACCACCCTAGAAAAGACAAAAAAAAAAAAAATAGACCTAACAACTGACAGCAGCTTGATGTTCTGAGACTCAGTCAAAGTGCCCCAAACCAGTTTTTCTGCCAGCCATCAATCTCGATGGAGAAACTATGTAGAGAGCAGAAACTGTCAAGTTTTAGAACTTTAAAAGAAAAAAAACAAACCTGAGCATTACCTCCCAATCTATAGCTGATCTAAAGTAACACTTATTGATCAGCTCTTTTACTGTTATGAAACAGTTTGGGAGGCTTCCGGCTTGAATTTTCCCTGCAACAAACACTTTTTAGCTATTATCAATTATACATATATAATCAGACAAACAAACATGATAGATTAGCTTCTCCTGTGATGACTTACGCTTTCTCAGCTTGCAGTCTTACCTGTACAGCTTCCATTTAAACTTTGTAGTCTCTGTTGTAAAGATCAACATGCAAATTGCAGGCACATATAGTGATCCTTGTAAATCTCACTGCTGCTCAGTTATTTAGAACCTAATGATGTCACAATGCTAGCCTCTCCCACTCAGCCAAGAGCCCACTCACATGTACTGCACAGTTAGAGCTTAGAACCTGCTAATATCACAATGCTAGCCCCTCCTACTCTGTCAGGCATACACATACACTGTGTGTGAGAGCTTACATCCTGCAGATATCATAATGCTGACCACTCTCACTCAGCCAGACCCTGTTCATAACATACCCCTTCAGAAGTGGTCTGCTGATACTACAGTCCTGCTTCAGAGACTCCACGCATACCACATAGGGGACAAGGATTTTTTTAACATAGTGATTTTTTTAATTGATTGATTGGGATATATTAACCACCTTTATGAAGATTCACCTAAGGCGGTGTACAGCAGGTACTGTTTAACATAAAACTTACAATTTTGTTAATAGCGATCCTCCTCTGCCCTCCCCTCCCATCCATGTCCAGTGACTCACCTTTGCCCCCTATCCTCCCCTCCCACCCATGTCCAGTGACTCACCCCAGCCCCCCTTTTCAACCCCCGAGTTCCAGTTCCAACCCCACCTGTCCGCCCTCTTCTCCGGCAGCATTCCCCTTTTCGTTCCTACCATCCTGCGGGTTTTTAATCTTTATTTTACCTCGTCACAGTGGCAGCGGCAGTGAAAGCAGGCTCATCTCCAGCCTTCCCTTCCATTTCAGAGTCCCGACCTCAAGGAAACAGAAAATTACATCAGAGGAAAGCGGGACACAGAGAGGGAAGGGAAGGGAAGGCTAGAGGTGAGTCTGCTGCTTTCACTGCCGCTGCCGCCGCTGCGACTTGAGGTAATATAAAAGATTTAACCCCCCCCCCCAGGGCAGCAGGAACAAAAGGAGGGCTGTCGGGGAGGTGAGGGCGGGCAGGTGGGATTCGAGAGCTGCCTGCAACTGGGCTGGAACTGTGAGCCGCCTGGTCGGCGGAAAGCATGACTTGTGGCGCCCTCCAGAGGTCTCCGCCCCCCTGCCATGCTTACCATGCTTAACGGGTTCTGCCGGCCCTGCAGTGGCTTGGGTGATCGGGTGGGGAAATCCCGAATCGGGACTCCCAATTTTTTTCCAAAACAAATCGATGAATAGATTTGAATTGTGAATTGGACAGCACTATTTTGAACAGGCACTGGCTTTTACAGGATGGGCCTTCAGGAGAGGGAGGGAAGGTTTCAAAATGGGTTAGTTGTAACAAGAGTAGCTTTGATGTGACAAATTTGAAGAACAGTGACCATGGAAGAAGGGAGGAACAGAAGGAATGTTAGCAGATGATCTGATAGATCTGTGGGACAAGTCCTTTCAGGATATGGGAAGCATACCCATACTTGCTGAGGCTCACGTGCAGCCTCGTCTAGAGGCTCGTATCGAGGTGAGTCCTGCCGGATGAAGGGATGTAGTGGGGCAGCCCTCTTGAGATGGCCCGGGATGGATCCACTACATAGGGGATAAGCTTTGTAGAGCATCCCAGCATCAAAGGAGTAACCTCTCATACATGTGATCTAAAACTGGATCCCAACGGTTCCATGAAGTGCTCCAATTTCAATCTGCAATAGTCACAAACCCAACTTTGGAAAAATAAAAGGAGGTGTGCCGTCCCCTCTTGATCTGCCTGGCAGTTAACTACCACTCCCAGGTGACAAAGTCTATAGGGAACTCTGAGATTGAGGTGTCCAAAATGCTCAGCGGAAACTGCTCGGACACACCTACCCACAAAACCATTAATTGTGGGTAGGATTTGAACACCTGGGGGTGGCCCCCTTGGTATGACAACATAAACTCAACATGTCATATCGATATCCATAAGTGTAAAGTTGTGTTCTTTACCTTTGTACCGTAAAGTCTTGTGTGGAAAAATGAAGAACCTCCTGTATGAAGAAATGTAATCGGACAACACTAATGTAACAGACCCATTCCCAAGCGGTCTCTGTGCCACTTTGGAAATCAGTGGTGAAAGGAGACAAGCCCCTAATGGAAGTGGGGTGACAGTGGTGTGAATGAGAATCTGCTACCCGGCCTTACCATTAAGAACATAAGAATAGCCATACTGGGTTACACCAATGGTCCATCTAACCCAGTATCCCATTTCCCATCAGTGGCTAAGCCTGGTGACAAGTTCCTGGCAGAAACCCCATTAGAAGCAACATTCCATGCTACCAACTCCAGGGCAAGAAGTAGCTTTCCCCTGTCTGTCTCAATAGCAGACTTTTTCTGAAGAAACTTGTACGAACCTTTTATGTATTTTCCCAGGGTCCAGTATACTGTCAACCCAGCTATGGTCTCCTGAAATCACTCCGGCCTGGCCTGGCTCAACAAATCACAGTGGGACTTATGTCTCGTAGCTAGCACCCTGTTTGTTTATTTTATCTAAGCCAGAACTGCACATATTACACACAGACCAGTCACACCACTGAGTGGTACAGAGATCCAGTGCTACTTAATTTTATTCTTTTTTCATTTCTTAATCATTCCTGACACACTGTTCGCCTTTGACTACCATTACAACTGTGCCAAGACTTTAAGGTGTTGTCCCAGATAACACCTAAATCCTCTCTGACTCCTAGTACATGTCCACATTAATTTATTTGCTATTTAAATGAACAGTCTTCTAGTCCTCCAAAGCCCTCCTGTAATTTCACACAGTTTACAAGCAATTAAACAACTCTGAATAATGTTATTTTATTTCAGCACCTGCTGATTTAATTACCTCATGACTCATCATTTATAAGTCAGAAAAAACACAGTTTTTATTCTTAATTTTTTTTGCTTCCACGCCATGTGGCGATTATACCATGTAAAATTAATTAATGAATAATATTTCAAGATTTTGTAATCTCGTTGTGCGCAATTCACACAGGACTGCCAACAGCCTGTGCAAATCCAGAAAACTCTGCATCCACAGCCCCATGGGTGGTCACGCCTGCTGCAATGCAGGGAATGAGTTCTCCCAGCTCCCTGGAGGTGGTACATGGTCATTCAAGACTTTCTGCCAACCCCATCCCCCTAAGGTGGGACCCACCACACTAGTCTCAGTGGGTGTAATCATGGACCATAGACTCAAATTACTAAGAGATGGAGGTTCAAACCAGAGGGCTCTCTCCCTCCCCAACCATGCACCTATGCTGCCCTGAGTTGGCTCTCGTCCCCAGGAAAGATTTACGGCTGCTGTTGAAGTCCCTTTCTGAACACTGGTAGTGAGTGAGGGAGGGCCGGACCCCAAACAAGGAGATTTCTTTATCAGCCTTAGACCAAAAGTGAGACAAAGAGAAAACATCTCAGAATGAGTCAACCCACACCTCATGCTTGACCCAACATGGGAAGCTTAGTACAGGCGGGTGAGCAACAGCGTCAGCAGGCTCTAGCAGGGCTTTCCCGTGGGGGATCCATGTCCTTGCACAGCAGTACAACTACCCAAAGCCGTGATTAAGGGAAGGGAGAAGGCCCAGGTGTGGGCACCATCCTGAAATGGACGAACCTCCAGTGCTATACAGGCCGGAAGAGAAACCTGTCCAAACCTACTTAGAAGGCACTATGAAAGGTGTCCAGACCACCCTGCCTGGGTGTTGCCGCTCCACCCCAGGTGCACGAGGGGAGTCCAAGGCACCCCCCCCCCGTTAGGTAGGCTCCAAGAAGAAAAGCATCAAAGAGGATGCTGGGCCTTCCAGCTCCAGTGCAAGGTATAGCCCATAAGGGAGAGGCTTTGGGGGATTATTCCATAATTCTTCCTGATGGCGCTGCATGCAGCGCTCGACTCCCCCCCCCCCTTTTAAACAAAGGCAACCCTGAAAGGATTGCCGTAGGCAAAAAGGAGCTCCCTCCTAACCTCTCTCCACAGCTCTCCGTGTCCTTGAGGGTAACTCACCTTGAGATACTACTGAAAAAGGTGTGAGCAAATCTAAAATAAATAAAAGAGGGAACATCTACTGAGCTCACAGGCTTTTAAGCTCCTGGCTCAAGTCCCTCCTTTCCCATCAGGAAGCCTGGCTTTGGTGTGAAAGCTGCTTTCTGGCCACCAAACTTCACTGATGCTTTGTGGCAACCCACACAGCCGAGGCATGGGTTCATAGGTGCAGTGTCAGGTTAATGTCAGTTCCGTGCACTTCAGCCCTCCGCCTCTTCACTAGTTATCACACTCCCTAGGGGACAACAGGGCTTGGGAGAGCATACACAAAATCCCAGAATCCATCACATCCCTCAAGCTGATCCTGCTGCAGGCACCATGAATGAGCTTAGCTCAGAGTGGACTTTTTTTTAAAGATGATGTTTGTGGGGTAGGAAGAGGAAGTAAGAAGCCTATTTCATTCTGGCGGCCAGTGGTCAACAGAAAACTGGTATTTACATCGGCCTGTTTTATGGTTCTGCTGGCTTTTGGCCTCCCTTTAAGAAAGATGGTCAGGCCAGCCAAATACTGGCTGATTGGCAACCCCTGCAACAACCACTCCCCCTCTTTACTATTTGTCAGTGTACATCATAGAGCAGGACAGTAGCTGCTCATAGACTGCATCCTCTTTCTTTGCCTGTTGATTTGAACTGCACAGCTGTACAGTGTCTGAGGTAATTCAAATCAGTCCTCAGACCCATGGCACCAAAGGAGGAGGACACATCCTGGTGAGCACCTGCTCTCTCCCTCCTTGCTGCTTACTAACAAACAAAGCAAAGAGATGGAACAATAACTGCTGGGGGGGGGGGGGGGGGGGGGGGCTGGAGACAGTACACTGGGGCCAATGCAGAAAGCCTCTTGTTAGAGCCATCATGCACTGATGAGTGCACAGCTTTTGCTGTGAGATTAATGAGAAAATATTCTGCAGTGATCAGATTGGATGTAAGCTAATAAGATGCAAATTCAACACACACAGAATGTGTGCACTGAGGGAAAGGCTGCTCGAGACATGCGCACAAAACAAAGGTTTTGCAGTTACAGCGCCTTCACTATGCGCATGTCTACACAAAATAAAAGTGCCCGCACACATCTACACATGAACTAGAATGTTTGATCTGCGCATAAATATTAGCCACCCCAAAATTTGTTACACTTTTTTTCAAGGCTAATATTTATGCACAGAACATTCTGGTTCATGTGCAGGTGTGTGTTGGCACTTCTGTTTTGTTACAACACATGCACAAACCAGTTACCTTCCATTCTGTTTCCTCTTCTGTCTTTTCAAGTTGCAGGCACTGATTTAGTTCCATAAAAAAAAAAAGAAAACTGAGGCATTTAAATCTCAGGTTACCAGATTTTTTGTTTCAAATCTGGTACATCTGTGCAGTTTTCCACCATAAAAATTAAAAATCTATTAAAAATAAATATTATTTTCCTTTATATCTTAAAAAATGATTATTTAAGTTACTTAACACAAAGTATTTAGAGTCCAGTACCAAAGTCTTATGCTGGATGATATGCCCCACATAAAAGTTTTATCCTTCCTGCTCTTCTTCCAAGTCCTCTTCTCTCTTATTTAAGTTTCGCCCAGCATTTTATTCCTTTTCACTCTCTCCCTCTTGACACATTATCACTCTCCTTTCCTCTCTGACACCTCCCCCCCCCCCATGGCCCAGCACCTCCACTTCTCTCTCATACTCCTTTCAGTCCAACATTTCCACCTCTCTCCTTCCACCCACCACAGGAGGCCTTGCCCTCTCTGATGCACATTTCCTGTTGCCATGGGGGTGATATCCAGCAAAGACTTGCAATGGAGTTTGAGTGGAGACTCTGAGGCATATCACTGTTCTTTTTTAATGCAGACACTAGAACAAATAGAAAGGAGCCACAAAGGATTGTTTGAGAGGAGGCGTCAAGAGGGGAGATGCTTAAATATGTGGAAGATGGGCAGGAGCAATACTATGGCCATGCCATTCTTCTATACAATATCTTTGTCCCTATTACTAGAATTGGGGACAGAAGGTTGCCAAAGAAGAAGGAATCAGAACACAGGTCTGAAATTGGAGACAATTCCCCCCCAAAATTGGGGATGTCAGGTAACCTTATTTAAATCCCAAACCTTGGATTAAATTCTGTCAACCAACCCTTCTATGCTGCTCCGAACCTGGAAAACATTTTCTCATGTTGTGTACGTGTTAAAATCCCCTGATTACTTCTCCCATTGCAGAGGAATACCTAATGGTCTCATTACCATTCATTTTAACATAGTGTGTGCCCATGTGTACCAAGAGAATTAACTGCCACAGTGAACCCCTTTCTGCATCATGCAGCCAGAAACATGTGTGCAGAATGCTAGGAGAGAAAACACACCAGTCGCTCCTGCTTGTACTGTGTCCTTGTCTTCATGTACAATTCTGCACAGGAGAATTCTAGCAAATTCTGCATTGCACAGTTATGCAGCATTCCCACAGAAGTAATCTGTGAACACAGAACAGAAATATTTGTTAAGCAATTCTGCTTTATCCTCATCAGCCTCTATGTATTTCTCCCCATCACCTCTGAATCTCACCATGCCACTTCTGCACTTCCTCCCGTCACTAACATATCTATAAATAAAATTGTTGGAAGCTTAGAAGAGGGTCTGTGGATGTCTGGAGTGGAATGTTTGTGTTTAGCTAACTGCCATAAGTGCACAGCTACGTGTGCAGTGAGGGTAGAACAATGTCTCTCTCTTTCCCTCCCTTATCTTCCTTCCCCTTTTTGCCTTGTCTTCCCTATGCCCTTATACCCTGCATTCTGTATTTCTTTTTTGCTGCAGGAAATCTCAGCAGCCATTTTGTGAATGGAACCAACAAGGGCAGGAGCAAGTCCTCTGCCCGTGCTGGTTCCAATTGGAAAATTGCTACCGGGACCCCCATGGCAGTCTCGGCAATCATTTGGATTTAAGCAGCATATGAGGCAGGAATGAACGGGGTCCATTCCTGTCTCCAAAGAGGCCACTAGACCACCAGGGTCACTTTGAGGGAGCAGTAGCACAGGGCAGGAACAAGTGGGGTTTGTTACTGCCCATGAAGAGACCACCATGGCTTCACTAAGGTAGGTTGACCACCCTTCCTACAGGTAAAATACATATTGATAGTTCTTTGAGTGTATGTAGTTGTCAGGATCTGTTATTTTGTTTTGATTGCAGCAGCTCTTTGTTGACCCCCAGAAGCTGCTACCCTAGGCAATGCCTAGTTCTGTCTAATGGTTGGGCTAGCCCTGATGCTAGGCATTAAGCCAAGCAGGTACCTTCTTTATGTCATAGGCCAGTGATTCCCAAACTTGGTCCTGGAGGCACCCCAGCAAGTCAGGTTTTCAGTATATCCACAATGAATATTCATGAGAGAGATTTGCATGCAATGGAGGCAGTGCCTGCAAATCTCTCTCATGAATATTAATTGTGGATATCCTGAAAACCTGTCTGGCTGGGATGCCTTCTGGATCAGGTTTGGGAACCACTTGTCTTCGGCCATACCCTACTTTTGATATGAGCCACAAAAGACTTGAGAAAATGTCCTGAAAACAGATCAGTTTTGAATGCTAAACGGATTCAGATTTTCAGCCCCCTCGCCATACTGTCTTATCTACCTTTGTTGTGTACAATACCTCACATTGTCAGTACGTATGTAAACAGGGTTGGCCCACCATTAGGCAAGATTAGTAGATTGCCTAGGGCAGCAGCTTCTGGCCAGCAAACAGCAACTGCAGCCAAACAGTTGATCCTGACAGCCACACAAAATCAAAGAACCATCAATGTGTACTTACCTGTAGCTGTTCAAATAGCTCATCATTAACCTGGATAATGGACTTTTGGAAAGTGCCCTCAATCTTACACACACACACAAAACAAAATTTGATATTCAAATACATGATGTCTGGGGGGGGGGGCGCATTTTAACCTATTAGTGCCCAATGTTCCTATAATAAGCCATATGGGAACAGTCGGCACTAATGGGTTAAGGGCCTGAAAACAAATCAAGGGTACTTAAGGCTAAAGATGAACATAAAATACAATTAATTCACACATACATTAATGAGCCCAGGGCATTTTAAGATATTTTCTTTGTGAGAAACTATTATATATTCCGATTTTGGCTTCTTTCCGCCTTCCAAAAGGTTTCACTTCATTTTCTCCAACTTATTGGAAATAGAATACCGCCGCGCCTGCAGATGAGGTCCCGCAGCAAAACAAACTTGAAAGTAGTGCAACAGACTACAGTTCTACAGTAACCCGGATGCTGCTGCCTCTTTAACATCTGTGTTTACTGACAGCTTCGCAGAAACTTGAAGGCTGGTTGGATCAAACCATTTTCTTCCAAGAGGGTATATGCAGCGTGCACATATTCCCTACTACGTGCGAACCTAACATCATTAAACCGTAACTATACTCCAGCTGTCTCAGATAGTATTACCCCTTCCAATAAGGCCATGTGTGTCATGGATAATTCTTTTATCTTTCTGTATCTATGATGTTTATTTCTACTAATAATTTCTCCCCCTCTCTTCCTCAGAAAATAAACATTCTGTTTGGTGGCTTGCTGCAGGGAGGTAAGGTGAATGGGGTGCTGACGTGCTGTGCAGCTTGAGGGAAGCGGGGTGTCCTTAAATATAAGCATTTGGGACGATTCAAACTCAGTTTTTCATTTCTTTAAAACAGAGAGGATTGAAGAACTATGTTGCAGTATTCTGGACTTAGGGTTAGAACCTTGCTTTGCACCAATGACCACGTGGCCATATTTTAGTAGCCTTTGAACATGGTTTTTTAACAGCCGTAAATTGTGCAAGGTCGAGTTTAAATCATCTTTTAGACATTCCTGTAATGAGATTGCTTATGTCAACAAACAGGAAGTACAGGAAAGGAATGACTTCTGCAGATTAGAATTAAATTTCATGGGGTGCTGAATAGGGGGACAGCACTAAAGTATTAGTGAGTGCTGCAGCTTGGCGATCAGATGCATTGACAGATTACGGTGTGGAACATCGATTACTCTATGGTAGCATGCTTTTTAAATTGAAAATTCAGCGGATTTCTGCAAAACTTCAGTGTATCCGCACCATATGTTAACTTACCGGTTTGCAGAGCTGCCATCTTTCATTATTGTGCATGGAAAAAAATCCAGAAATTATACAGAACTTGATTTTCCACAATTCCATGCAAACTTGTAGCCACAAGTTTAATTGAATTTGAATTTAAAGACTAATATCCTGCCCTTTGTCCAACAGGGCTGTACATCATCTGTAGTACATTTCGAAAGAAATGAACTTATTTTCCTTAGGGCCTCTTTTATCAAGCAGCGCTAGCGGTTCCTGTGCAGGAATGCTGATGAAACCCATTCAAAGTGAATGTTACCGTACTGGTGCCCCATCAAAGGTAAATGCAGGTGCTAGAGGCCACTACCTCTGGACTAGCACCTGCATTTACCAGCGCATCATGATCAGGGGTTCTGGCGTGAGCGCACCAGGGAATACTGCAGAGCAGAATACTGAAGAGCTCATTTAAATATAATTTAAATGAGCTCTTCAGTATTCTGCTCGAATGATCAGAGCATTGCGCTCTGATCGCATGGGCTGGCGTTAGGGTTAAGGTTCTCTTCCTCTCCCCCATCCATGCCAGGGAGCCCGGGCTGTCACTGTCTGCCCGGGCTGCCGCTGTCAGACCTGGTGGTCCAGTGGATCCCCAGACCCCCTCAAAGGGAAGACCCTGATAGCCTGGTGCCCCCTAAGCCCCCACACCCCTATGGACCCCTGATGACCTCCAGCCCCCCCCTAACCCCCCCTTGATAGAAGAGAGGGCTGGATGTCACCAGACCTCCAACCCAAACCTGGTAGTCTAGTGCCCCCCCCCCCCCCCGGTGGTCTAGTGGCCTTGCCCCCCCCCCCCCCCTCGCACCTTCAGATGCTGGAGAAGGGAGTAGCACTCCCTCTTCCCAGCACTGCATCCAAAATAGCGGCACCCTGTCCAGTGCATCCTGGGATGCGCTGGGCAGGGCTTCCATACAAGGTAAATTGTATTAAAATGAGCATTCCATGTGATGCACAATTCTTTCTGAACAATGCACAGAAAAGAGCATCTACCTGTAACGTTCACAATTTTCCAGCAGGTCTGAGCTGGTGTTGCATGAGGGCGACTTCTCAGTGGAGGAGTCTACTAGCATTTTAAAATTAGTATCTGCATACACGTTTGTGGGAAATGTGCCATGAGTGGGAACTATGACATCTGTGTGGATTTATGTGTGTGTGTGTGTTCCACTCGTCGGAAAATAGTATGCTTGCATTTTTTAATAGTATCTGCACGTGTGTGGGAAATATGTCCTGTCTGTGGGGGAATGTACCATGTGCACGTGTTATGTGTGTGAGTTCTGCACATAGCAATGTTGTGGAAAAATAAACAACAAATCAATAGTTGATGCATGCATATGATGTCCGTCTATTGTGCACGCAAAAAGGTTTGCTTTACAGCAGGAGACTGCAAAGGCTGTCATGATCGTTTTCTCTCAATATAAAATTTTGACTCAATAGAAGCCCATTCTTTACAAGTGCTTGCATCTTGCGTTTGTCTGTAACAGACATGGGTGAAAGTTTCCTCCTGCACTTTCTACAGGAGTATGAAGATGGTGAGCCAAGGGGAGAGGATGTCTATGACAGCTTACCTCATGCCAGATTTGCAGTCTTCTAACAAAGGTCTTTCCAAAGGCCAGATTTCTATATCTGCTTGTACCAACGTTATTTATCCTTTGATGGTCTTACACATATCATGCCAAGAGTCCTGAAGAAGGCATTCTGCCAAAATACAGTGCTGTGTTGAGTCTTTTACCAACATTTGAAGTCTTCTCATTTGTCCTTTTGTCTCTCTGTATTCTTCTCATGGGATCTCAGTATTCCTCTGCCTAGGAGGACCATCACTGAACCTATGACACAGTTGTTACCATTCTGATTTTTTTTTCTTAGGCATATGCAGAACATCAATGCTTACTGCGAGACCATTCTGCGCATGTGCTAGGCGCTTTCTCTACTGAGCTGCATGTAGATTTTTAATGTATCTCAATTGCATGTGATTTCCTTTGAGCATCTATCCCTGTTCCACGTTCAGTAAATTCAGCGGTGGCTTTTTACATATGCGGATGTTTGTCCTGTATTAATTTATTATACCACTTCTAAATTGGCACATATTGAAGCAGTTTACAGTACACCAATAAGCAAAAAGAACTCTATTAGTTGATAGGAAAGAGCAAGCACACAGACATCCATACCAGACAAAGACAACCACCATTCAGCACAATCCTCTTCAATAAGGAGAAATGCTGGACATGGATGGAGGGGAGAGAAGACAGAGGAAGGAGATGCACATGGATGGAGGAGAGGGGAGAGGAGAAATGCTGGACATGGATGGAGGGGAGAGAAGACAGAGGAAGGAGATGCACATGGATGGAGGAGAGGAGAAATGCTGGACATGGATGGAGGGGAGAGAAGACAGAGGAAGGAGATGCACATGGATGGAGGAGAAGGGAGAGGAGAAATGCTGGACATGGAGGGAAGACAGAGGAAGGAGATGCACATGGATGGAGGGGAGAGAGGAGAAATGCTGGACAGGGATGGAGGGAATGGAAGACAGAGGAAAGAGATGCACACAGATGGAGGGGAAGGGAGAGAGGAGAAATGATACACATGGATGAAGGGGAGGGAAGACAGAGGAAGTAAATGCACATGGATGGAGGGGAGAGAGGAGAAATGCTGGGCATGGATGGAGGGGAGGGGAGGGAAGAGAGGGGAAGGAGATGCATACTGATGGAGATGAGAGAAAGGAAAGAGAGGAGAAAAACTGCACATGGATGGAGAAAATAGGCAAAAGCTGGATCCACTTTATACCTCCTCCAGTCAAGTCTGCGGAGGACTCAGCTTTTACTTATGGATGTAGGGCAAGAAATGAAGAAAAAAAGGAGGAAAGTAAAGAAATAAATGGAAAGGAAGCCCTGGAAACGGAGTTAACGGAACAGATAGAGAGCATCAGAATCAGAGACTGGGACCAACATGATCAGAGAAACAAAGTCACCAGACAATAAAGGTAGAAAAAAATAATTTTATTTTAAATTTAGTGTTTGAAATATGTCCAATTTGAGAATTTACATCTGCTGTCTTATTTTGCAATGTGTTTCTTTCTGCTTTTCTAGCATTGTGCTGCATGCAGAGTCTAGCTTCTTAGGATTTCAGGTTAATTTTTGAAGAATTTGAAGAGGGGCTATCTCTGTTCTGCATGTGTGACTGCAAGGCCAAGTGTCCAAATAGGGATCTGTTTATTATGTTCTTAGATTCCTGGTCTGTATGCTAAGTTGGTTTGTGTCATTTTTGGTATTCTGGAGCTGTAACAGCTCACAGAAATTATTTATAAAAAAAAAAAACACACAAGTTATTTTTCTTCTCCTCTACTGGTGTAACATTTTCAATGATGCCTGTTTATATGCGCCATGGCTGGTAAAAGGGTGTGGCTAATGTAGGGGCGTAGCCATAGTGATCCCACCCCTAAGGTTACCCATAATGAGTACTGGTACCTTTTTTCCTATTAAAAAAACACTGGGGGCAGGTGTCTGGTAGTGGAGGAGTTTGTGTTGCTCTCACTGAGGGGAGGGGAGAGAGAAAGTGCTAGATGGGGAGCAGTGGCATAGCTAGGTAGGGTGCAAGGGGAGCGGTCACTCCCCCAAATGTATTTTAGGGGAAACGGTGCCTATGTGCACCGTTCTTTCTAAGCTACATGGCCACGAACCTGCCTCTCTTCCCTTCTGCTGCTGCTGCTTCAGTGCAGTGGTAACAGCAGCAAAACAAAGTAGAGCTATTGTCGAGGAGCTGCACTATGTAGACTCACGGCTGCCAGTTCCACTCCCTGCCCCGGAATAGGAAATGATATCGGAGGGGCAGGGACTAGCAGCCGCGAATCTGCACAGTGTAGCCCCGTGATAGCTCTACTTTGTTTTGCCGCTGTTGGTCTTGGCTGGAGTAGTCAAGGAGGGAGTATTAGCAGCGGTGGGGGTGGGGGTGTCGGAGGGAGTGGAAGGGAGAGAGGACAGATGCTGGAAGGAAGGGGGTAGATGGCAAAGAGGACAGGCACTGGATGGGAGGGTCAGAGTGAGAGAGGGAAGGGACATGCGCTGGATGGGAGGGTCAGAGTGAGAGAGGGAACACATCCTGGAAGGAAGGGTCAGAGAAGAGGGAGAAGGGAGAGCTGGAAGGGGCAGTTGCTGGATGGAAGGAGGGAGAGAGGGGATAGATGCTGGAAGGAAGGGTCAGAGAGAAGGGGGCGGAGGGAGACTGGAAGAGACAGTTACTGAATGGAAGGATGGAGAGCGGGAAGGGACAGGTGCTGGATGGAAGGAGGGATAGAGGGGACAAATACTAGAAGGAATGGTCAGAGAGAAGGGACATGCGCTGGAAGGAGGAGTCAGTGAGATGGGCTATATAGAGGACAGATGGTGAAAGGAAGGTGGGAGAGAAGGGATAGACTGGAAAATAGAGAGAAGGAGCAGATGCTGATGGCACTGTGGAGAGAGAGGGTGCAGACACTGGATGGAAGGGGAAAGAGAAAGAGTGCACGCTGGATGGAAAAAGGAGAGGGGGCACACGCTGGATGGAAGGAGAAGAGAGGGGCATCCTATTATTTCATAGGTTTTGTTTGTTTTTGCTAACTCTCCTCTCTTTTCCAGCACCTTCTCTTTCCTCCCTACTGTACAGCACCCTCTTTCTATTTTCACTCCTCTGACCAGTATATTCTCTCTTTTTTTTTCTTTCACCCCGCTCCAGCATCTCTTCCTAACACCCTACTCCCTCCCTGTATCCATCATTCCTCCGTGTCCTTCTCTCTTTTCCATGTCAACATCTCCCCTATATCCCTACTCCTCCCATGTCCAGCATACCCCTTCTCCGTCCTCAATGCTGTGCAATGTCCAGGAAAAAGGAATATTGGAGGATGCTGGACATGGGGTGAGTAGGAAGACAGGGGAGATGCTGGACAAGGGGGAATTTAAAAAACAAAGGGGGTACTGGACATTGCACAGGGATGAGGACTGAGAAGGGGTATGCTGCACATGGGAGGAGTAGGGATATAGGGGAGATGCTGACATAGAAAGGGAATAGAAAAAAAACCTATGAAATAATAGGATGAAAAATGGGAGGGCTGGAGTAAGGGAAGATGAAAACTGTAGGCAGATGTGGTTAAAAATAAAAGGAAGATTGAAGACTGAATAGTATGAATGAATGAAGTCTAAGAGGCAGAAAACTAAATGAAGAAAAGCTGAAAGGAACAGATCATTTCAGAGGTGGATATAGGAGAGGAAGTGAAGAAGGCAGGAAGGTAGAGAAGAAGTGGCAGATGAACTGGAGATCGTGTGAAGAAAGTTAAGAAAAGCCAGGTGAAAGCAGAAACTGGAGACAAACATTATGGGAATAAAACTCAAAACAATTAGACAACAAAGGTAGAAACTAAATTTTTATTTGTAATTCACTGAATGGAAAATGTCAGTTTCACAGTAAGTTTACACTGCTTTCTTTATATTTTTGCAGAGTGGAAGGTGCTGTTTCGTTTTCTCTTTCTCTAGTGTTGCACTGCATGCAGAGTGGCTTCTTGGATTTTAAGTTTAAGTTTTGTCTACATATTCATATTTTAACTTTGTGGTAATTTATTCTGAGTCTGGCAGTGTATGTGACCGAGGCCAGGTACTCTGTTTGCATCTCTAGTTTCTATTTAAGCATCTGTAAGAATTCAACCTATTCCAGTTTTCCAATAGGCATATTGATGTTCTACTGTAGTATTTCCTGTGTTATATTTTTCTAGATAAGGTCTTTGTTGTGTTACTTCTGTAAATCAGTGGTGTTATGGTAAAGTAAATTATATAGATTTTGAGTGACTTTTGTAGGCTTTGTATTACAGGTACAGCTGTTCCTTGGCAGAGTACAGGAGCGTTCCTGTTGCTGGTGTCTCCAGACTCATGGCTGAAGAATGGAGTGTTGGTGCTGCTGAAGCACAGCAAGAAGGGCCAGAGCCAGTGGCACCTGCACTGTTTAGTCATGATCATGACAACACTAGCAGCAGAAGCACTCCTGGTTGACAGAGGATGCTCTAAGTTAGAGTGTGAATGGTAATTGACTGCAAATACTTTGCTTCATAGTTCAGGAAAAATTAAGTGAAAAATGTTTGGGCAATTCATAATAACATTGTGTTACCGAGCCGCATTCTTAGATGACTAACTAACCATAACAAAAATAGCATACATTTTTCTATTGTGCAATGCCTTTTCTCCACTACTGTTTCCTGTGGTGGCCAATTTGACTTCTGCTAGGTCACTTGTGTGATCGCTCCCTATGCTACACCTATGGGGGAGGGGGGAGTGGTTGGGAGGAGAGAGAGGAGATGCTGGATGGCGGGTAGGGGGCGCTAATGGGCTGAAGGGGGGGGCACCAGAAACCCTATCACCAACCCTATGAGCATCTCTCCCTAGATCCTGACAATCACATAAACTGAAATAAAAATATAGTACTTTTACTAGCAGAAAATGGTCAGTCTTAAAGTAGTCCATTTATTCATATTATTTCGGAAGGGTGTCTAATACCCTTGTAGCAGCCCTGGGACCTCTGGGTGGGGGATCTTTGAAGGAAAAAAGTTTTGACTGAATAGCTCATAATCTGATCTGCGATTAATGGAAAAAGCAAACAAACGTCAGTATGGAGTTACACCCTATGTTTCTAAACATGCTAAAGATGTTTGCAAGCAACGGGCAAAATATTAAGATGGCTTTGAAACACAGAGGCCAATATTGCCTTTATGTTAAAAAGGAACCAAGCGGTGATTGTACAATTCTAGGACTCTTTGATGCTGCCTGCTAGTCGGCAATACACGTTCTAAATAATTTTGCTAGTGGCCAAGTTGGCACGGCCGCCCGCCCGCCCGCAACCGAGCTCCGCCTTTTTTTTTTTTCCCTCCAAGGTGGTGGAGCCAAGCAAGGAGGAGTGGACGGAGGTAACACTCCTTGCTTTACAGCAAGGAAAGCTCTCGAGGAGGGAGGCGGGCTCTCCTTCCAGGATATTTCCTGTTAGGTCACATCCTGGGCTGCTGCTGCTCGTGCTACTTGAGGATTTGTAAAGGTAGTGACTGGTGACTGTGCAGCTGAGGGCTGCTCTTCAGGTAGGAGTTACCTGTACCGGGGAGCGCCACCACGTTCCAGTAGGGGTTCATGTACTGCTTTGTAAGTGGCTGCTGGGAGGGGGAGAGAAGGGGTTCATGTCCATGCCTGTCTCCCACTCCGCACCGCAGCTCAGCCTTGACAACAGGCGGTACTCAGTTGCGGGTCTTAGTGCAGCCGCGCGCTCTTCGTGCACCACTTGCTCTGATAGTGGAGGCCTTTAAACCCTAACGTGGTGTGTGCTGGGCTGGCATCTTGTTAATAATATTATTGCCGTCGCCCCACCCCCTCAGCGTAGGGCACTGACAAAACGTGCCCACGCTCTCGTCACCGCGAGAGGCCTGCACTTTAATGAAAATGGAATGCCAAATGTGGACTAATAGTCTGCTAGCTTGTGCTAGTTGTTGGTACACACCCCCTTTTGGCACGTACAGCCAGAGCAATGTAGCTTCTGCTGCATGTCTGGCATTTTTCATTGGCAGCTAATGGCCGATAGGGGGCCGTCTTCTCCACTTCTTAGCTGAAAGTTGGAGTGGGGCCTCGGATCTTCCGAAAAGAGCAACGCGACAGACATGTGGGTGTAATGTCACTGAAACGTCCCCATGGAGAGAGAAGGTGGGGATTTAAAATGAGACTCTAATAACATAACATCGAAAATAACGTTTGCTAAAATCGAGAACTGCCCAGCTAGCTAATGCAGTGTATATGAGGCTACCTAAATGTTGATTTGCCACGGGCAGACATCAAGTCCATTCACTGTAATATTGTGAATTGGTCAGCAAATGGGCTCGAGGAGTACGTAATTTTTTCCATTATTTATTTACACCAGACCACAAACAAGAAGTAACTTACAAAATGAAAAAACAACGGAGAGCAGGACTGTTACGTGTATTTCTACATGCAGTATCTGTTCCATATTAAACAAATTGCACAAATAAAATGTAATACGAGCAGGTATAGATTCCTAAACTTAAAAAAAAAAAATCTTTATTCAAAAGCTGGTAGTGTCGGGTCGATTTATATGACTATTACAATAAAATTCCATTGTTTTGGAAGCCTCCTTGACTTTACCTCACTTTCTTTTGGTCAACGCTCACTTTTTTTTGTGTGTGAGGACATTGTCTCCCTCCTCTCTTTTGTTCCTCAGTTGTTTTTGTGCATCAAGAATTCTATATAAAGTCTGCCAATGCACCTTAATTATAATTTGTAGCTTCCTCTGGTATTCCAGTACATAGAGAGGCATATTTTCAAAGCACTTTGGGAGGCTAAGTTCCATAGGTTTCTATGGAACTTTGGGAGGCTAAGTGCTTTGAAAATGAGCCTCAGAGCCTCCTAGTGATCTTTCAGGGACTGATGCAGAAAACCAGGCTTCAGAGCTCTGCATTAAAATTCATCAGTGTTCCTAATGCATGTGTTAAAAAAATAAATTGCATGCCATTTAGTAACCAAATATGAAAAAAAGCTGTGAGCTAATGGGAGAGCATGCAGAATGCAAGTGCACATGGATCTGTACTAACCTCACCTATATTTTGTGCACACAAAAAATTGTAATGGCACTCAGGGAGAGTTGCATACGTATACATCTGTGCATACAGTTTTTGCAGTGCCATTTATAATGCAGAATAGCACTCCAGTATATGAACAAATGTATGTACCTGCAACTCATAGTTCAATACAATTTTTGCAATATGCCAAAAGTCCAGCACTTCTTGTTCCAGCACACCTTCCCTCAGCATCACTGAAAATAAAAAGTTTCAGTTCTTGTATGCTTACAGTGAAGAGAAAATCAAGGTACAAAATGCTCACTAATTCTACCACAGAAGAATAATCTAACCTCTTACTCCACCTCAGACCTTGTGTTGAAGCTGTGGCTTAGAAAATTCTGCACTCAGCCTTCTGACCTTCTCCACACTTCTGCGTTTGCATTACATAGCTAATAGCTTAATTACTGTGGGATTTGAATGAGCTGTGTGGCAATATCTACATGAGGCCTGTGCACAAAACTAATTTTTACATAATGCACCTGTGAAAGTGCATGAAATCATGTGCAAAAACTCATTTTCAAAGCACTTAGACTTACAAAGTTCCATAGAGGCATATTTTCAAAGCACTTTGGGAGGCTAAGTTCCATAGGTTTCTATGGAACTTTGGGAGGCTAAGTGCTTTGAAAATGAGCTTGATAGTAACCTATGGAACTTTGTAAGTCTAAGTGCTTTGAAAATACGCCTCTTAATGACATAGTCCTGTTTTGAACTCTCAGCTAGTCCACTCTTGAACTCAGACACACACTCTGTTTTGCTGATTGATTTTGCAAAACAGAGATGCTAGTTGTGAAACTGGTCATATGTACGACAGAAGTTTGAGAGTGGTGGGGCCTTTTGGAAACTTTATTCATAGCATCCCCAGCTCCAGCTGACTTGGGGAGCAGATCATGGATGCACAAAGCTTATCTTGATTGTAATGTTTGCTTTAAACTAGTTGTAGCCAGTCTAAAGCAAAGATTATTTAGCATCTAATGCATAAAGTGGTTTTGCATCCCTTTTACCATTCACCATTAGCAGCCACCGATAATCGTATGCAAATGTATTACAACAAGCTCATCAGTATTAAAATGAGCATTTCGTGCAGGTCTGCTACCGTCACAGGCAGCTGCAGGAGCTCCGAAGTTTTACCCTGACAATGAAGTCTTGTAAATGCAGGAGTATCCCCCCCCCCCCCCCCCCCCCCCCGGTGTCCTGTAAACAACTCCTGCGCATGTGCTAGGCGCTTTCAGAGGCCGATGCACAAAGTTCACCGTTAAATTGCTGTGCATCGCGTTTGCATGCCATCCCCTTTGTACATCGGTCGCTGTTCAGAAATCTGTAAGTTCAACCATGCTGCTGTATTTAATGATGACTTTTGTCCATTGGCCCCCAAAGATCAAGATTGTGTGCAGCACTGTTGCTGAGCCACTGGATTGAGTCCTTTTCACATGCCTGATTGGCAAGAGGTAGATGAAAGCATATTAGTACTGATATTGTAAGACACCTGGGAAAATTCCAGGTGTGAGAAATATAAACCGGTGAAATCCAATACAAGTTTGTGATGTGAGAATCTCAGGGCTGTGCCACTGAGCTTCAGTTTGAGATTGTGGAGTGGCCCATTCCACTCATTGTCAGGTACTGCACTGTGACATGGTAACATAGTAACATAGTAGATGACGACAGAAAAAAGACCTGCATGGTCCATCCAGTCTGCCCAACAAGACAACTCATGTGTGCTACTTTTTGTGTATACCCTACTTTGATTTGTACCTGTGCTCTTTAGGGCACAGACCGTATAAGTCTGCCCAGCAGTATCCCCGCCTCCCAACCACCAGCCCCGTCTCCCAAACACCGGCTCTAGCACAGACCATATAAGTCTGCCCAGCACTATCCCCGTCTCCCAAACACCGGCTCTGGCACAGACCGTATAAGTCTGCCCAGCACTATCCCTGCCTCCCACCACCGGCTCTGGCACAGACCGTATAAGTCTGTCCAGCACTATCCCTGCCTCCCTACCTCCAGCCCCGCTTCCCACCAGCGGCTCTGGCACAGACCGTATAAGTCTGCCCAGCACTATCCCTGCCTCCCAACCTCCAGCCCCGCCTCCCACTACTGGCTCTGCTATCCAATCTCGGTTAAGCTCCTGAGGATCCATTCCTTCTGAACAGGATGCCTTTATGTTTATCCCACACATGTTTGAATTCCGTTACCGTTTTCATCTCCACCACCTCCCGCGGGAGGGCATTCCACATCCCAGACATTTGGGTAAAGATGGCTCAGAAGGCTGGTTTTCATGAACTGTAGTACATATTTTTTTTGGATATGGATGTGTGTGGTGGGTAAGGGTATGGTTTTTCTCTCTTAAAGGAGTCCTGATAAATTGGGAATACTCATCTCTTCCAACCACCCTGAATACACATGGGTGTGTCCTATATATTGCTGCATTTAATTGTTACAAAGTATATTAGCATCGTTCCCTGTGTACTCAGACCTCATACTTTTTTAGTTTCCTTTGTTTGAGACTTACATTTTAAAACAACTTTTATTTTGCAAACGTGTGCTTTGATAGACCATGAAAATGAAATGCAGTTGTAGACTGAACATTTTGACTGCCTCTTGTTTTGACTTTTGATAGGCATAGTAGCCACCAAAATGAAAATAGAGAGAGCTGTGATAGTCCATGCTTTCAGAGGGGAAATGGAATATGAGAGAGTTTTGTGGGCTATACGATGGGCAATAGTGGGCCAAACCGAAGCTCCATCAAGCCGGTGTCCTGTCTGTGATAGTGGCTAATTCAGCTGGCAGGATCCCAAGGGGTAGGCCCAGTAATTATTACTCGCACCCAGAAATAAGTAGTGGTTTATGAATTCCCCAATTTGCAAGTAATACTGGAAGGAAGGGTGGTAGAGAATCATAGGTATTTTATGTGCTAATGTTCCTTTGTCTCTTAGAGTAATTATTTGGAAGTCAGTGATTCGTTATGCTATTGTTCCAAAACCTACAAAATGTATTTGATTTTGTTAGTCTCTGTTGCTCTGAAGGTTATTGTGAATCAGTGGAAGAAGAACTGTGCCATGTATGTCAGTTTATGGTGGCATTTGGTCTGCTTATGTAGGAAGTATGAGAAAATACTTGAAGATGAGGGTGGGGCTTTTGGTTCCTGAAAGGTTAAACAAGTGGAAGTTATTGGATCATATATGTAAAGTGATTCTTGAGAGGATTTTTGAAATGTATCTGTGGTCATTTGTATTTGTATTGTCTGCATTTGTTATATTGATTGAAATAGTTTTGTAGGTTATCTTTGGGAAATCCACGTCTTATTTCTCCTGTTTTGAAACATCCTATATAATAATTCGCACCTCCAACGTTCTGACTTGCCTGGGACCGTGGCTCATTTCGAGTTGGTCTGCTAGGCTCCGTAGATCAGGCTGACATCACCATAGCCATTATGATGTCAACTTCAGAACCCGGGGGGGGGGGGGACATGCCTTACAGCTGAACCATGTCCAGGGGAGGGTCACTGGACATGGGTGGCTGGAGGGGGGCAGGGGAGAGAGGAGGGTCGCTGGACATTGGTGGCTGGAGGGGGGCAGGGGAGAGAGGAGGGTCGCTGGACATGGATGGCTGGAGGGGGCAGGGAGAGAGGAGGTTCGCTGTGGGTGGCTGCAGTGGGCGCAGGGGGAGAGGAGGGTTGCTGGACATGGGTGGCTGCAGGGGGAGAGGAGGGTCGTTGGAAATGTGTGGCTGCAGGGGAGCCGAAGAAAACCTTGCTAGCGCCCATTTCATTTGTGTCAGAAACGGGCCTTTTTTTTACTAGTTTTTATTATAATTTCCAAACTACATGGCTAATATTGGTGTATGAGCTTTTTCTTCCAGAAGCTTAGCTAAACCTTTTTTTAAGTTGCCTTGACAACATCTTCACAGAGCCAGTCCTACCACTAAGCATTTGCCTAGGGCAGTAGGTTTTGAGAGGGGGGGGGGCAGCAGCACAGCAGGACATTGCTACCATATCTCTGCCTGGCTGCACTGAAGTAATGGAAAGGGGTATGCACGGCAAGAAGCAGACTTTGAATGTGCACTTTTCAAGTACTTCAGGGCAGCCCAGGCAGAGATAGGGTGGTGATGGTGGGAACAGAGGAGGGGGGAGAGAGCAGGCTTTGTAAAAGAAGATATGGAAGAGATGCAGGACTATGGTAGGAAAGGTTGGGAAAGGGGAGATGGTGGACGATAGTAGTGGAGTGGTTCACTGCTGAAGGTTCGCCTAGGGTGTCTAGACACGTTTGGGTTGGTTCTGCATCTTCTGGCAACAATTGCCGCAGCTTAATTGTATGTTCAGGTAAAAAAAATATTTCCTCTACTTTGTTTTAAATGTGCTATTTACTAGTTTAATCCAGAGTTCCATGTTCTTAGTGCTAGTGTGCTGGAGTTTGTAGAATTTATTAGAGATAGGGTGCATGAATTTGTCTGTATTGTGCAGAAGTCCTGAAATACATTCCCTGATTCAGTTCAGAGTTTCCTCTTCCACCTCATTTATTATTTCTCCAATTGCTCCTTTTCTTTTCTCTTATTTTCTTCATTCTGTCTTTGGTGAGTCATTCATCTGTCCCCATTTCTGTGTATATATTCTTTCCATCTCTCTTTATTTTCCACGCTTATTCTTTCCCTTCTCTCCAAAACTACCTCTTTTATCCTTACTAGTGTCCTGGAAATGAATCAGAAGAGGAAAAAATTCCCACCCCAGCCCCATCATTTCCTTACTTGCTTTCTTGTTTTGCTTGTTCTCGTAGTTCTCTTGTCTCTCGGGTAACGTGCCAGAATGAGCTCTGGAGAGGAGGAGGAAGATCTGATCGATGGAGAAGTGAGCAGGAACTGGACCCCACAAGAGAAGGCCCTGCATGAGGCTCGAATCAAAGCTAAAGCTAAGCGTCGCTTGAGACGGACTTCCTCCCGTGATTCCACCCGGGAGTCCCAGTCTGAAGCAGGGGAACCTGCTGCCGACCCCAGCAGTCCCAAGGGCAAGAACCATGACAAGAAGTCGCGGATGGGGAAGGGTCGAGGGCTTCCCAAAAAAGGTTAGATGGAAAAGTTGTGTGTTAACAGGGGCTGGAATCTTCCAAGGAAGGAGAGCCTTGGAGCTGAAAACTGGGCAAGGAATATGAGAGTCATAGGGTTTGTCTGTCCCAGTGGACTGGGGCACCAGATACAATGCAGCCTTTGAGGGGGGAGTCTTGTCCTGTTTAGAGCCCGGAGTAGAACTCAAGAGTCCTGATTGCACTCCCTAGTCTCAGACATGTGGTTTTTACTATTGATCAGTCTTCCACCCAGAAAATGAGAGCTTCCCATTCAAAATGTGATCAGTCTGTTATTGTGTATGCTGTTGTCCAGTTGTCAGTGCATAAGTATTTGACCGTTCTGCATAAAAAAAATAGGCATGCTGTTAAATCTCTGATGACTGTGCATGTATTAGGGTGAGGAGAAGACAACATGGCTTTTTGTTGCTTATTGGACACAGTGAAAGAGAACTTTACTGCTGCAATTTTGAAAAGTGGGTGCAAGTAACCTCACTTTCTGAATGGTTAAAGAGAGGTTGAGCTCCCCCACCACCACCACAAATGCTGCCATTTAGCTTTTTACAGTATGTGGGTCCTGAGCAGCTGCTTTGCAAAAGCCAATTTTGCAGTTTGGACATGTGACAGTTGTAGGAGGTGAGAAAAGAGTGGAGATGGTTGGGGGAGCACTGGCCTTTCCTTTGTGGGTGTGTACTTGCTGGTTGTGTTTATCCTGTTCTTTACCTTCCCTCCTGCCCCATAGTGAGGCAAATGCAGTGAGCATGAGTTTTCTCCAAGGACATAACTTTTTTGTCTGAGCTCATCAGCACTAGAGGAGAAAGAGAAAGAACATCAAAGATAGGTATCTATATGTAATAAGGCAATGAGCAGTAAAAGAACTTCACAGGGCTGAAGTTCACATATATTTTTATGACAATCGCTAAGGTAATTTTTATTTGGATTTATCTCATGCCTTTGTATTGGTAGCTCAAAGTGAGTTATGTTCAAGTACAGTAGGTATTTCCCTGTCTTCAGGGGGAGGGGCAAAATGGAAGAAGCCAAACCTGAGTAATCAAGTGCAGAGAGATTTGCAGGGCCACAGAAAGTAGCGTGTTCTGTCACTGTCTGGCTTAGTCTCTGAAAGAGCACTACATTCACAAAATGTATCTTCCATTACGTTCTATCCCACTATTCCAGGACAATGTCCATCGACCAGCAGGTGGAGATAGAAAATCCAGTACTGAGCAGTACTACCTAGCCACGTGCTAGCCGCCCAGTTCCTCAGTATCTTCTATCTCCAGCAGGTGGATGGACATACTTTGTTTCTCTCTGTGTTCCAGTTGGTTTCTCCTTGTCCGGTTGGTGACTGGTTCCCAGTTGAGTCACACCTGGGGAAATTTAGGTATACCTGGTGGTGCTGGGTCCCTGTCTTGTTCCTGGAGGCTTTTTTCCCTTTATTTCCCTCCTGAGCCTTTCTTGTGGCAGTGTCTGTGCAGCAACCAACAACAAAAAAAAAAGAGAGCCATGTTTCTTCTAGCCGTATCAGAACGGCTCCAGTCCGGCGGTGTCGGTTCTGGCTGGGGAGCTGAGGAGGTTGGAGAGTTCGGGAGGTGCACACCCTGTTTCAGGATCCAGGTGGTGAGTTGGGGATCTGTTAGCGGGCTGTGGTAATGGTTGCGTGGTTCCTTTTTTTCTATTAAACACTAGCGCCAAAAGTAAAAAAAAAAAGAAGGAGCAATTTAGCGGGCTTGCAGTGCGCTCTTGCGAGTTAGGCCTCTGACCAGGTGTTTTTTGATGCGGCAGCATGTCGGTCCCCGCTGAGGTGGTGAAGCGCTGCTCCTCCTGTGGGGGTAGACGCTCCTTCTCGGGCCGCTGCACGGTGTGCAGACCGATGTCCCCGAGTGGAGGAGGAGATCCTGGTGGCCTTTCTCTGGGGATAACGGGCCTGGATCAGCGCTCTGGGTCCCCGGGGGGATCTTTTGGCGACTCCTCTCTGGCGGGAACTTTGGCCATTTTGTCCTCCGCGGTCAGGGAACGTGCTCTGCCGGTGGCAGAGAAAGGGGCAGTCGCAGTAGGGGGCTTACCTGATCAGGGTATGCCTTTTTCCCCTGAAGTTGTCTTGTTAATGCACCAGGCATTTTTATTGAAGCAGGGGGGCGCTGCTCTGCCTACTCTGGGGGGGGGGGGAGGGTGCGGACTCAGCCCCTCCTCCTCCCAAGAGACTTCGGCCTGTCCTGTTGGACGATCCTTTGGAAGGTTGTTCGCCCGTTTCTCCAGGGTCAGACGCGTCCGCTTCATCAGGGGGTCCTTCGGTCCTTGAGCCTTTAGAGGAGGGGGAGCTTCCCTCGGGAGACGGGGATGACCCTCGGGTGCTCTGACTTTTTCAAAAGATGAATTGGGGTGCGTTGATTTCGGAGTCCTTATCGGCTTTCTCCATATCTGAATCTGGGGGAGATTCTTCAGTTTCCCAGCAGTCTGTTCCCATGCGGGGGCTTAGGGGTCCCTCTAAGGCATTCCCGATGCATCCAGATAGTCAGGAATTAATCTCTGCAGAGTGGAATACCCCCGAGGTGGGTCTGCGAGTGGGGAGAGCCATGGCCCGTCTCTACCCTTTGGTTCCGGAGGAAAGGGAGAAGTTGGGCTTTCCTAAGGTGGATTCTTTGGTGACAGCGGTCACCAAGAAGACGACCTTGCCTGTGGAAGGCGGGATGGCCTTAAAGGACCTTCAGGATAGGAAATTGGAGCAGGCCCTGAAGCAGGCCTTTGAGGTGGCTGCCTTGGGCTTGCAGGCTGCGATTTGCAGTTCCTTTGTGGCCCGTGCCTGTCTGCAGTGGCAACAAAGGTCGGGGGCCAGGAGTGGCTCGCGGGCGGCTAGGATGGAGGCAGGTCTCGCTTATCCAGTGGACGCCGTGTACGACATGCTTAGGGCTTCGGCCAAGGGTATGTCGTTGGCGGTCTCCGCAAGGCGACAGTTGTGGCTCCGGGCAGATGCGGCGTCCAAAGCCCGGTTGGTCAAGCTGCCCTTTCGGGGGAAGTTACTTTTGGCGAGGACTTGAGTAATCTGGTGAAAGAGCTTGGAAAGTCTAGACCCCAGCGGCTGCCTGAGGACCGTCTTAGGTCGTCTGGTCGGCAGTCCGGGTTCTCTCGTCGGTTTCAGGACAGTAAGAAATACAGACCAGGTCACCCAGCCTTTGGGCAACGGCCTAAGTTTCAGCCCCATCAGTCCTTTTGGGGGGGACAGGAAGGGGACCGGCAATTCAAGTCGGACAGGTCCTCCTGCCCGACAGTCACAATGATGGTGCATTGGTCCACGCGTTCTGTCTGATAGGGAGACGTTTTCAGGAGTTCCAGGATGCATGGGCCTCCATCACCTCAGATCAGTGGGTGCTGGACATCCTGCGCGACGGTTACTGGTTAGAATTCTGCCGCCCGGTCGCTCCTCTCTTCTTACAGTCTCCGTGTCGAGGTTCTGTCTGAGAGGCATCAGTCAAGTCCACCATTCAGGCGTTACTGTCTCTTCAGGCCATTGTGCCCGTGCCACTCGACGAGCGTGGACAGGGGAGGTACTCCATCTATTTCACGGTCCCCAAGAAGGGAGGCACGGTCCGGCCTATTCTGGAGCTCAAGAGTGTCAACAGGTGCCTGCAGGTTATGCACTTTCGGATGGAAACCCTCAGGTCCGTCATTGCCTCCGTGTGGGAGGGTGAGTTTCTCACCTTTCTCGATCTCAAAGAAGCGTATCTTCATATTCCAATTTGGGGCCTCCATCAGCAGTTCCTTCGTTTCGCGGTACTGGGTCAGCACTTCCAGTTTCAGGCGCTCCCATTTGGCCTTGCTATGGCCCCACGGACCTTCTCCAAAGTGATGGCAGTGGTGGCAGGGCCGCCGAGAGGGGGGGACAGGGGGGACAAAAGTCCCCGGGCCCGGGCCTCCAGGGGGGCCCGACGCCGCATGCCCATAGCTCCGCCCCTCCCCTCCGAGTTCCAGGGCCCGCCCATCATCCGTCGAGTTCCAGGGCCCACCCGTCGTCCGTCCCTTTCACCCGAGTTCCAGGGCCCACCTTCTGTCCCTCCCTCCATCCGATTCCGAATCATGTCAAAAGCGATCGTCTTGTTCTTATCTGACCTCGTGGTTACGGCGCGAGCAGCACGCGGTGAAAATCGTGCAGGCTCGCGCTTCAGCCTTCCTTTGTCTGTCTATCAGCTGAGGTCCCGCCCTCATTTCCTGTTTCTGCAAGGGCGGGACCTCAGCTGATAGACAGACAAAGAAAGGCTGAAGCGCGAGCCTGTACGATTTTCACTGTGTGCTGCTCGCGCTGTAACCACGAGGTAAGAAGATCGCTTTTGACATTCGGACGGAGGGAGGGAGGGGTGGGGGCTTTGTTCTCGGAAGGAGGGGGGCCTTGGATCTCGGAGGGCGGGCGGGGGGCCTTGGATCTCTAAGGGAGGGCATGGATCTCAGAGGGAGGGAGGGGGGCCTTGGATCTCTGAGGGAGGGAGGGAGGGAGGGGGTCTTGGATCTCCGAGGGAGGGAGGGCTTGGATCTCTGAGGGAGGGAGGGGGGCCTTGGATCTCTAAGGGAGGGCTTGGATCTCAGAGGGAGGGAGGGGGGCCTTGGATCTCTGAGGGAGGGAGGGAGGGAGGGGGTCTTGGATCTCCGAGGGAGGGAGGGCTTGGATCTCTGAGGGAGGGAGGGGGGCCTTGGATCTCTAAGGGAGGGCTTGGATCTCAGAGGGAGGGAGGGGGGGCCTTGGATCTCTGAGGGAGGGAGGGCTTGGATCTCAGAGGGAGGGAGGGGGGTCTTGGATCTCGGAGGGAGGGAGGGCTTGGATCTCAGAGGGAGGGAGGGAGGGGGGGCCTTGGATCTCTGAGGGAGGGAGGGCTTGGATCTCTGAGGGAGGGAGGGAGGGAGGGAGGGGGTCTTGGATCTCCGAGGGAGGGAGGGAGGGCTTGGATCTCTGAGGGAGGGAGGGGGGCCTTGGATCTCTAAGGGAGGGCTTGGATCTCAGAGGGAGGGAGGGGGGGCCTTGGATCTCTGAGGGAGGGAGGGCTTGGATCTCAGAGGGAGGGAGGGGGGTCTTGGATCTCGGAGGGAAGGAGGGCTTGGATCTCAGAGGGAGGGAGGGAGGGGGGCCTTGGATCTCTGAGGGAGGGAGGGCTTGGATCTTAGAGGGAGGGAGGGGGTCTTGGATCTCCGAGGGAGGGAGGGAGGGCTTGGATCTCTGAGGGAGGGAGGGGGGCCTTGGATCTCTAAGGGAGGGCTTGGATCTCAGAGGGAGGGAGGGGGGGCCTTGGATCTCTGAGGGAGGGGGGTCTTGGATCTCTGAGGGAGGGAGGGCTTGGATCTCAGAGGGAGGGAGGGGGGCCTTGGATCTCTGAGGGAGGGAGGGGGGCCTTGGATCTTGGAGGGAGGGAGGGCTTGGATCTCAGAGAGAGGGAGGGGGGCCTTGGATCTCGGAGGGAGGGGAGGGCAGGGGGGAGAAAGAACATATCACTGGACAGGAGGGGAGAGAAGAGATTGCTGGACAAGAGGGGAAGGCAGGGCAGGGGGAGAGAGAAGAGATTGCTGGACAAGAGGGGAGGGCAGGGGGGAGAGAAGAGATCGCTGGATAAGAGGGTAGAGGCATGGGGGAGAGAGAAGAGATTGCTGAATAGGAGGGCAGGGGGAGAGGAGAATTGCTGGACAGGAGGGGATGCCTGGCAGGGGAGAGAGAAGAATTGCTGAACATGGATGGATGATTGGAGGGGCAGGGGAGAGAGGAAATTTACTGGATATGGGTGGATGGAGGAGAGGGAAGTCAGGAAGGAGATGCACATGGATGGAGGTGAGGGAAGAGATGAGAAATGCTGGACATGGATGGAGTGGAGGGCAGGGAAGAGAGAAGAAATGTTGGACAAGGATGAAGGGAAGGAAAGACAAAGGAAGGAGATGCACACAGATGGAGGGAAAAGGAGAGAGGAGAAATGCTGGACATAGATGGAGGGGAGGGAAGACAGGAAGTACATGCACATGGATGGAGGGGAGTGAGGAGAAATGCTCATGGATGTAGGGGAAATTGCTGAATTTAAGGGCTGGATCGGAACACTTTCAGGGCAGATGCTGAAACTGGAGGAATGATAGGGACAGGGCTACAGATGGTAGACAGGACGCATAAGGACACAGGAGGATGGTGGACATGGTGAGAGAAAAAAATATCAAATGGAAAGAAGACACTGCATAAAACAGAAGACACTGGGACCAAAGCGAATAGAAAAACTATGATCAGACAACAAAGGTAGAAAAAAGTATTTTATTCAGAATTTTTTATGTCAGCTTTTGGAAATGTGTATCTGTGATGTTTTTCATGTAAGTTTCAATTTTTCTAGTATTGCTGCATGCTGAGTCTGACTTCTTCAGGTAACTTTCTAGTTCAGTATTTTGCCTTCATATTTTTTTTATTTCTAGTTCTTTGTGTCATATCTGTTGCCATGTGTTTTTCATGTGTGATAAGGTACAGTATTCTGCTAGTGTGTAGTATTTGCAGCCCTTTTGTTTTGTTTTTCATTAGGTTGTGTACTGGTGTTTTAGAGCCCGGTATAATTATAGTGCTGCCTTTCCATGCATAAGGTTGTAGCTCGTCCTGTCCTTGGAATTAGTGCTGTTATGGTTTGGTAAGGTTATGAGTGGGTTTTTGCACAAGTTTGTGTATAGTGTTTTGCAGTGGAGAGATTGTGTTTTGACCTTACTGAGGTAGCACCAAAACATCAGAAAAAGTGTAGAGCCTAAATCATGACACACTACCTCTTGAAGGATATACATATAGTGCAGGGGCCCGGCCCGGTGGCGGGTGGAGCAGCCGTGACCTCGGGGGGGGGGGGGGGCCCAGGGGCGGCCTTGTCCCGGGCCCGGCCCAGTCTCTCGGCGGCCCTGAGTGGTGGCAGCCTTCCTCCGGAAGCAGGGTGGCTAATTCGCGCGTCGTCCTACCAGGACAGCTTGGAAGTGACTTCCACGGTTGTCCGGCTGCTTCAGTCCTTGGGATGGGTGATCAATTTTGAGAAGAGCTGCCTGATCCCCTCTCAGCGCCTGGAATACTTAGGTGTTCTAGTTGATACCCAGTGGGCTCGGGTCTTTCTGACTGGCCCGCAGCGGGTGAAGCTGGCGAGGCAGGCATGTTGCCTTTTGTTGGCCGCCAGGCCACGAGTTTGGGACTACGTCCAGCTTCTAGGGTCCATGACAGCGGCTTTGGAGGTAGTCCCTTGGGCGCAAGCTCACATGTGTTCGCTTCAGAGGTCTCTGCTCTCCCGCTGGTCTCCGGTGTCGAAGGCTTACCAAGTCAGACTGCCTTGGATGTTGGAGGCCAGACGGAGCATGAGATGGTGGCTTTGCCCCCAGTCTCTGGCTCAGGGAATGTCCTTCGCATTCTGCAGTGGGAGGTAATGACAACGGATGCCAGCCTATCGGGCTGGGGGGCCTATTTCAGGGGCCATTTAGCTCAGGGTATGTGGTCACCGCAGGAGTCCCACTGGACCATCAATTTTCTGGAGCTTTGGGCGGTGCGGCTAGCTCTGAAGTTGTTTCTCCCATTCCTGAAGGGGACAGCGGTCCGAGTCTTCTCCGACAATGCGACGACTGTAGCTTATATCAACAGGCAAGGAGGGACCTGCAGCAGCCGTCTGGCCAGGGAATCCGGCCTCTTGATGATCTGAGTGGAGCAGCACCTGTCTTACCTTTCAGCCGCCCACATTGCCGGGGTCCTCAACGTAGAAGCCGACTTTCTCAGTCGTCATGTTTTTGATCCCAGCGAGTGGGAGCTGGCTGCTGCGGTGTTCCAACTAGTGGTGCGGCGTTGGGGCCTTCCTTGCATGGACCTGATGGCCACAAAGGACAGTGCCAAGGTTCCACAGTTCTTCTTTCGTCGCAGGGAGCAGGACTTGTTAGGTCTGGATGCCCTACTTCAACCGTGGCTGGTAGAGGGAGTCCTGTATGTCTTTCCTCCTTGGCCGATGGAGAAGAGTAGCGACTCATTGTGGCAGAGTGATTTTGGTGGCTCTGGACTGGCCCAGGCGTCCTTGGTATGCCGACCTCATCAGTCTTCTGGACGGCCAGCCGCTGCAGCAGCTTCCGCAGGAGAGGGGTCTTCTCCGGCAGGGACTGGTAGCCATGGAAGATCCCTCCCACTTTGGTCTTATGGCCTGGCCCTTGAGAGGTCTCGTTTGAAGAAGAAGGGCTATTCGGATTCGGTTATTACTATCCTGCTTCAGGCTCGCAAGCGGTCTACTTCTTCGGTCTATGCCCACATCTGGTGTATATTTGAAGATTGGTGCGCGGAAAGAGGTTTGGATCCCTTTAGCGCTTCGGTGGGCAGCATCCTTGATTTTCTGCAGCAGGGGGTGCACAAGGGCTTAGCGCTGGGGTCCTTGAAGGTCCAGGTGGCGGCAGCCTTGCCCTGCTTCTGAGGGCGCTTGCACAATTCTTCGCTGGTGGCTCACCCGGATGTGGTCCATTTTCTGAAAGGAGTGGGTCGTCTTCGACCGCCCTTCTGGGCTCCCTGCCCTGACTGGGATCTCAATCTGGTGCTTGGAGCGCATCAGCGTCCTCCCTTTGAGCCTCTTCGTCAGGCTTCTCTGAAGGATATTAATCTGAATGCGGTATTTTTGGTGGCTATCGCTTCGGCCTGTCGCATTTCTGAGCTCCAGGCGCTCTCTTGCAAGGACCCCTTTTTCCATTTTTCAGAGGAGGGGGTGTCTATACAAACAGTGCCGTCTTTTCTGCCCAAGGTGGCCTCGGAATTTCATCTTAATCAGTCGGTAGAGCTGCCTTCCTTTCGTCGGCAGGACGTGGGGAGCCGGTATGCGTCCTTGCGGCTTCTGGATGTTAGAAGAGTTCTTATCCGGTATCTGGAGGCGACTAACGAGTTTCGTCACTCAGATAGATTGTTTGTTTTGTTTGGTAAACAGAAGTTGGGCCTAATGGCCTCCAAAGCATCCATTGCCCACTGGTTGAAGGAGGCAGTGTCGTCCGCCTACCTCCTGGCAGGGAAGGCTTTGCCTTTGGGTTTGAAGGCCTACTCGACTAGGCGTGTGGCGACGTCGTGGGCAGAGACGTCTTTGTCTTCGGTAGACATTTGCAGGGCGGTGACGTGGTCGTCATTGCATTCTTTCAGCAAGCATTATAGGGTGGATGTTGCTGCGCGGTCAGATGCATCCTTTGGGGTGGCGGTCTTAAGAGCAGCAGGGCCGATGTCTCACCCTTGCAGGGATTGCTTTTGAACATTCCACTTGTCCTGGAATAGTGGGATAGAACGTAATGGAAGGAGAAATTAGGTCTTACCTGATAATTTTCTTTCCATTAGTTCTTCACACTATTCCAGGAGTCCTCCCGGTGTTTTTGGCCTATTTTGCTTCTGACTGCCCTGCTCACTGTTCTGGATCCTGTCGTTGGTTTGGGTTTTTTTTTTTTTTTTTTTTGCCTTGTTTGTTGGTTGGTTTCTGTTCATGCATTTAGGTTGGTTTTCTACTGGCTTATGTACAATACTGAGGAACTGGGCAGCTAGCACGTGGCTAGGTAGTAGTGCTCAGTTCTGGATTTTCTATCTCCACCTGCTGGTCGATGGACATAACTACCCGCTTGTTCTGGAATAGTGTGAAGAACTAATATAAAGAAAATTATCAGGTAAGACCTAATTTCTCCTTATGTGGCCGTATAGGGGTTCTTAAATGTAAATGCTCCAGATTTGCTTGGAGTTTTGTTACTTCCTGTAAAAGCCCGTCATGCACATCAAACCAACCTGCATGTAGTAGTGTGATAGAGCTGTGTTCTGCAGTCATTGGCTGTCAGCACTGATGGGGTTAAACTGTTATGAGGCAAGCAGCTCACACTGCTAGCTAAAAGGGCAGGTAGTTACAGTGGTTGAGGATGGTTTGAGAGAGAAGAAATAGACTGAGAGTGTCACTGTTTTATCTGGTTGGGGGGGAGACAGCTGAGGGTCATCAGGAGAATGTTTACAGGGGCAAACTTGACAGTGAAATCTGCATCTGTCCCTCAGTTAAGCTTAGCAGATAGCCCAGATGGAGGTAAACCAGTTGCCATGATTTCACAGATTTCTGCAAAGGAAGGCTGAGGTTTTTGGCTCTGGGAATAAGTTAATATAAAATATTAGCATCTCTGACATCCATTTTTGGTCTGCCTATTGTTCTTTGCATGTTAACAGTCCCGTCCCGTCCCCCCCCCAACATGGCCTTGTAGTGATCCATTCTTAGATTGCTTATTATGTCTGTATCCAAGAATGATTGATAACTCGGGTGTAAGTGAGTCACTGTAATATTTTGCTATTTTAGTGCACAGTCTGTAAATACTTTTCTTTCTGGGAACTCTGGCCTCAGGTTATAGTGAGATCTACGTTCTATGAAACCTGCAACCTTGTTTAGGGCAGGAAGGAGCCCAGCTGGTGGGGGTTGGGGGAGGGGAGAGAGATCATCAAAACAGGAACCTGTGTGCAGGTTCTGAATGAGACTTTTAGGTGGCCAAGGGCCTGGTGGGTGCTAGAGAGTAAGGAAAAAAAGAAAAAATCTTCTTTCCTTTTCATCCTACTAGACTAGTCCAGTCCAGTGGTTCTTTCCTCCTACCAGTAGATGGAGGTAGATAAAACAGATACTTTTTAGTGACAGTACCAGCATAAGAAGTAGTGCAGCCTGGAACATGTCAGTATTTCTCTACCTCCAGTTGATAGTGAGGTTGGGTTGGTGTATCTGGATTCTTCATTTTGAGGCCCAACTCCCAGGGTCACCATCTATGGCCTGCAGCCCTGTTGTTGAATCACTATGCCTGGCTCGTCTCATAGGGATTGGGACCTTTTACCTTGGTTGAGCTCAGAAGAGTTTTTGCCCTTTCCTATCCTGAGCCTTAGCCCACAGGGTTTTGCTCCTTGGGTGGGCTGGTATAGATCCCACAGGGCCCTTTCCAGCAGGGGTCTGAGGGCCCTCCTCCTTGTAGGTGACCCAGTAATACAGACCAGGGCTGCCCAGCTAATGAAGTTTATTTAAAAAGAAAATGACTCTAATCTGCAGTTGGAGCAGGTTTGTGTGTTTGATGGGCATCCTCAGTCCTGGGCTGAGATAGGTGTTGCCAGTGCAGAAAGGATGCTTGCGAAGAGGGGTGGGATATGTGCAGGGCTGGTCAAAAGTACTGGATACCCTAGGTGCCTTTTCACCCTACTCAAAATTCAGGCCCTTAATATCCTTCCCCCACCCCAACATCATGCTTTTAAATATTAAACCTTGTTTATATATATAACTCATTCACTCAGGGCAATTTCCCAAAGTAATTTACTCAGGTAAATGTGCTAGTTGAAAATTGCCTCCCCCTTCTGCTGGTAGAAGTACACATTGATAATTCTTTGAATCTGTGTGGCTTTCAGGATCTAAAATGCTTTTGACTACAGCTGTTCTTTGCTTCCCCTCAGAAGCTGCTGCCTTAAGTGGCTACCTGTTCTTACATAATGTTTGGACCAGGTTTGGGTATGTAGAAGCCAGTGACTGATCAGTGGCACCAGCTTCTACTGCCCAAACAGTGGGTGGACAGGGTCCAGAGTCATTCCCTGTAGCAGTCCCACCAACTTCAGAGCCACAGGTTTTGACAGGAACAGTGACCATCTTGGATTCAGGTCAACCGTCTCCCGTGTATTCAGGGGCCAACATGGCCTTATTCAGGTGAAAGAGACAGTCTGTTGCAGTTGCTGAATTTGGAAGCCGTGGTTGTGGTGGCTACAAAGATGACAATCCTGCTGGAGGGCAGTTCAGCCCTCAAGGACCTTCATGACCATAAGTTGGAGATGCTTCTCAGACATTCAGTTTCAGCTCTGAGTGCAGGTGGCAGTGTGCAGGGGACTGCCCATCTCTCCAGAGTCATCCTGTTGGGAATCGGGAGGGGGGGAGGTGGCTTTCTTGGAGGATGTGCTGTATGATCTGATTTGTATTTGTTCATGGTCCATTGCCTCGGTTATTGTGGCCCATCAATGGCTAGGCAGTGGATTCTGCCTCCAAGACAAACGTGATTAAGCTTCTGTTTAGAGGCTGTCTACTCTTTGTTAAGGACTTAGAGAAACTTGTGAATGACCTGGAGAAGGCCCAGCTTCATTGGCTGCTGGGGGACAAATCACAGGGTTCCTGAGGGAGCAGGAGCTGGTCTGAGGATTAGGGTTGATGTGGATCCTTTTAAAAGACAGCCTTCAGGAAAGGGCAGAACAGTGCCCAAGGGTTAGAAGGGGCAGCCCTTTCAAGAAGCGTAATGAGCCAGGGACAGTAGAGTCTCTACCAGGTGCTCTGCAGGCTCCAAGGCATGCCAGTGAGGGGCGGGTGGGTGGGCCCCTTCTAGACTTTTGCAGGTAAGAGGGAGGCTCAGCCTCTTCTTCTGGGAGTGCGCCCTTGTTTCCCCAGACCAGTAGGTCATGGAGAGTCATCCGGCAAGACTGCACTAGTTTAAGGAACTAGTTTTCAACGAATTACTGTGCCCCCTTGCGGTTCCCTGTTCCAAGCATTGGGCAGTTGAGGAGACTGTACAATATTTGGTACGATTTGGGGTCCTGGAATTTTTGTCACTTCAAGAGCATGGTCAGGGTGCAATTCTATCTACTTTGTGATCACAAAGAAAGGAGGTGCCTTCAAGCCCATCTTCCTTTCATACTCTTTCATGTGGTGTACCACAAGGTTCTGTTCTATCACCATTTCTATTCAGTCTGTTCATCAGCCCCCTTGCATTAGTTATCCAATCATATGGTATAAGTTCATATTCTTATGCAGATCACTTTCTGTTAATTCATTATACAGATCCATATTTAACAGACCTAGCCCCTTTACAAAATGTCCTTAAGGAAGTGGTTAGGTGGCTTCAGGAACATCATTTAGTCCTTAATGCAGATAAAACTACAGCTATGTGGATATCAGGTGCTCTGCCTCCACCAATAATAATTCCAGTCCTACTTGATAGGCCTGTTGTTCCGGTACCATCATTGAGATATTTAGGAATAATCATTGACTCAACTCTTTCCTTCGGACCACAGGTTTCCAATATCATGATGACAGGCTTCTTTTTTCTGTGTAGTCTGAGATCAATCAGAAATCTGATTGACCAAGATTCTCTATCCACACATTTCTATACATATGTTAGTACCAGGTATGATTACTGTAATACAGCCTATGAAGGAATGACCAAGGCGCATCTGGAGAGGATTCAGACACTACAGAACACAGTAGCTCGTGTCATTTGTAGGGCAAGTAGATATGATAGTGTTACTGCACTCCTTCAACACCTTCATTGGTTACCAGTTGAATACAGGATTAAGTTTAAAATTCTTACTTTAACACATACTTTTCCCAGTATGGCATTACTTATATATATGTACTTATGAGCTCTTCATTTGACTATTCCTTCATACTTAGCTTCTCTAACTGTGCCCTATACCCCAGGTCGTACTCTTTGATCTTCAGTTGATAATAGGTTAGTTCTGCCATCTTCATTAAGAGCGATGTGGGAATCTACACACAACTCTGCATTCTATTTTCTGTCTCCTGCATTATGGAATTCACTTCCTCGACACATCCGGTTGGAAAGCTCTTTTAGTCTGTTTCGCAAGGCTTTGAAAACACACTTCTTTCGACTAACTTTTCAGGCAATTTTCAGTAAGGTCTGCAGCATAAAATACTAGAGCCCATCCTCATTTGGATGAACGTTATGTGAGAATGGTTGCTGCATTATATTCCATCCTGTATCCCTTCTTTAGCAGAATATTTGAGTCCTTTTACTCTACAGGGTTATGAATGCTGTGTAAGTAAGTGTATGATTTTGTTTCATGTGTTTCATTTATCTCTTGTTTTAGGTGCTGGTCTTTTGTCCTTTCCATTATTTTAATGGAGTTCTTTTTATGTTGCTTGTTTTCTGTTTTTAATTAATTTTTATATTGTACATTGTAAACCAATTAGATTTGCCATGCAATATTGTCAGTTTAGGAAAATTATTAAATGATAAGTGAATTGCCCACCTCTGCTTTTGGCAGACCTCACTATGCAGCTGACTTGGTGGGATGTGACTTTTCACCTTCTGAGTGGTGTTTTCCTAGACTCCCTCAAGTGGATAGTGGTTATAGTGATGTGAGTCTCAAAGCCATTGCCACAGTAGGTCTGTTCAGGGGACATGGCCAGCAGTCAGCTGGAAGTGAGGGCCATTCTTCTTGCTTTGCAGATTTTCCTTCAGTTTATTCAAGGGAAAGCAGTGCAAATGATGATGTCTGTTCATCTGTGATGGTTAACACGAACAAGTAAAGCAATGGCTTGGGAGGTCCAGTGGCTTTGCAGTTGGGCAGAGCTACACCTTACTGCACTCTCGGCAATACACATTGTGGAAGTGGCCAATGTTCAGGCCTCGGGTTATGAATCTAGTGAAGTTGGGAGCTGAGTGCCTCAGACTTTCAGCTTCTGGTGGACCACTAGGTGTCTCAAGCTTCAATCTGATAGCCACTGTGGAGAATGCTAAGTTCCACTCTTTTGCAGTCACAGATTAGGAGTTGGCTCGTTGGGGATAGATGCTTAGACCCAGGCATGGCCTCCACAAGAGCTCCTGTACATTTCCCTGCCCTGGCCTCCAATCGGCCGGGTTCTCCAGAGGATTGTTTCTCACTTATATTTGGTCATTCCGGTGAACTCTGGACTGGCCTTGCTGTCTCTGCTACATAGACTTGTTTTATTTGCTGGAAGACCCAGAGCCATTTTGGCTTATGGGCTGGTCCTTAGTGGATGTTTGAGGCACAAAAGATACCTGGTTGCAGTTGTAGTAACCTTATTGAAGGCATGGAGAATCTCGAGTCTTAGTATTCTTAGGGAGATATCTCCCCCTGGTGGGCAGATTTGGCTTTCTTCTTGTTGTTTCTCTAAGGAGGGTTTGGCCATCAATTCTCTTAAACATCAAGTGGCAGCCAGATAGATCTCCTTAGAGATTCTGAGGTACACCTTTTAAAGGATCAATTTCTGAAGGCAGTATTTCTGGTGGTAATTTGCTCAGCTTGTTAAGCTGCAGGCCCTCTCTTGTAGAGATCCATGTTCATCATTCTTGAATGACTTGGCTACTGTTCGCAAGAACCAAAAGGTAACTGAACTCAAAACTCCCACTAGGAAAATAGTGGTGCACAAATGAGTGGGGAACGGAGGAAGGCTGGACGAACCACACGGTCAATGAGATTAAAATTTATTGCTATGATATGTATCAAACACGATAACATAAAATCAATAATCAAGACTTGACACTGCACCGTGTTTCAGCATGGAACATGCCTGCCTCAGGAGCCTGATAATATAAAGTTAAATATAAGAAGGTACTGCTAGGTAGAAATGGAGTTGTGGTCTTTAAAAAGACTGTGCATGCATGAATGAAGCACTATGCAAAAAACGCTCCCTTTCATCTGAATCAGATGGTTTTGCTGCCAGTATTTTCAAAGGCCTAGGGCTGGGACTTCTCTAAAATGCTTCATAAGTTGGAAGTGCACAGGGTGTTGATGAGGTATCTAGAGGTCACAAATGCTTTCATAAAATCTGATTTTGTGCTATTTCACAAGCCTTGTAAGGAGGAAGCAGCCTCCAAGTCCTTCCTTTCATGTTGGATTAAATCTGCTATAGAGACAGCTTGTGTAATGGCTGCAGAGGCCTAGGTGGTTCCTCTGGAGGATATCTGCAGAGTAGCGACATGGTCATTGCTCTATTCCTTTGTGAAATATTACAGAATTGATGTTTGGGCCAAGGGCAGTGGTTCCTTTTGACAGGGCAGTTTTGGAGGGAACTTTGCCTTCCTCTTGCCCTGAGGGATAGAGAACTCTGGTACATCCTACTGGTCTAGCAGGATGAAAAGGAAGGTAAAATGTAGTCTTACCTGTTAATTTCCTTTTTATTGATTCCTGCCAGACCAGTCCAGTATTTCTTTTTGGAAGAATTGGATATGTTCCACACCTAGTCTGTAGATCTGCTTGTTTTGATTGTGCCTCTGTTTATCTAGTTGGTATGAGAAGTTTGTATTGAGATTAGTTTTCACTGCGGGGGATCTTTTAGGAGGCTTTTGGTGGCCATTTATGTTTTGCTTTGGTTTGGTCATACTGACAAATTCCAGATTGCTGGTGATTTCACTGGAAAGTGTCTACCTGTATCTGCTGGTAGGGAGGCTAAACCCATTGGTCTGGATTGGTCTAGCAGGAATTGAGGAAAGGAAAATGATCAGGTATGTCTAAATTTCACCTTCCTTTCTATTGTAAAAGCCTCTTTAGTTTCATGTTCAAACTTGCAACAAGGATGTTTTCTCCACAGTCACCTTGTGTGCACTTGCTTTGTCTCACCAGTTCTAGTTTTGTATTTTGTTTTTTTTCCCCCTTTTTCCCAGTGATGACCTTTGGCCTGGTCCACTGATTACAGTTAAGAGTTAATATTGTCACAATGTGTTGTGGAATCAATGCTGAATTGCAGCAATACTATGGTCTGCCACAGTTTACAGGGAGATTTCATCTAGCCTTATAAAAAAAAATACAAAACAAGAAAATTAATGTTCTTCCTCCCCCCCCCTTGACTCCTCTTGTAGGTGGTGCTGGAGGAAAGGGGGTTTGGGGTGCCCCAGGAGTGGTATATGGATACCAGGAGCCTGATGCTCGTGATCCCAATTATGATGAGTCTGCACAGGTATGATGCACCATAGAGAGCTGAGCCACGGTAGGCATGACTGCTCTAAGCTTCAAATACTGGTAGACTAGAGCACTGTGTAAGGGGTGTGTGCACCTACTTGAGACTGAGATAAGATATAGACAAGTAATCATCAGGCCTTCTCGTGTTACTGATAGTCTTCTCAGTACTCCTTTTCATGGGCAGTGACCCCATGAGCTTGGCTTAGCACTGTGAATAAAAAAAAAAATATGGAGCATTTTTGCTGAGCCAGTCTCAGACAAAAAAAACCCAAACAAATGTTTTTCTGTTATTCCATGAATTAGTAAAATAGTGTCACTTCTTCCTGTTGAAAGTAAAAAAGTTATACCACTGCCAGAATGCAGGTTTTGGTGCAGAGAGGACTCTACAAGTGAAATTTCACTTGTAATCTCCATTTGCTCTCAGGGTGACACAGTGTATCAGAAGGTTGTTCCTGAGCTTGACGAAAAGGATCTGGAAAAGAACATCCACCCCATGGTGCTGGAGTACTTTGAGCATGGAGACACCAATGAGGTTATTGTGAGTATCTGTGTTTTCAATTCACCTCACCCAGAAAGAAACATGAGGCTGGCAGAATATGGATAGAACGGATTAGTCTGTTTTGTTTGATTAGGTTTGGTTGGTGAATCTGATGGGACAATTTTTCAGTTTGTTGAAAAGCGTAGTAGGTTCATATTTTATTTCTATGGGAAAAGTGATCTGGCTGGTTCTAGTTCAGATGGGTGGATGCCGTTTGCAGATGCAGTAATACTGGCTTGTTCTTCTCACTTAGGCTTTGTTGAAAGGATTGAACCTTGGAGGGAAGAAATGTGAGTTTCCCTCACTTGCTGTCTCCCTCTCCTTGGAAGGGAAGGCAAGTCAGCGAGAACTCACATCCCGGCTGCTCTCGGACCTTGTGGGCAAGATAATGACCTCGGAGGACATCGCTAAAGCTTTTGACAAAATGTTAAAAGACCTGCCTGACCTTATTCTGGACACACCAGAAGCTCCACAGGTGAGTGTGCATGTTGGGGAAATAGAGCAGAGGTTGGATTGGTAGAGAAGAGATATGGTGCTGAGCTCTGGAGTAGAGTGAATTGTCTTCCAGAGAGTGAACAGTTTCAAATCATTGCACTCCTTGTAGGCATGTGGCAGGAGTAGATTCAGACAGCAGAATGGGGTGAGCCTCTAGGGCTATGCCCCTTGCCCCAGAACAACTTTGTTCTGTGCAGCAACTAGGGAGGTTAGCGGGAAAAGAAGCTAATCTGTACCCCCTCCACCAATCAAAATAGTGTTCCACTACCATCCTGTTATAATTTTTATAGTTGAAAGAAAAGACCATTCTGCCTATTGGAGGTGTGCAGTGAAATGCTTGTAGATAGCTTGGTTCTACTCCCAGTGAAGAATCAAACTGGAGGGAAAGCATAGGGACTGTCCTCTATTAGAAGGGTGAAGTGAAATAGCTCTTACTGGGACATGCTATTTCAGCTTTACTTCCCTAGTTAGTTATGCAGGGAACTGCTAGTGACAAATCTGCTGGTTAGGTCAAACCATGACCATCCTCTTTCTTTGTGTTTAGATGTTGGGGCAGTTCATTGCTAGAGCTTTAGCGGACCATGCTTTGCCTCTGGACTTCTTGGATCGTTATAAAGGCCGGGTGGACTGTGAGTATGCAAGGTGAGAAATGGAATAGAGCAAAATCTTTGACGGTGTGGGGGATGGTGGTGGTGGGGCTGGTGGTAAGAGCCATGGAATGCCATGTGGAAGGCAGGAAACAAGAGCCAGTAGTCAGCTCAGTTAAGCTGTGAGGCTCGAAGCACAGGAGAACCTGAGATCAATTAAAGAGACACGAGCACTTCTGTTTCGGTGGGTGCAATGACTTGATCTTTGCTGGAGCCAGTCGTGAGACTGCTGTGCTACTGTTAACAAAGTGTGCGTGCAAAGCTGAGCAAGGTAAATATTGTTTTTGTAGCAGCTGTCAAGCCTTTATTGACAGTATTGCATGTGTGAAGTAAGTTCTGATGCAGATTTTATGGGATTTATTTCCATACTTTATCAACACTTCTTTCGTAGTGTGGATGATGATGTTCTCTTGTTTCTTAAGAAAGGTTTGGATTTAGATTTTAGGTTTAATTACACTTTATTACAAATCTGAGTTAAAGGCAAGTTACTATCAGGTAAAGTGGATTGTAGTCTTTTAGGGCAGGGAACTGTCTAACAGCCTCATTTGTTAACCTGTATTAATTCTCACATTAATGTGAGTTAACATTTTATTTAACACAAATCTCATTAACCTCAATGGGGCCTCCTTACTAATTGAAAGGGTAATTTTATAACAGGTTGTTTAGATCTTTAGGCAAGTAGATAATTTGTTTTTAGCCTATTTTATAAAGACACAGAGGCACCCTGTTTGTCTTTATAAAATAGTAAAGATAAAGTGGCAGAAATTGTGGCTAGATTAAAGCCATGGACCTTTGTGCCTTTTCTGTAACTGGTGTAAATGTTAGTTTGTAAAGTGTGTGCATATTTTACTCCTGGGGGAATCCTGCACAACTGAACAAGGCAGAATTCTGCAAAGTGCCAGCATAGGGTCTCTTTTTGGTCCCCCCCCCCCCAACAAGAGATTGCACGATAGGAGGAGAGATGGAAGTGAACTGCTGCACATCCAACTTCTCTTCCTCTGCTGGCTTACACCCACCTGTTTAGGTGAACTGTGGGGCTATAGGGAGGCTACACAATTCACCTGAACAGTCGGGTCTAAGCTAGCAGAAGAGGAGGAAGTGATTTGATGTGCAGCAATTCACTTCCTCCTCCTCTTTGTGGGACAGGGGGAGAAGGAGCAACATGCCAGGAGGAATAGGAGAGGCCTAGAGGTAAGGTGAGTTCTAAGGATGGGGTTGGAGTACAGCAAGGTGACAGTGAGCCATGAGGAGGACAGAACAAGGTGAGTGCACCATGGGGAGCTGCGGGGGAACAGAGGAGTGGAGCAAGATGTTTGTGTGTTCCATTGGGGGGGGGGGGGCAGAGCAAGATGAGTGTGTGGCCCATGGGGGCAGAGGAAGGTGGGTGTGTGTGCCACAGGGAGCTGGGGCTAGCAAATTGGGTGCATGTGCCATGGGGAGCGGGAGTCGTGGAGCAAAGTAAGTGCATTCTCCATGGAGATTTTTTCTTTTTTGGGGGAGGGGGGGGGGTGGGGTGGGGGGAGAGAGCAAGAAAATGAAGGGGCTAGAAAATGCTGAGTATTCCACTAGTGTGGGGAAAGGTCAAGCTTGAGAATGTCCCATGGGGGGTGGGGAAGATGTACAATGATAGCTGGAGAGGAAAAAGAATGAAAGGTGGTGTGTGCCTGCGGAGGGAGGAGGAGGATGAAAGGAGGGAGTATTACATGCCGTAGAAGACTTTGGAGGCAGAAGGTAGGGGTCTTGTTGGGAGTTAGAGGGAGAGAAAACTGTAGTTAGCATGAGAGAAGGAATGGGGGAGGCTGGAGCCTGCAGAGGGAAAAGGCAGGAGGGACTTCGCCTTAGGATGAGGAAATGCGGTGCAAAAACACTACAAATAATCAGAATTTTGCAGGCTTTTTAAATAGTGTGCAGAATTTTCAAATGTTTTGTGCAGAATTGGCTCAGAAATAGAATTTTATTGTGAAAGCACATAAATAGCAACTCCACTTGCACGCAACCCAAACTTTACCCCAGAAGATGTTTATATGTGGATTGTGTAAAAGTGCACGCCTTTTCGGCACCATGCATACTTTTTAAATAATTTTATGAAATTCCTTTTAATGCACTTAAAAAGTCATCATGTGTGAAATTATACCCAAATGCATAACTTGCATTAATGCACATTAAATTACTCCTGCTGGAATTCTGCGTGACTGTGGAGCGCAGAATTTGAGCAGAATTTCCCAGCCGCACAGGATTCTCCATTTTCATTCATAATCTGCACTCAAAGGGAATTAGAAAAAATAAATAATGCGGAAACGGGCCATGATAAAGGATGGATGGATGGCTCCCCCCCTCCCCCCCCCCGGAGCCTTGGTGGGTCCTCTCCAGCTCATGGAGAAGGAAGGCTGGCTGGCTACCTGGCCAGCTTGTCCCCCCTCTTCCGCCCCTCCCCCAAGCCTCAGTGGGTGCTCCTCAGGCCTAACTTAACATGACCTGGTGGTCTAGTGGCCTCCTTGGGGTAGGAAAGAACCCCACGCTTTCCTGCCCTCTGCTGCTGATCTCTGGCTGGTGCCACTGCTTCTTCAAAATGGCTGTTGAGACTTCAAGTGGTAATCTCGTCAGGCTGCTGTGGGATTACCACTTGAAGTCTCAGCGGTCATTTTGAAGAAGCGGTGGTATTGGCCATAGAGCAGTGACAGTGGGCAGGAAAGAGTAGGGGTTTTTCCTGCCCTGAATAGGTACTCCCGATGTAGCTCCTCATTGTAGCTCACGGGTGAGTCTAGGTGGATGGTATGTGTGGGTGCAGAGTTGAGGGAGGGGCTGGAAAAAAAAATAATGGATAGTAAGTGTAGGTGCAGGGGGTGAATAAAAAAGTATGCATGGTGTATGAGTGCAGGGGGAGCTGGAAAAAAATATGTGTACAGGGAAGGGGGTTCTGTAATATTGTTTAAATTATGACATACTTCCAGAGTTTACAAATTTTGTACACAGAATTTTGATTTTTCTGTGGCTCTCAATTCTGGCAGGAGTAACATTAGTAAACCAGGCCCTAAATTTGTACCTGAAGCAATGGAAGGTGAAATGATTTTCTCAATGTCACAAGACTGATCAGTCGGAGAAGCAGGATTTGAACCCTAGCTTCCCTGGTTCACAGCCTTCCCTTTTAACTGCTAGTTATGACTGATGTCTTCATTCTTCCGGCAGACTATTTCTGTGACTGTTCCAAGATTTGCCTACTATTTCTTCTTATACAGAGCTGCCTTGGATCGAGCTGCTGTGCTGCTGAGCATCAAACGGGAAATAATTCGATTGGACAATGTCTGGGGAGTGGGTGGTGGCCAGAGGCCTGTGAAACATCTCATTAAAGAGGTGAGGCTCCCTTCTGCCTATTCAGCTAACAGAGGGAAACCACCAATTGATACAGCTGCAAAATTCATTAGGATCTAGGTAAGGGGTGTCTAAACTCTGCCGTCGCCCAGTCAGGTTTTCAGGATTTCCACAATGAATATGCATGAGATTTATTTGCATACAGTGGAGGCAGTGCATGCAAATAGATCTCATACATGTTCATTCAAGAAATACTGAAACCTGGACTGAGGTTGGACACCCCCAATCTAGATGATGGGTGAAATTCCCCTCTAGTCTTTGTGCATTTTACAAAAAACAATGGGCATCTTTAGAATTATGAGCTTCTATAAGGAGCTATCTTGGGACCATACTGAACTGGACTCATGTCGTGCGTGACATGCCCTTGGTGCCCCTGCCCTGCCCACTGTGCTGTGTCCAAGAGGAAGAAACAATGGTTAGAGAGCAATTTTGGTACTCCTGCCTCCCTTGTGCCCTGTGTGGCTCATCACTCGCACAGTCATCAGTACAGCTGTGAGCCATCAAGAACATGTGGAAACATATGACATAAATGACCATTCTCCGGCGACACATGGTCCTGTAAGTACACACCAAGATGTGATGGTGTGTACTTGATGGGCATTCATGTAAGTGGGGTGGACATGTATGCATGTAGATTATAAAATCTTTATTATGTATGTGGGTTGGTGTTTTTGTTGTTGTTGTTGTTGCTGCCATCTAGTTGTGAGCATTTTCACCAGCTGTATGAGTGGTGTCAGTGTCTGCACCTACTTTCCTTTTTATTAATTACACTTCAAATAGGCTCTTTCCTTGTAGAGCTATACTCTCTTAATGATAGTCCTGGGGTCCCACTCTCAAGCTAACCCCCCCACCCTATTGTTAAAGGGGAGATCTAACAATAAAAACCAGTGGTCAGGAACAAATGTATCACACAAATGTAAAAAAACAAACTTATAGGGGTGCATATTTAAAAGGTTTAACTAGCTAATTGCATGGCTCAATTGAACCACAGAATTTAGTTGGTTAGAAATGATCGACAGTGTTAGCTGATTAACACTGAGCAGAATAATAATAATCATTTTTAAAAAGCAGGCTTGAACCTCACCAGGCACGTCTCTTCCAAGTTATGAAGCAGGAATTGAGACAGCAAGGCTGGGACATCACAGTTTACTAAGAGGGGCATAATCGAACGGGGTCGGGGACGCCCAAATCTCCATATTTAGGTCAACCTTAGAGATGGTCGTCCCCGGTTTTCAGCGATAATGGAAACCGAGGACGCCCATCTCAGAAACGACCAAATCCAAGCCATTTGGTTGTGGGAGGAGCCAGCATTCGTAGTGCACTGGTCCCCCTGACATGCCAGGACACCAACCGGGCAGCCTAGGGGGCACTGCAGTGGACTTCAGAAAAAGCTCCCAGGTGCATAGCTCCCTTACCTTGTGTGCTGAGCCCCCCAAAACCCACTCCCCACGACTATACACCACTACCATAGCCATAGGGATGAAGGGGGGCACCTAGATGTGGGTACAGTGGGTTTGTGGTGGGTTTAGGAGGGCTCACATTTACCACCACAAGTATAACAGGTAGGGGGTCCGCCTGCCTGAAGTTCACTGCAGTACCCAAATAAAACTGCTCCAGGGACCTGCATACTGCTGTCATGGAGCTGGGTATGACATTTGAGGCTGGCAAAAAAATATTTTTAAAGTTTTTTTTTTTGTTTTTTTTTAAGGGTGGGAAGGGGGTTAGTGACCACTGGGGGGGGGAGGGGAAGGGGAGATCATCCCTGATTCCTTCCGGTGGTCATCTGGTCAGTTCGGGCACCTTTTTGAGGCTTGGTCGTAAAAAAAAAAAAGAACCAAGTAAAGTCGTCCAAGTGTTCGTCAGGGACACCCTTCTTTTTTCCATTATCGGCCGAGGACGCCCATGTGTTAAGCACGCCCCAGTCCAGCCTTCACTATGCTTCCAACATGCCCCCGGGAACTTTGGTTGTCCCCACGACGGAAGGCAGTTGAGGGCGCCCAAAATCGGCTTTTGATTATGCCGATTTAGGCGACCCTGTGAGGACACCCATCTCGATTTGTGTCGAAAGATGGGCGCCCTTCTCTTTCGAAAATAAACCCACAAATATGTTGCAAAAGGCCCCAATAACGTCTAAATTTAGAACACTAAAACAAAAATATATGCAGGCAAGTCAAACAACATTTTGACCCAAATATTTATATGTCAAGTGTGCATCTGTATGTAATACAAAATGTGTTACCAATACAACTGTGTACTTAATCGTTGCAGAAACTTCTGTGAATAAATATACATCAGTGAAAGAAGTGTAGTCATCAGTGAAATGTGTTTTTTTTTCTTTTCAGTGACACAGCGTCTGTGTAGTTTCTAAATAGTTTCTAAATAGTTTAAATTCAGCTTTCTCAATGAAACAAAGAATCGGATGAAGAATGAAGAGGGATGAGAAACATGTACCCTTTAATAATAATTTTATAATTAATTGATAATATATTTTTATTATAATCATGCAATCCAGCTAGAATGAAATCCAAATCAGGAAAAAGGACAGCCAATATTTTATTAGAATTATGAACATGAACTAAATCAGTTTAACAAGTAAAAACTTGTGAATTAATGTGTGTTAGAACTTTTAACTTATGTTACAAAATACATTTTTATTAACGTTTGAAATTAAGTAAAGTCCAAAAATGACCTGTAAAGTAAATTACTTTTGCTATGGATTACTTCAAATAGACTAGTGATCATAGTGGGTAAATACATTTTCATTATATATTTTAAAGAGGAAAGAATGAAGAGTCTACATTCCAGGGCAAAACTAATTTGACACATGATGTGTTTTAGTAACCTTTCCTTTATGGAAATTATGTCATCTGTTTGATTCAAATCCAAAAGTAGGGTGGACCAGAAAGATGCTTGCAGCCAAATGGGTAGAGTACAAATCTTTATTAGACACCATTCTATACATCAGACCTGACATGGGGCTGCATTTTGACAGGAAACACCCGTCTGCCTCGGGGGTCACATACTCAAGGGGGTAACTTTATACGAGTCGGTGCTAGATGAAAACTGTAGAGTTACAGAACTGCCTGGCACTGCAGTTTGTACAAAGATGCCATCAAAATCACCAGTATTCAAAAGTCATGACTATTTTTTTTGAATATTAGCAGTTTTGACTGGAGTGGAGGAGTGGCCTAGTGGTTAGGGTGGTGGACTTTGGTCCTGGGGAACTGAGTTTGATTCCCACTTCAGGCACAGGCAGCTCCTTGTGACTCTCGGCAAGTCACTTAACCCTCCATTGCCCCATGTAAGCCGCATTGAGCCTGCCATGAGTGGGAAAGCGTGGGGTACAAATGTAACAAACAAACAAAAAATCTTCCTCCCCCCTTTTCTCCCGAGTTTGCATTACTTTTGCACCAGGCATACTGTCTTAAGAACAGTGATGATAGTCCAGTGCCTGGCATAGGTGGCCCTTTGGGGCAGGACTGCTGGGTGCTAAATGAAGCCAAGCTTCACTCTCTCAGGAAGCTGTAGAAGACCCCTCGAAGGAGCTCGTTGAGGAGAATAAGTAGGCTTGAGGAGTCCTGGAGGATGACACAGAGCTACTTATGGGGAAAGATCCTTCTGTAGTCCATCTTTTTTAGTGGCAGGAGCTCCCCTGGTTGACTGCCCAGGTCCTGCACCGTCTGCGGTTGCAGGATGATCAGCCTGTGGTTCCCCGCAAAGGGGATCCAGTTCTCAAGAGCACCCATCAACCTCCCAAGGTTTTTCTGTATTACAAGGACCTCGAAGAACTTGTGGAGGCACAGTGGCAGCAGCTGGATACTCTGCTGCACACGGTGCAGGCTGTGGCCTGGTTGTATTGTTTACCTGCACAGGTTCAGGGGCAGTTCTGGGTTCCTAAGGTGGATGCGTTGGTCACAGCAGTGGCCAAGAAGACTGCAGTTTCTGAGGAAGGCGGAGAAGCTCTCAAGGATCCACAGGATCAGTGCTTGGAGGCACTTTTTAAGTACTCCTTTGAGGTGCCGGCCTTGGTCTTGCAAGCCACCATTTTTGGTGGTTACGTGGCGAGAACCTAGAACCTCTCGGATGCTCCGGGTGAAGAGTTGGACAACCTGGCCAATTTGGAGGTGCGCACAGCATTTTTGTCTGACCTTCTTTATGATCTAGTTAGAGCCTCAGCCAAGAACCTGGCTGTTTCTGTGGTGGAGCATCGTTTTTTTGTGGCTCTGTCAATGGGCGGCAGATTTGGCATCCAAGGTCCACCTCTCCCACTTGCCTTTTCAGGGTGCCTCTCTATTTGGGAAGGATCTTGAGAAGCTGGTCAAGGACTTAGGTGAGTCCAAGGTCCCACATTTGCTGGAGGTTCGGGCTCACTTGGCTCCCCACAGTGCATCCCCGGGGCGGTCCTGGGATGTTTGGCAATCTTGGTTTTCGCATTTTGCGAGTGCCTCCAGAGGCTGGGGTTGGACTCTGTCTCAGGCCTTTTGGGGAGGCCGGGACGAAGCCCTCGTTCATGAGCTCCTCGTGCTGCCCAATGAAGGTTTGCAGGCCCATTTTGTGGTGGCCTCCACAGGGGGCCGCTTGCAGTATGTGTCTACATCACGTCCGACCGGTGGGTCCTGGAACTTCTGGAGTTTCGCTGTCCTCTGCGGGAGCAGTTTCTGCTGTTTCCATGTGGGCCCATCAGGAAAGGCAGCAGCTGTTGGCCAGATGTTGAGCCATCTCTTGAAGCTGCGGACCATCAAGCCATACGAGATCAGTTCTGGCAGGTATTCAATCTGTTTTGTAGTTCCCAAGAAGGAGGGCTCATATTGGCCCATTTTGGGTCAAAAGGGCCCTCCCCCCCGGGTTTTCTCATTCCACATTAAGACTCTGTGGTCCTTGATTGTGGCTGTGTGCAAGGGCGAGTTTCTCACAGCACTGGACTTCTCCGAGGCTTACTTCTATATTCCAATCCATCCAGACCATACTACTACTACTACTACTACTACTTGACATTTCTAAAGCGCTACTAGGGTTACGCAGCGCTGTACAATTTAACATAGAAGGACAGTCCCTGCTCAAAGGAGCTTACAATCTAAAGGACAAATGTACAGTCAGTCAATCAAATATACCATCACAAACTCTTACGCTTTGTGATCCTGGCCCGGCATTACCAGTTCTAGGCACTTCTGTTTGGTTTGGCCACAGCATCCAGGACATTCACCAAGGTGATGGTGGTGGCCCATCTCTGAAAGGAGGGGGTGTTGGTGCCACCCCTGCCTGGACGATTGGTTGATCAGAGCCACGTCTCATGAGGAGAGTTTGCGGGTCACAGATTGGGTGGCGACTCTGTTGCAGCATCTCAGTTTGGTGGTTAGCATGGCAAAAAGTTGACTTCAGCCCACCCAATCCCTGGAGTATCTGGGTGTACGCTTCTATATGGCGATGGGCAAGGTATTTCTGCTTCATGCCCAAGTAAGGGCCTTGCTAGGTCGTCACTCTCTGCATGGAGTATTCTTCAGGTCCTCTACTCCATGGTGGTGACGATCAAGGTAGTGCCATGGGAGAAGGCTCACATATGTCCTCTGCAGTGGTCCTTGCTGTCTCCCTGGTGTTCAATGTCGGGTGACCTTTGGGCTGTTCTTCCTTTGTGCGGGGTAGTCTGCGCTGGTGGCTGGATCCAGCTCATCTGGCTGCTGCTCAGGGCCTCGGCCTGGGTACTGGTAGTGATAGATGCTATTCTCCTGGGCTGGGGAACACTCTGAGGCATATTTTCAAAGCACTTAGCCTTCCAAAGTTCCATAGAAACCTATGGAACTTTGGAAAGCTAAGTGCTTTGAACTGAGGTCCTTTTTTCTCCACATCTTTTTTCATATAAACGGATCCTAGAACACCTTTCAACACATAATATGGTTCTACTCCAAGTTCTAATTTAGTTCATCATCATACTTTTGTGCAGATGGGGCAGATTTCAGACAAAAAAAATCCTCAAGACCAACTGGCTTTGTCTGCCTAGCCATATAACTTATCTGGCATAATAAATATGATAGACTGGCAATGTATTTTTGTGCTACAGGACGTTCAGGTAGTTCCTGCTTTGTTGCTGTTCCGGTTTTCTATGGGGCAATTTAAGAGGATCTGTTTTTCTGTTGTACCTTTTTTTTTTCTTTTGGTTGCTTTGTCACTAGAAATACTGAAGGATACAGAGCTCCACAGCACCAAGTGTATCCACTTTGCAGTTTTTCTTAGTCTCCCCCATCTGCTGCTCCCCCATGTACTTGTGGGGCATGGTGTGGAGTGACTAAAGAAAAGTACATTAGAAGGCAAGACTTAATTTCTCCTTTTGCAAGCAATCTAAAAACCAAAAGTCATGAAACACAAGGAAAAATGATGGCTCTACTCAGTGTAGTGAATGTTAAAAGGACGAAATGCAGTGCATGAAGGGGGTTCAAAGGCCATTTTAATCCAGCTGGCTTTTAGCTCCCCCCCCCCCCCCCCCCAGATCAGGAGTTCTCAACCCAGTCCTTGGGACATACCAAGCCAGTGAGGTGTTGAGGATACCGCAATGAATATGCATGAGAGAGATTTGCATACAGTGGAAACGGTGCATGCAAATTTATCTCGTGTATATTAGATTCTGCCACTAGTAAATATGACTGACTGAGCCTAAAATTTATCCTTGAATATTCAATAACCTGAAACAGATTTGAAAACTCACATGTAGATCCTAATCAAAATTCACTATTCAACATTTCAGTAAGTTCCCAGATACAAATAACTATGGTGTTTGTTTACTCAAACATCATAAAGCATGGCAGTTGGGGGGGAGGGGGAAAGAGAAAAGCCCTACACATCTAGTTATCACTGGTCTTGCTAAATTTGTTTTTGTGGAAAAAGATTTCCCCCGGATTCTGTATAGTGAGGAGTGGAGGAGTGGCCTAGTGGTTAGGGTGGTGGACTTTGGTCCTGAGGAACTGAGTTCAATTTCCGGCACAGGCAGCTCCTTGTGACTCTGGGCAAGTCACTTAACCTTCCATTGCCTGCCGCATTGAGCCTGCCATGAGTGGGAAAGCGCGTGGTACAAATGTAATAAAAATAAAAAAATAATAAAAATAAAAAAATATTGCACAAGGAAATCCGGTCGTATTCTGGATTTGCATACAATGTAATTAAGCCAGTCAGCGCTGATAATTGCCACTTCACAAGCAATTATTGATACTAATTGGCATTAATTAGAATTTATGTGCACAACTTGCTAGGCTTATTCTGTAAAGTGGGGCGAATAAATTCTACTGCCAGAAAGGGGGCGGCGTAGCCATGGTTGTGGAATGGGCAGACCGTGAGTGTTCCGAAAATCTGTGCGCACGGTTATAGAATATACCTGCTCCGTGCCTAACTTAGGCACGGGTATTTACACCAGGTGCAGGCATGGCTGCTAGGCATATTCCTAAAGCTAAGTGACGACTACACTACCAGTCTATCATATTTATTATGCCAGATAAGTTATATGGCTAGGCAGACAAAGCCAGTTGGTCTTGAGGATTTTTTTTGTCTGAAATCTGCCCCATCTGCACAAAAGTGTGATGATGAACTAAATTAGAACTTGGAGTAGAACCATATTATGTTAGAGGAACTGAAAGATACTCAATACTGCGATCTCTATTGCATCTCATGTGCCCTCTAGCTATGTGTTTATATCATTTTCTATCACCTTTTAACTAGTGGAATATTTACAGGATTTTATTGATTCTCCATCTTTTGTTAGTACCTGTGCCATTGTCGGTGTCATTTTATGTGAATTCAGATTTAGCATTTTCCACTGATTTGTTTGACACCCTTGGAATTTGTGATCATTGAAAAACCCTCGATGCAGGCGGTGTCACCGAAACAAGGATCCGTGTCGCGTCTGATCAATAAAATTCTGAGTTGACGCCCCCTTTCTTGAAGGCTTCTTGTGCTGCTTTTGGTTTGTTGCGCCTTCGAGTGTGCTTTGGATTCCCTCTTACAACCTCTGCTAGCCTATGCTGGCAGAATTACTCCGGCCCTCTTGTATTTTCTAGGCTTGCTTTTCCGAAGTAGGCTGTGAAAACTGTAAGGCTGTTTATAGCTATTCTGCATGCTGTTTGAGATTCTTTAATTTTAATTTGTATTTTGTATTTATGTTTTTGTTACTTTTTATTCACTAATTTTTTTTTTTAGGGCTGCATTTCTATTAAAATTTGTAATTGTGATATGTTTGGGGGGGGTCCCCACTGCAGCTCCTTGTGACTCTGGGCAATGGAGGGTTAAGTGACTTGCCCAGAGTCGCAAGGAGCTGCAGTGGGGGGGAAAAATAATATGCCTTTTAATCGCAGTTACAATTTTAATTGACGTGCAGGCCTAGTTTTTCATATGACGTGTGAATAAGCTACAGAGAAACACATGCACACACAAGAATTGGATACAATATACCTTTATCATAATGCAGGAAATGTAATAAGCAGAGGAATAGCTCACTCTGCAATCTTTGGTCAGTCACAGGAAAGGTTACAGCTTCCCAACAGTCTCTCCCACTGAGTCCATGCAAAGGCTGCAGATTCCAAGCAAGGCAAATAAGCATGGAGGGGGACACACTGTCTGAGAACTGTGGCATGTCTCTATCCTCAACAACCAAAAACTAGTACAAGTATACCTTCCTCTGCTTGAGGGGTGCTGGCCAGAGCATCCATTCAGAACTTGTGCAAGTACTAAAAGACAAAAACTTATTTTATATAGGTGCATGCTAAGGGTGCTAAAGATGGATATGTTTTTTTTTCTCTGTGTTTTTGAGATGTCTCTCTATGCCAGACACCACAGATAAGAGTGATACGTTCTTATATCACGTTTTTATGTGCCATCCTGAGAAAGCTCTTCAGTACAAACCTATGTGGAGAGGAGTAAAACAAAACAAACAAAATATATGTATATATATCATGTTAGTGTAAGAAGTAATGCTAACTTTTAGTATAGGCCTTACAAGCCCTGTGAACCTTGCAGGTCTTATGAACCTAACTTCCACTGAAATAAGCAGGACAGTTTACCTGCATCAGTAACCTAAATAGTGCCAGCAGGATCATGAGTAGCACCAAATATATGGATTAAGTTAAATGCCAGTGTTGGTGACCATATTGGTTGAATATTGACCTGAAAACCTCTTCCTGCCATTATATAATAAATTTACTTTTATGTTCAAGGTTATTCTTTCTACATGACACACAGCTCAGCTTCAGCTCACAGATGGATGGCTTGACATTCTCCTCTATAATTTTCTGATGGATTAAGGTACAGCCTATTAACCATCCTCCAGTCAGATTTTGGTCAAGCACTTATTACCTTTCTTGCATATATTTTAAAACTCATCTGTGAGCAATAAGTTTGTAGATCTGTCAGCATGCCCCTGCAAGGAAACCATGGGACCTAATCATTTTTAATAGGACACATAAGTAAATGTTGACTAATGTTGGAGATACATACAGGCAGTGTCTGAACTGGTACAATTCTAATGCATATTACACACAAAAAAAGTATATTGTATAGCTTTTTCTCTTGTTCCTGTACTTTTGCAGATGAATCTTCTCCTGAAGGAGTATTTGCTCTCTGGACAGGTGTTGGAAGCGCAGCACTGTCTCCGGGAACTGGAGGTTCCACATTTTCATCATGAGCTAGTCTATGAGGTATTGGGACTCAAGTCTATCATAGTCTCTTTTTTTTTTTCAACTTTTATTTTGATATATTTCAAATTATACAATCATTACATGAATACAACTAAAGAAAGACATTTCTCATAAAAATAAAAATCTACAAGAAACTTATAATCCCATACATCCACAATTGCAGGTAATAGGAGCCAAAATAGAGAAATAATTACAAAAAGGAAATTAACAATAATGAGAAGATGCCAAAGTCAAAGGAAATGCCACAGCTGGCTATAACAATGCTCCCAATTCAGCTACAGGAAAGTTAAGTCTGTACTTTCAACTCTTCCTTAGAAACCATGAATTCTAATAGTTGCTTGGGATCACTAAAGACGTAAGAATTATTCTGAAAGGAAATAACATCAAGTATATGGAAAGCGAAGCAGAAAAATCAACCCCAGAGCCTGTGCCCGAGGGTGCAGGGCCAAGAATTCTTTCAAGTGCCTCTGGATTATTGCTTAGTAGATCAGGAAAAAAATCTTAATCTTGGAACCCAGGAACTCTTGATGTGTATAACAGAAATATCATTTTAGGATTGTATCTCTGTCTGGCTCTAAATCAAACATCACTAGAAGTAGAGTCCTTTGAGTTATAAGATCTAATGAAGATAATTCCAATTTCACCCTTACTAACTGGTAAAACCAGGTATTGAACTCTCACTAAAGGTAGTAATGATTCTGATGGTAAATTAAGCACTTCTTTGAAGTATTTTCTTACCATCTTAACAGGTGCAATCAAAGGTGACCTTAAAGTTCAAGAATCTTAAGGTGTTTTTCCTCAATTGATTCTCCATTAACTCCAATTCTCTTGTGGTAAAGTTCTTGTCCTTTTACAAGGGCTCCACAGATTCTCTTCAACTCAGAGACCTTAGATTCCAAAGTTGCCACTCTAGCAGACTGTTGATCCAAAGCCTGGACCTGGACAGTCAATGTTCCAGAAACTAAATTCAAATCTGCAAAAAATGTATTAACCACATTACTTAGGGAAGCATTCAAAGTGTTCATGGCTTCCCACAGCATGTGCAAAGTGACTACTGTCGGCCTAACCAGTGTGCCCACCAGGTCCGGAGGAACTCCTTCCCCTTTTGCATCAAACACAGTATTCACTGTTAGATGGCTCTGTATGTTATTGCAGTACTGTTCATAGATTTCCCTGGGGGAGGAAATAGAAATCAGGAGACCTTTCAATAACAGAACTGGAGTGATTACCAAACTGGTCTTCTGCCCGGTGACTAGGGTGCTTCCAGGTTGTGGTGGAACCAACCCCTGCAGCAGGGCTCAAGGAAACCCTACTCGCATTGCTGTCAGGCAAAGACACCTCCAGTAAAGCTGAAGCGGTCTCTTTAGTTGACTGTGCAGGAGCTCTGAAAGTCTCCAAAGTAGACTGCCAGAGCCTCCCAACACAGGAAGAAGCTGCTAGGTCTTTCCTCTTCTCCATTTCTGGAGAATAGCAGCATCTCTATTTAGGCAGGTCAGTCGTGAAACGTACAGGAGCTCCTGCACGAGTGTCCGCTCAAGACACCATCTTGGCCTATGTCCTCTATCGTGGTCTTTTTAACCATAATACACTAGATCCAGTTACTGACAATTTGGGTGCATTCTGTTATCTTTTGAGAAAGCCATATATTTAGATTGCTATCCATCCTAAGATTGAGCACAGGCCTTTTAGTTGCTGTCCAGGCCTTCAGTCAATAAGGATTCATTTGAGACCATGTAGATACAGTCCATTAGCAATATTGACTAAGGTCTGAGACCTGGATTGATGGCTACTGCTAGTTTTAAGGTCCACTCATTTCTGTGCTTTGTCTGTCTGTCTGCAGGCCATAGTGATGGTACTAGAGGCTAAAGGTGAGAATCCTGTTATGATGACCGTGAAGCTACTAAAAGGACTGTGGGAGACTGGGCTCGTAACCCTGGATCAGATGAACCGGGTAAGAAGCCACAGAAGACAAGTGAGAGGTAGCTGAGAAAAGAGGGATTTTTCTGCTTCTGTGAAGTTGTAATTTTTGAGGCATGGGGCTTGATACACTGATTTCACTCACTTAGGCACCTAATGTTGGATGCACAGGGTAAATTTTCAGTTTGTTCAGACCCTCAGTTTTGCTGATGATGAGTGTAAAAGTTATTAGCCCTTCTCCCATTCATTATTTTCTCCTCTGCAGGGCTTCCAGCGTGTATATGATGAATTACCTGATATCAGTCTGGATGTGCCTCTTGCGCATAACATCATGGAGAAACTTGTTGACCTTTGCTTTGAGGAGGGAGTGATAACGAGGCAACTTAGAGATGCTTGCCCATCCAGGTGAGACTGGGACAGCCTTTACTACATCTGCTCTCAAATTTTGCTGCTGCTTTTGAGTAGTGCTTTTCAGCTCTTCCCTTGAGGCACACCTAACCGGTTGGGTTTTCATAATTATCACAATGAATACGAATGAGAGAGCTCTGCATACAGTCTCTTGCACGTTTATTGTGATAATCCTGAAAATCTGGCTGGCTAGGTGTGCCTCCAAGAGGGCCAAGAAGCACTGCTTTAGAGGAGTAAGCTCCCTTTTGAGTGCATATTGTCTTTTTTCAGTTTAAATAGGAATCTGTGTCTTCTAAGAAGACATACTTGTATGAACACCAAAGTTAACATAGTTATGTTGGTCACATCTTGGTTCAGGGTACAGGTTACTAAGATACTGATGCATGCAACAATGCTTTTTAAAATTTTGGTTGTCGCTTTCTGTTGTAAAGTTGAACAGCAGTTCATGCTTTCATTTCAGAAAATGTACGCGCTGCCAAAGTTGTGCATAAAGGAGCCCATTTACTGAGCCACAATAAGGTTTTGCAGCTTAGTAATTTTTTGGGGGGCTAGTACAGGGCAAATATCTCTACCCCGTGTCAATGGCAAGGAATGTAGTTAACACTTTTGGAGATATGGTCAACCTTACCATGTTAACGAATTAGTGGTTAGTGCACAGTAAAGACCTGCATGTTATGTGCAAGCTGTAGCCCTTGCCCATTACATACCCCTCAATATGAGTTTCTACATTAGGTATTTTAGTGCAGCAACTAGCATATATTCTTAGTCTTAACCTGTGTTAAACACCTAACGTTGCTTAGTGATTACTAAATAGAAGATTCTTGCAACTTTATTCCACATTAACGAGGAGCTCCTTACTAGGTTGGTAAACATAAATCATGTTTTAAGCAAGAATTGCCATGTAATGCAGTGTCCTTGCTAGTAAGATAAGTTGCAACTGATTACAGAAGACTCCGCTTAAAGCAATTTGTTATTGGTATAATATAACACTCAATTGAGGAAATATAGTAACAGTTAAGCAAAATAAATGTCTTCAATCTGACTTTAATAAAATGTATACATTGGGGATGAAATTTTGCTTGGCTGATTACAGAAGAGGTATGTGACACTGTTCCTCGAAAATCACTAGTTTATTTACCACAGTGTGGACACTGGAGGTAGGAACATAATGCATAATTTTATTTTTCCTTTGACATGACATAGTTGGCAATGTTAGGACACAGTGGGGTCCATTTATCGAATTACTGTGCACAGCAACATTCATTACTTAACTTGATTGCCATTAGTGGTGATGGGGTCAAGTTGAGAATAATTCATGTTAACACATCAGAGTGATAAATTGAGTGCTTAGATAAGCCCTGCCCCTTTCATGTATGTTGTTGTAATACACTTGTTGATATGGCAAAAGGTATTAGATGTGGGTCGGGGAGGGGAGTAGGAAAAAGGATATGACATATGGCGTTGTCTTGCTACAAAATTTAGATTTAGATGTAGGTTTGTTAAATATTTGATATACCACCTTTTCTACATAGCAATCAAGGTGGTTCACAGCGTAAAAATAACAAATAATTTGCAATATAAAAACAACATAAAATTTACAAAACACAAACGTAGAAGATAGAGCATGAGAGATCGCCTTCGGGACCACAAAGGCATCTGGTTTTCAGAACAACCAAAATATCCACCCTGGACTTGCTGATGTGTAACCAACAAAAAGAAGGTCCAAGTCTCCCCAAAAAAACACATGAAACAACAAAGAGAGCGGAAGACAACCAAAATAACCAGATAAAAACCACAAAGAGTAAGAGCACCAAAAAAGTTTTATTGGGACCCTACACGGTCTGTGTTTCGGCCAAACGGCCTTCTTCAGGGGTCTTTAAATTGACGTATTCAGATGTGCTTCCAGAATTCTCATGGAGTGAAAGGCATAAACACTGGTGCGGTCTGAAATCGAGCGTAGGCGTAAATACCTGTAAAAGCCGACTTTTACAGGTATTTACGCCTACGCTCGATTTCGGACAGCACCAGCTTTTATGCCTTTCACTCCATGAGAATTCTGGAAGCACATCTGAATACGTCAATTTAAAGACCCCTGAAGAAGGCCGTTTGGCCAAAACACAGACCGTGTAGGGTCCCAATAAAACTTTTTTTGGTGCTCTTACTCTTTGTGGTTTTTATCTGGTTATTTTGGTTGTCTTCCGCTCTCTTTGTTGTTTCTTGATGGTGTGAGGTCATACCTGAGGCATATCCGTTATGGATATCCTAGAAAACACACCTGTTTGCCACACCTAAGTGAATGGCACTGACCAACTGTGTGGTATTTGAGCAGATAAGGAGCATAGACTGAGTTGGTTTTTGCAGTGTTCCCTTTGAAGGGTGTCAGGGTTTTAGGTGTGACCTTGCTGGTTCTTACACAGTATGTGAATTTTAAAGAACTGAAGAAAACTGATTGGGGTGGGGGGAACTAACAAGAACGTGACCTTTTATAGGTATTAAGCTTATTGTTTTTAACTTCTCTTCACCACCCTTCTCTCATTTTTAAGGGGCCGGAAGCGCTTCGTGAGTGAGGGGGACGGTGGCTTGATTAAGCAATAACAGGATTCTTCAGAACATTTCCCGGTATTGGCAGATCTCAAGCAAGAATTACCAACCAGTCAGAGGGGAAAGAAGAAGGACAGAAAAGAATTTCCACTGAAGATGTCTGTTTTAAGTGGGGGAGGGGGGATGGAAAAATAGAAAACACTTAAAAAAATAGGAAGGAAAAGAAAATATTCTGAAGAACAGAGTCCAATAGCACTTACTGCCCAACCTGGACAAGGTGGGGTGTGTTGGATTGATTTGAATGGCAAGGATGGCTCTGTTGGTGGGAATCCCACCTTCCCCCAACTCACCTGCTGGAAATGTGCAAGGGGAGAGGACCTTGCCTCTCTTACAGGATAGTTGATTGGGTGGGTAAGAGATGAAGGCCGAGGGTAACTGTAATGAGTTCTGTCATGGCAAGAGGTTGCTTTTGAATTTGAGGTACCTGTGTCCATCAGGGGCTCTAGAAATTGAGAATGGATGTAATGCTGTGAAGAACAATATTACAGAAGTTGGAAGTTTTTTTGCTTTAATTTTTTTTCGTGGGGGTGAGGGATGGGGAGAAGAGGTTTGAAACCTAAACAAATACTTTTTTTTGTTTGTTTTTAAAATTGAAATGGTTAATGTCTAAATACTCTCTAGTATTGCCCTTCCACAAAAAGTGCTGATGATTTTCCTCTGCTGTTCCCACCACATGGAGAGAGTCTTCTGTGGAGCTGGCTCTTGTCCCAGCTCATATTGTTTTCTATTGAACAACTGAGGAGAGAGCTTGGGCACAACCTCCATTCAGAGTGAAAACTGAGGTATTAGCAGGCCTTTGCAGATGCTCTCAAAGCTATGCCCCCTTCCCATGTTAAAGACTAACAGGCCTGAGGGAAGCAAGGGAGAGAGAGAATGAAGGAAGGAGACAGACATACCACTTGATCAGTTAAATATAAAAAAGTAAATCCCCAGTCTTTTTGGTTTTTTTCTTTTTTTGGGGGGGGGGATGGGGCATCTCATGGACCTAAGTTTTTTTTTTTGTTTGTTTTTAAGGTAACTTCCTTCACCTATCTCTGTCTGCAGCCTAGCTCTGAAGGACAGCTCAAACCATGGGGAATTGAAGCTGCAGACAATCCTTTGCATCTCATAGGTTTGTCTAGAATTCAGCAGCACCATGCCCGAGCCTGCAGCTAAAATAACTATACATTCTCAATACATTTATGCTGCTTTATTTGTTACTGTAACACATTACCAAAGAGAAGGCAGCTGTATGCTAATAACTGACTGTAATTTTTTTAAAGGGGGGATGCTTTAAATTTCAAGATTCTGATGTAAGTTTGAGCCATGAGGGTGAGGCAAACTAGTTGCATTCTTCACTCCAGCACAGTATCCACCAGATGAGATCAAGATAGCTCACTCCTGGGGTAAGATCTCAAATTTGCAGCCTGGAGAAGTTGGGGGGGGTGGGGGGAGAGAATGGTAAGAATCACAAACAAAAGCTCTTAAAATTCATTCTCATGTCTTCTCTAGGAGCAGGACAACATAAGCTAGCATTATGTAACTGGGCTTATAAGCCCAGGAAAAAGAAAAACATTTTAACTTACTTTTTTTGTGTTATAGCAGCAATAATGCTCCTGGAAAGAAGGCACATCTGGTGTTGGTGATAAAAGAATTCACCTTGGTCTCTGGCTTGCTATGTGTGTCTTCCACCTCATATAAAACAATTTTATTGTACTAGAATATAGGTTTCCGTGCAGGAGTGAATTGCATTGGAAGCCTGGGAATGCATATGGGCCCACATAGGAAATCATAGGGTCACTTGCATTCCAATCATCTCTACTGTCTCAGGTGATATTGTCCTTTTGGGGGAGGACCCCTGGACTCTACACTCAGCTCTCTGTTTTCTTGTGACTGTAGGAAAGCCCAACATTGTTTTTCTTTGGTGTACTTCATCCAGCCAGAATGTAAAATTTGTCATAGTTTTTTCTCCCTGCTGGCTGCTGTCCTGCAGCTCATAAATGATTTGTAAAGGGCTTAACAATCAGTGACAAGTGTTAAAAATTTGGAGTAGGCTGTAGTGGGAACATATTAGGGAAAGACTGGCAGAGACTGTTCAGCTGGTTTTGGGTTTTTTTTTTGGATGAATGTGGGCACCCTCATCCCTGCAGGAATCTAGTGCTGCGTGTCAATGTGAGAGCGCTGCTTAAGGAACATTTCAGCATAGCCAATTGGACACTGGCTGCAGTGCTTAGCTACAGCCAGCATATAGCGCTGTATATGCTTTGAAAGTAAAAATAACTTGAAATAAAAACAGTATTTGTGGCTTTTGTTTTTCTTCTTCTGAATGAGTTACAGATCTTAGGTTGGTTGAAAGGGCGCTGAACATAGTATGAATGGGAGTAATTAGCATGATAGCCCTAGAACCAGAAGAATGGGCCAGATCTATTGTGTGTTCTTGGTATAGCCACACAATGAAAAAGATACTTTGGTTTGTCAGCCCCCCAGTGTTTTGCTGAAATGCCTTTTATGTTAAGTTTATCAATTCCTACTTCTGGTTTGTGAATGACACTGTATTGACTACATTCTCTAGCGCAGAATGAGCAGAGAGGCCTGTGGCCTATGTCTCCTGACTTCATGAAATTGACTTGTGGGATAGAAGGGGGTCATGCCTTTGGTTGTGCATGTTGCACATGTTCCCTACCAGGGACAACAGTTTGGGGGTTTTTTTTTGTTTGTTTTTTTAATATAATCATGTTCTGCATTCAGGACCAACTTGTTTCCTGTTTGTTTGTTTTGTTCTGTGCATGGACAGGAGGACACCTCACATACCACCGGGGAAATTGTGTGGTGCTGACTACCAGCTATTGCACAGCAATGTCACATGCTGCCAGTCAAGACTTAACACAATGGCTGCCAAGAATACCCACAGATCTTATCTCATTTAACAGCTATTGGAGAGACTTTTTGTAGTCATGAACTGATAGGGCTTGTTTTCTATACCAACAAAAGTTAGATTTACAAATAGCAATTCAAAATTTGAATTTGTCCAAGTGTTCTCTGATGGGGGTGGGCTTAATTGGCAAGTTTTTCAGGCCCCAAGTTCTCTTTCCTTCCCCTATACTTTTCCTTGATTTCTGCTGCTGTTTTTACTACTTAGCATGGTGTATCTATTGTGAAAGGCACCGCTCAGAACTCATTGTGAGCCTCTTTCCACTTTGTACTTGTTAATTTTAAATTAAATGGGAGTGTTGTTAGGGTGATAAGAGGAGCAGATACTGGAGAAAAAACCCCAGAGGACTTGTTAAAGGAACAACATGTTTGTTTTGTTATTCTCTTGGAGCAAGAGGATGCCAGGGTTATGAAAAGATGTGCCTATAGAGTAGTATACTACACAGCATGTAGGCCAGATCTCAAGGATTGAAACAATATTGATCCTTTGCAGGTTCTGTGATTACCTTTTGCTGAATCAACAACCCATAGATGGCGACTAGCTTGGATAGAGCTAGAGAGTGAGCTGGGGAGAGGAGTGGAGAAACAAGGATAGAGAATTGGGGTGGGGCGGGGGATGAGCATAGAGAAAGAGAAAACATAGGGCAGGTAGACTTTAGACTTTATTTTAGTTACAGAAGTTACTCAGAATGCACCTGAGCAGCAGGGTAGCCATGTCGGTCAAGACAGCTGAGTCATTGGAAAAGGACTGGTTAATGCTAATACTAGTGTAACCCTGGTCGTAAGAATATAAGCAGTGTGATACTGGGACAGACAGAAGGTCCATCAAGCCCAGTATCTTGTTTCCAAAGTGGCCAATCCAGGTCACAAGTACATGGCAAGATCCCAAAATAGTAAAATAGATTTTATGCTGCTTATCCTAGAAATATGCAGTGGATTTTCCCAAGTCCATCTTACTTTAAAACAATTTTTATTGACATTTTTCTAATAACAAGGCATCAGAAACAAGGATTATGTATAACAGGTAAGAAATACAAATAACCCTTCTTCCCTGCACTCCATTCCCAACCCCCCCCCCCCTCCTACATATGAATAAGTAAATCAAATACTTTGTCTACAGAGAGCCTGAGCTCTTGTGGCCCCTCAGGTTTATAAAAATCCCCCCTCCCCTGCGAGAAACAGGAGACCGGCATTATGAAACAACTTTTTGAAAGTGATATTACCTTTAGGTTTTAAGTGTTCAAAATAAGGCTTCTACCAAGGGATTGTATGGGTTCCAAAGCTTCAAAAAGCAATTCTAATGTTTGACAGAGCCACAAGCCTCCCAACTAAGCTGCTGATGTAATTGATTTTTCCACTTCCAAAATGCAGAAGGTATCTCTGAATCCATGACTGTAGAACACATTTTCTCACCGAAAGGCAAATTTTACAAAATAATAAGGTTCCCTCTTTGTCCTTTCCCCTGAAAGACCCAGGTTTATCCAACCATTATTTTTAAGATAACCCCTCAATCCTACATTCCAGAATAGGGGCCATATAACAAGTTACCATTCTCCAGAACCGCATACCTTCAAATTTATGTAAGGCTTTGTACACCCCTGAAATGGAAATAGTGTATTCTGATATCTCATTAAAGAAAGTACTGATCCACTTACCTATGTAGAGACTAAGCAAGGTTCTGTTCAAGGAGTTTACATAATGTTTTAGTTGATGGTAAGCAAGTCAGTCAACCCATCAAAACAACCTGTCTCTGTCTTACTGTGTCAAAGGGTAGAAGAGATCCGTCATCTAAAACACGTTCTAAAAGACTAAGGTTAAACAGGTAGGATTTTCCAAGCCCGGTATAAAAGCTCAATTACCCTGCAAAGACAGTTGATCCTTAACGTTTGGATCAGCCTCCAATCCATGGACAAGCACACTCCACATGTCCTGCAGTGGACTTCAAATAACATTCTGCCACAGGTGCAAAGGATGCAACACTCCCTCAGCCTATAGCAATGAAGTGAAACGATAGGGTGCATAATTTGCCCCCTCTAAATGTAACAGTTGTCAGGTTCTCAGGTTCAGAGCCTGCGGGGCCGGACTCTGGAGCAAACGTGAGCCCTTGGGCTGCTGCCGAGGAGCGACAGCAGCAGGCAAAACCCACCAACCAACACTGGGCAAGCACACCGGCAGGGACTGCAGGCACTGCCCAGCGAACCGGAACACATGGACTGGAATCCCCGGACTGGAGGACACAGGACTGGAACACACACACCGGACCGAAACACACTGGACTGGAGCACACTGGACTGGTCCGTACAGCATCACCTGCACTTAGCTACTAAGCCCCCCAGGAATTGAGCTCCTAGGTTCGAGTAGCCGACAGGACTTACTGGATACCGGATGACATAGGGACCAGGAATGGAAACAGAAGTGCTCCTAAACCTAAACTGATCTACGTGCTCCCAATCCCTAAACCAGCAGGAGTGTTCCTAACAGTAAACTGACAAAAGGACTTCCTAAGCCCTAAACTAACAGAGCAGGGAACTAAACACAAAGCTAACACAGGTGCTACTAAGCACCAAGCTACAAGCAGAGCTTTACACTAATAAGCTAAACACAGAACTAACCAGCTACCTAAGCACTGCTCTAGCAAGCTAGAAACAACTAACAAGGTGCTTCCTAAGCACTACTCTGGCAAGCAACCAGAAGAGCTCCTAGCACTAAAAGGGAAGACAGGGGAGCCACAAGGAAAAAAGCAGTGAAGCTAACACATAAGCCAAAAGTGCTTCTAAAGCACCAAACACCGAGATCCAAGATGGCGTCATAGAGAGCGGTCGCAAACCCAGAGAGCTCTTGCACTCCAACTAGGTTTTTGGCTGTTCGACGCGTTCCCAGGAAATGGGAAAGAGAAAGGGGAAAATCGGTACCCCAGCTCCCTCGGGACCGGTTGGAAACCCCATCGCACGCCAACCTACCTTGGAGGCATTTGGAATCTGGGTAATGGAGAATCTAGAGGCTACTTCGGCGATAATCGCACCTCTATCTGCGAACAGTAGCATTGAGGGAGTTACTCTCAGCCCTCCCTCACAGGGCCAGACCCCGCCGCAACCCGGAAGCAGTGTTGTGGATAGTGCACTCGTGGGGACGTCCGAGCTCGGCTTAGTCAACCACGCTGGCGGAGGGGGCTCCTTCACTGAACTTTCTTCGGCTATAACATCTCCTGGGGGCTCGAGGGCGACCTCGTCGCCTATCCAGATTCAAGAAAGTACTTCTGGAAATCTTTGCGTCTCGGTAAGACCCATTACAGTCACGATGGACACTCTCTGGGAGGCAATACAGGGAGTGAACTCGTCCTTAAAGAAAATTTCAGATTCTCTCCAAGGAGAGACGGTTGAACTTAAAAATAATTTTTTGCAATTGTCCACTAAAGTTGACGGTCAAAAGAACGATCTAGAAAAAATTGAGAAAGAGATGACCTCTTCTAAAGAGGTCATAACTGCTTTGATTAAAGAGAAAAATGTTTCTGTAAGGAAAATGGAAGTACTGGAAAATCAACTTAAAAGAAATAATTTAAGGTTTCTGAACTTTCCGATATCAGCATTTATCTCTTCTACGGAACTACTTAAGAAATATCTTTCAGAAGTTCTTGGTTTCACAAATGATAATTATCCATCAATTATAAAAAGTTATTATATAAAAAGAAAATCGAGTGTATCTGGGAAACCACCTAAAGAATCCTTTAATCTTACTGAATTTCTAGAAACATCTGTGGAACCAGAACGTGCAACACTGATAGTTTCCTTCACTTTTGAAATGGACAAAATGAATATATTACGTTTATATTTCCATCATATGAATGAAGTTTTTATGGGGGAGAAGATATCTATTTTTCCTGATTTATCTAGAGAGACACAATTAAGAAGAAAGGAACTTTTGGCGTTTAAACCGAGAGTTCTAGCCCTTGGGGCGACTTTCTTCATTAAGTTTCCCTGTAAATGCATGATATCCTATAAATCTAATCATTTTCTGTTTACAGACCCCCAAAAGCTTCAAGAATTTGTTATTGCTAAAGAAAGAATGAGTGACCCCTCTGTATTAGCTAACCAGACTCATGCAACTGTCTGATTGTAGCCCTAGTTATCACCTCCGCTCTAGAATATAGTATTATTCTTTTTCTTTTAGTTTAAGAATATTTATTTCCTAATTCTTGGATCAATATTGTGGAATAAGTATTATACAAGTAATCCTATTATGATATGATATTTCTGTAATGTATAATTTTCAAAGATTTCCAATTTTGTGTTTCATTTTGAATGGCATAATAATAATTATAATAAAGAGATTAAACATAAGCACCAAACACCAACAGCAAAGACTGCAATGCTCCCAATAGCACAAACACCAGAAGTACTTCTAACAGCAAACTCTGCAGTGTTCCTAACAACACCAAACCCTGAAGTACTTCTATCAGAAACAGAGCTTCCAAAGCCCTACACACAGCAATGCTTCCAAAACCAAGAGGGAAAAGCAAGAAAGCTAAACACACAGTCACCAGTGCACACTGCACTAACACTAACCTGGCCCTTAGCAAAAGCAAGCAGGGAAACTAGACACAAAGTCAGAAGTGCACACTGCACCACCCTACCTAAAGCAAAGGCCCTGAAGGAAACAACACCACTTCCTTATCAAGGCCCTCCCTGATGATGTCACACTCCCTAGACCTAGGCAAAAGCACACTGACCCAGAGAGGCCCAACCCACACCAATGCAAAACCGTGAAACACTTGAAGCCAGTACACCCAAAGAGAGTTAGAGCAACTCAGACTACCCACACAGGTGCAGTATAGTGAAACAATTAGAGCCCTGCTGCTGGAAGCTGCCAGCACAGAGAGACAGAGCCAGCTCAGAAAGGACAGAGAAAGAAACAGAAGCCAGCTAAGAAGCTGACTCCCAGGAAAGAGGTAAGTTTGAGAGGGGTTCAGACTCCAATCATAACAACAGTGTAAAGTAGTGCTAGGAATAGATCCCATCCTTGATGTCATAGCAAACAGGCCATATTGTATCCTAAGTCCGTGTTAATAATGGCTTATAAACTTTTAGGAAATTATCCAAACCTTTTTTGCTTTGAAATTAAAGAAGTCTTTATTAAATAATGAGAGATAATACAAACAGTCAATCACAACAGCATACGCAAACAATAGTAAACAGCAGTAAAGTATCATATACCCCCATGTAATATTACATAGAACACAATATAACAACTGTGTTTTATAGGAATTTTTTAAAATATAACCCCCAAACACAATTACAGTTAGAAGGAAGGTGTAAAAGAAGAAGGGGGGGGGGGGGGGGGGGGGGGGGAAGGGAAGAGGAAAAAAAACCTGCCTCCATAAAATACTAAGCTTAAAAGGAACAATGTGAAATAAAAGGCTCCCAAATCACCTCCCATTTAGATATAGTTTTACAACGAATAGCCCTCAATCTTTCCATTTCACAAATATACCACAACTTATTCAACCACTTAACCAAAGAAGGGACTTGTGGGGTCTTCCAGTAGGTAGCTACTGTGACTCTAGCCGCTGACATAGCATGGCAAACAAGCAGTGACTGAGATGTAGCTAGACCTGGAGGTTTACCCAGAAATAGAAAATATTCAGGTGACCACCTAACAGGTCTGGAAAGCCAACACTGGAGTCTAGACTGAATCGCTTTCCAGAAAGCTTGCACCTTTACACAAGACCACCAGATATGCCCCATAGTACCCCTCTGTCCACACCCCCTCCAACATAACCTTTTTTAAACCTTGCTAAACTAACTGCTTTTTCCAGATTTACTGGCACTGAGTTCCAGAGTTGAACTACAAGTTGAATGAAGAAATATTTTTCCCGGTTTGTTTTAAATTTACTGCTACTTAGCTTTATTGTGTGCGTTTTTATTAAGAGTAAACAAATGATTCACGTCTACCTGTTCCACTCCACTCAGTACTGTATAGACCTCTATCATAACTCCCCTTAGTTGTCTCTTCTCCAAACTGAAGAGCCCTGCGACTGGGTGTTTTGTCCACTCTGCCATGGTTATTTGAGAAAACAGTGGTCCTGGTGGATTGGGGTGCAACATACCCCCAAAGCTCTTACTGTCTGACCTTACCAACAAGACTTTTCCTTGTTTAACCCCCACAAAAATCATCTTTGGTGAATTTCCCTTATAAGCAAGACTGGCATGCAACAACAAAACTATAAATTAATGGTTCAAAACATAAAGCAAATCCAAAATGCTAGTTTTCTTTAGCATACTCTCGAGCAGGAGCAATCATCTTTTCTTCTTTGAGGCAGACTACCTCCTGTGCACAGACCAGAGTTCTCTTCCCACTCCTTATGATACTCTTTTAAGACAAGTCACTCTCTTTTCGTGCTAGGCAGCACCTAGCTTCTCTTTCTTCCATAAAAGCCACATAACAAAATAGAAAAACAAAAAACACTACACAAGTTGCAGAATCTCACCCAGGATTTGGGTAAAGTGCATTGGTATGTCTATTACAGGGATCTTTCTTAAAGATCACAAAAATACTATCCTCTTTAGATTTCTGTATCTTGGAGCAAAGGCATCAGGAAAAAAATATCCAAAATTCTCAGTCTTTTATCCTAGCTGCAGAGGAGGCACCAAGGTTTGGTCCTATATAGACTAGCCTGCAGCTTGGAAGGATGAGGATGCACTTTTCAAGTCTTCCAATTTTCTCAGTGATACAAGAAAACAACCTCAGCTTGAAATCTTCAGAATTCTTGTTGAAACTAGTTGTTGTAACCAGGTGGGTGTTCAAACTTCTCCAGCTGCTATAGCTTCTGTACTCTTACATTCTTGTTTTTGATCTGGCCAATATGGGAGACATCCTGGAGCTGCTCCTGGAGAGAAGGGAAATTCCTTTCTATTCCTTGGCAGCACTCATCCACCCCCCTCTTCTTGGAATCTAACAACCACTCGGTTGGCTTCAAGTTTGCAGAGCCTTCTCTCCAAGAAGAAAGATGGAAATATCTACTCACTGGGAGTGTGTGGCGGGAAGGCAACAATTTCCTAATTTTTAAAGGTAGAGGAACATTTTGGTGCTCTGATACACTTGTCACCTATACAATTTTTATCATATCCAGTATAAATTTGTGCTAAGTTGCTTACATCTATAGCCTGTATTTGAGCTTTAAAGTGAGAGGACAGCATAGCAGCATGTTGCAAAATTGACACTTCGTAATTTAGAGCAATCACTGAAGGACTAACCTATGGAAGCTTGGTGGTTAAGATCAGATTCTCAAATGGGACAGGGAAAGAGAGGAGAAAAAAAAATACCAGGAGCATGAGTCACAAAAACATTCTGGGGGGGGACCTATTAACGGTGGGAGAGAGGACAGTGGAACAATCTTGCTTTCTCTAATAGCATATTTATAGCTACTGTCATTGTAGCATCTCCTGGCTGAAGATCTGTCCATTCCATTGATGTCACTTCTGAAGGGCTTGCAAATATCTGGAGGGATTTTTGTATCTGTGGTTGGGCATACCAAAGGGGAATATGCCCCTTTGAGAGCTTCTTCAAGAGCAACTAGACATCCAGGAAGAACCAACTCCAACCATGGAAGGATTATTGCTGGTACTTCTGGGGTGATTCGATAATGTGATTGTGGGGAAGTGTTCTATTTTGTGTTTGGGGTTTTTTTAATGGTTTGGTATGGAGAACTACATTGTTGAAAGGGCCAAGTATGTGCTTTCATGGGAGTAAATGGAGGAAAATAATATTTAGATTGTCATAGGTCAGAAGACTTATGGAGGTTTAGATAGGAACAGGGGAGAGGAATGGGGTTTTGAGTATGATTAAAAAAAAACCCAAAAAGGAAGAGATGCGATTGGAGAGGTAGGGTGGTCGTTATGTGGTCCATTGGGAAGAAGGGTTTGGTGATTACAATCTTATTACTCAGTATTCTTTGGAGTTTTTAGCAGTTATCATGGTACAAGGGAGCAGATTTGTTTAAGTTTGTTTTACTAGATATAAAGTAATTTTAGAAGCCTTTATGGAATAAAGGGGTGTCAGAGGTGGTTCAGATTTTGAAATAGGAATTTTGTTTTGTGGCAGTTCAGTGGGTTTTGAGAGATGGGCTGAAGGGGGGATTGATGGTTATGTTTGTGTCTCTGAGCAATGATGTGGGAAAGTGGCAGGAAATTCTAGATTTGATAGCTAATATTAATTTACTGTATCAGTTTTTATGGGTACTAGGTGCTTTCATTTTGCATCTAGATGATTTAGGATGCTAAAGTCTTTCCAGTCATCAGGGGTTGGATCAGTGTGTACTTGTAGATTTTCCTACCCATAGTAAGTGGCATATTTTAGACATTGATTAAACCAGAGGAAATGCAATTTGGGGGTGTTTTCTTTATATGGTTTGAGTAGATTACCTTGGCTTGTTTGATTCCTTTTTATCGATGTAGTGGGGAGGTTAGGAAGAGTCAGGAGGGTAAGAAGAATAGAAGTACTAGTGGCTTTATTGATAGGGTGAAGTTTCAAGAATAATGTGGATTCAGTAGTAGATAATTGGGAACAAGTATTACAGAGATGTTTGGATGAGGTGGCACCTTGAAATAAAGATGAGAGAAGGAAGGAAGGATTTATATTATTGAAAGCAGAATTAGACATTAATGGGCCAGTGTTCAGAACCAAACGCGAACACTAGAGGTGACTAGTGCCAGACTAGCATCCGCACTAGTGAGTGCAGAATGCTTAGAGGCTCTAGTGTGGGAGCAGTGACGATCCTAGGTCGGCTGCCACCTGGGGCGGATCACCGATGCGCACCCCCCCCCCCCCCCAGGTGCAGCACGACACCCCCCACGGCGCATTAAAAAAAACCCGGGTGCATTCTTAGCTGCTGGGAGCAGCCGCGCGGTTCTCGGCTCCCTGCTCCCTCTGCCCCGGAACAGGAAGTAACCTGTTCCAGGGCAGAAGGAGCAGGGAACCAGCGGAGCCGACAGGTGCGCGGCTGCTCTCTGCACCCCTCCAGCAGTGTGCACCCGGGGCGGACAAGCCCCACCATCCCGCCCTTGGTACGCTGCTACGTGGGAGATATGTGCACCAAAGATTAGCGCAGATAGCATGCTAATGTAGTGAAACGGATGTTGGTCATCTCCTATTCCATCCCAATGCTAACGGAACAGCACACAAAACAAAGCTGCCTTACCGCTGAAAACACCAGCATTGAATAGGTGTTAGGGTGTTTGAAGAGAGTATTTCTCATGATTATTTCCTTAAAACATTCTGTTTTTTTTTTTTTTTATAATTTGGAAACAGAAGCAAGCCCGTATGAACCCCTATGCTCTGGTAGTGAGAGACAAATGTGTGTGAGTCAGAGGAAACACAAAAGTAAAAACACATATTGGCACCTGTTTACTGCGTTTAAATATATGCCTTCAAGATTTAAAAGTGCAGAAAACAGATGCCAATGTGTGCTTCACTTTCGGGTTTGCCAGGTACAGGAGCTGAGCTAACTGCGAAACTCTTCAGTGCATGTGCCAAGCGCTTTCCCCCCCCCCCCCCCTTGCTTTCACTTTTACAGCAGACATATAATTTGAATACCATTTCCTTTGAGCATTGGCAGGCTAGGTTTCTGCACTGTTGGCTTACCACAGGAGTTCTGAGCATCAGCCCATAAGAGAATTAAAAGAAGAGTAAAGGGAACGTGGAGGAAATACTTTCCACTTAGTTTAAAAACTTTGTACCACAGCATTAACAGATAGAATCTAGCAGGCACTGCATAAGTACATAAGTAATGCCACACTGGGAAAGACCAAGGGTCCATCGAGCCCAGCATCCTGTCCACGACAGCAGCCAATCCAGGCCAAGGGCACCTGGCAAGCTTCCAAAACGTACAAACATTCTATACATGTTATTCCTGGGATTGTGGATTTTTCCCAAGTCCATTTAGTATTAAGAGGGAATAAAAGAGAGAGAGAGAGAGGGAAAAGCAAGCAGGATCTAATTTAGTATTAAGGGGGGAATAAAAAGAGAGAGAAAAGCAAGCATCACTAACTAGTTGCCGTGGAGGGGCATAATTGAACTGGGCGCCCAAGTTTTCCTGAGTGTGTCCTCGCAGGGGCGGGGAAGCCCATATTATCGAAACGATGGGCGTCCATCTTTCATTTTGATAATACGGTCGGGGACGCCCAAATCTCAACATTTAGGTCAACCTTACAGATGGTCAACATAAATGTTGAGATGGTCGACCTTAGAGATGGTCGTCCCCGGTTTTCAGCCATAATGGAAACCGAGGACGCCCATCTCAAAAACAACCAAATCCAACTCATTTGGTCGTGGGAGGAGCCAGCATTCTTAGTGCACTAGTCCCCCTGACATGCTAGGACACAAACCGGGCACCCTAGGGGGCACTGCAGTGGACTAACTGATGCACTAACTGAATGGAAAAAGCCCTCCCCTTACCGATCCCTTAGCGATTTGGAAAGGAACGGGCATGCATGAAGGAAATCGCATGTAAATGAGCTGCTCACTGTTATCTCATTTGCACATGATTTCCTTCCTAAGGAGGGAAAGCCAGTGCAAAGCAGCCAAGCATTATGCTTGACTGCTCTGCACATGCCAAAGATGGCTTCATACATGCAGACAAGCTGCGTGTATAATAGCCATCTACAACCTTAAATAAATTGCCATCTACAACCTTAGAAAAATACAAGTCCAGGTGAAAACGTCCAAGTGCTCGTCAGGGACGTCTTTTTTTTTTTTTTTAGAGTATGGTTGAAGGACGTCCTTCACTATGCCTCCGTCCCTGTAACGGCAGTTGAGGATGTCCTTCGTTATGCCTCCGTCCCTGCGATGGCAGTTGACGACCAAAATGTGGATGTTTCTGTGAGAAGGACATCCATGCCTGTTATGCCTCTGACACCCCTTTTATTTATTTTGATTTTGGATCACAAGTAGCAGCAGTGGAATTTGAACTGGCCACCTCTGTATTGCAAGACCAGTGCTCTAACCAATAGGCCACTCCTCCACTCAACTCCCTTGAAATTTGGCTGTCCCTGTGGGGAGGGGGGGGCAATTCAGGACATCCAAAATGTTTGAAAGAAGGACATCCACGCCTTCTCTATGCCTTCGCTGACACACACATACCTCCCCTCCCAGGGACCTGCATACTGCTGCGATGGACCTGAATATGACATTTTAGGCTGGCAAAAAACATTTTTAAGTTGTTTTTTTTTCAGGGTGGGAGGGGGTTAGTGACCACTGGGGAAGTCAGGGGAGGTCATCCCCAATTCCCTCCGGTGGTTATCTTGTCAGTTCGCACACTTTTTTGAGGTTTGGTTGTAAGAAAAAAATGGACCAAGTAAAGTCGCCCAAGTGCTCGTCAGGGACGCCCTTCTTTTTTCCATTATCGCTTGAGGATGCCCATCTGTTAGGCATGCCCCAGTCCCGCCTTCGCTACGCTTCCGACACGCCCCCAGGAACTTTGGTCATCCCCGCAACAGAAAGCAGTTGACGCCCAAATCGGCTTTCAGTTATGCCAATTTGGGCAACACTGAGAGAAGGACGCCCATCTCCCGATTTGTGTCAAAAGATGGGCGCCCTTTTCTTTCGAAAATAAGCCTGATAGTGTACAAACCCTTTCCCCATAGTTTTAAACTGAAACCTTTTCTAGAGGTAGAAACTAAACAGCCAAAAACTCTTGTTCTAAAAGGCAGTTATTTTCTGTTCCTTGGCTGCTGGTGAGGTAGCTCATCCAGCGACCTCAATTTAGTGTTAATTAAGGTGTGGGGAAGTAGAATAGTTGCATTGGTTGCTGAGTCAGCTTCAAACAGCCTGTTTTAAAAAAGACCCCTTAGATTCAAAACTATATAAAGAGGAAAGGTGCCACTGAACTTTCTTTCTGAGAAGTTCCTAGAGAAGAGGACATTTCTCTGGTAAGTGAACGCTATTTTGCTTTGTGCTTTGGGAACTTAAAGATTGGGGTTTAAAGGAGGAATTGTAGGTTAGTGTTAGGCAAAATAAAAATATAAAAAGCAAATTTTATCAACTAGTCTCCATAGTCTTCTCCACTTAGTTTTAAAAACTTTGTACCACAGCATTAACAGATAGAATCTAGCAGGCACTGCTCTAACCACTAGGCCACTCCTCCATGCCACTGAGTTTGATTCCCACATCAGGCACAGCTCCTTGTGACTCTGGGCAAGTCACTTAACCCTCCATTGCCCCAGGTACAAATAAGTACCTGTATATGTAAGCCGCGTTGAGCCTGCCATGAGTGGGAAAGCGCGGGGTACAAATGTAACTAAAATAAATAAATAAATAGCACCACAAAATTGATGATAGGTATTCACAATACCCCAGGTCTGTAAAACACCTGTTATTTGTGACAGGAGTTTGTACCCCTACAATGGCCCATCCTAAAGAATAAATTTCACCACTATAATGAGTGAGACTGAAGACCAATTACTGAGGTTTTACAGTAGAGCATGGATGTAAGTTTGGAAAGATCTGCATGATTTTCTTTGTTGCTGAGGCTCTAGAGCAATAGTTTGGGGGCCCCTTGTATAAAGGGTGTCTTGCATTTCCCATTCTCCTCTCCCCTGTGATGCAGCATATCTTTCTCTATCCTCCTTCCCTTAAATCCCTCCCTCCCATTTCCCACCCTGTTCTACCTTCAAAACTAGTATTTAGCCTATAAGTCACTGGCGGCGGCAGCAGCATACACTGCCTGCAAATAGCCTTGGAGCCTTCTGTCTGCTGCATCCTGCCCTGCCTGATCAGGAAGTTGCATCAGAGGTGATGGAATGCAGCAGAGGGAAGGCTCTGGGACTGGCTGAAGGCAGCATGTGTGAAGTGCTGCTGACTCTGCCAGTGAATTCTAGTTCTAAATACAACCTTTGAAGGTAGGATAGGGGCATTGAGAAAAATGGAGGGATGTTAGACTACAAGGACCAGGAAGGGAGGCGAAAAGAGAGGAGATGCAGGACTGTTGCCCTCTATGTCAGGGTCCACAATCTATTGCCCTAGAAGAGTGGTGGGCTACCCCAGCCCATGAGGGCCACAACCTAGTCAGGTGTTCAATTTCGACAATAAATGTGCCTGAGATTGATTTGCATATGCAGATCTCATGCATATGCATTGTGTAAATCTTGAACACGCATCTGGGTTGTGGAACTCAACAACCATGGTTGCTCACCCCTGGCCTAAAGCCTCAGCAGCATTTAGAAAGCAAAACATGCAGATATTTTAAATTTATACCCTGGATGCACTACTAGAAAACCTCAATCAGTGGTCTTCAATCTCACTCTTTGCAATGGACCATTTTCAGTATCTCTGAGTCAGTCACTTAATTCTGCCCCTCCCCACATGCACATACACAATAAAATGAGCTACCAGCCTCTGGGAACCCATCACACTTTTTCCCTGCACTGGAACCTGAAACACCGAATCACTGTACTACATCATGGGGCTGGAAATATTTACTTTACAGCCCACCTCCCAACGTCTCTATGGTGCATGAAACTGTGTCACCTGCACCCAGCCTGCCCGTTTTACAGCTGTCTCACCTATGGGAGGGATGGGAAAATGGGGGGGGGGGGGGGGGGGGGGGTGACCTGAGAGTGGCAAGCTCTTTTTTCCAGGCCTGCTATTTTTATTGGTGGCAGACTCTTCCTCTTGGAACAATTTTCCTCATCCCAGGTGGGAAATAACTTCACCTGAATAAACTTTTATCTGCTGTTTACACTTAGGATAGCTAATAATTAACTCTTATTATGGGATAGAAAATTATGGATTTTTTTCTTACACAGTGTTTTTCTACATTGCGCTACCGTTCAAAAGTTCCAATTTACTCTTGTGTGAAATGATACACTCTGATTTTCAACAAAGCAAAGCCATTCTTTTGTTTACATAATTTGCCCTTGGGAAATTTCATGTTGTTGTTAGCCCCAGGTGAGAATGGGGACAGTCCTGATCCTCATTTGAAAACCATGCATGCAAGATTCAGCTGTGTAGTCAATATCACATACAGAGAGCTATTGCACCCCTGTCTCCCTATCCTGTACCCTGAATCTGCCCCTCCCTCGTCTGTGGCCTGGTGATCCTCCCTCTCTCTGAACCTCCCTCCTTCCCTGCTCTACTTCAGAACTATTGCTGGCAGCGACCTCGCAGGCTTCCCTCTGCCATGTCCCATCAAAAGAGGAAACAAGATGTCATCAAGGGTAAAATGAGGCAAAGGGAAGCCTGCGGGGTTAGGGCTGGCACAGGAAGTGGATATAAGCTGATGCTGGCGGCAACAGTTCTGAGGTCGAGTGGAATGGGGAGAGGGGTTCAGAGAGAAAGGGATTTGCTGGGGCAGGACAGAAGGAGAGGGTTGCAGGACAAAAAGGAGGGGGGAGTTTTGGAAGGGTCCATCCTGTTTACTCTGGGCCCACCCAAAATGGCAGTTTTGGCTATGCCACTGGCTGTAGATCCTATAACACATCAGAATGGGATTGCCAGAAATCCAGGACTGGTTTATTTCTCCCTCCTGGAAATAAGTAATTTGGCACTGCTGCACATGTTTGCTACAAGTAATGTCCTTGTAATCTGAAATGCCAAGGGTATGCCAATCCTAAAGCTGCAGACTTACCACTGCTACGCTGGAGGTTTTCATGCAGGCCCTAGCCATGTCTAAAACCAGTTCTGGCTGATGTATATTCCCAAAACTTCCTAATCAGTAAATAGAAAATAGAATTCCTTTTTCTATCTTTGTTGTCTGTTCATTTTATTTTTCTAATTATGTTAGTCACAGTCTCTGGTTTCTGCCTTCCTCTGTCTTCTTTTAAATGTCTTGCCAGGGTCTCCTTATCAATGTGGCATTTTTTTCCTCTCCCTGCCCACCATCCATCTTCTCGCTGCATTCCTATCTGCCCTGCCTAGCATCATCCCTGTGTTCCTGCCCCTTTACTCTCACCATATTGAGCATTTCTCCTCTCTCTGATACTATTCTTGCCCTGTTCTACAATTGTTCAATTGGAATTTGTAATAGTGTATCTCCCTTGCATTCAACAGATACCACTGCGTGCTGTTACCGTTGTGCCGCATCCTCGACATCCTACATGACACAAGTCACATAATCAATGTAAGCTGAGCCACCCGGAAAGAGCCTGTATAATCAAGATCATGGCAGCATCCCATGCCATGGGTGTGCGCCCAAGGAGCAGGTCATGCTCCTTAGGATGAGCCCCTTGGAACCTTTACTTAGAAATGTGGACTTTGTTATTTCTAGCAACTTTTTCTTTTTCCTGGATTAATCTCCCACCTGTTCTTCTCCCTGATGACTACCGAGGTATCCATGCTCATCGGAATTCTTGGCCCTTGAGCACTGAACTTATCACCACCCATAATGCAATTAATCAACTGTACCCAAACCACCCCAACTTCCCAGTGAGTCAATTTGTCTCTGGCTTGCTCAATTGCTGATTTGTTTGCTCTACATCAGCCTTACTCAGTGACCTCCTACTTCTATTCATCTTCAGGTTCTCTGTCTGATGAAGAACTGGCTTAAACTGAGTGACAAAACTTACCTATACCAATGCCTTCTCCTGGCGTTCCCAACTTTTCATTCCTCATGATCCTCCAGATATGGATGTGGCCTGACCATCTTTCTCCTGTCCATTTCATTGCACAGGAAATTACCTTCTCTACTTTTACCTACCCTGAAGTACTTTGAGTGCATACTGCATATCCTCTCTTGCTCCATCTCTTGATCTTCTGCTGCTCCCTGTCAGCAGATACTGCTGTGTGGCACACTCTACCAGACACTTAGTGATGCATCCCAATGCTTCTCCAACTTATCTTGGGTGACTTAAACATTTATATCAATGTCCCATCTGACCCTAAAACACTACATTTTCTGTCATCCACTACACATATTGGCCATATCCAGCATGTTCACTTCTCCACTCACAGACCCGCCAAGTCTCCTGCTTCCAACAGGAGACTCAAGCTTTTGCTGGTAATTTCTCTCCCGAGGAGCCTCCCGGTCCAGCAGAAGGAAGAACCTTCATAAAGCACCATCTCCTGCTGCCGCTGATCCCACAACCCACGGAAGCAGATAACATTTCCTGCTGCTGCTGGACAGGGAGACCATTCCTGTTGCCGCTGGCCGTGAAGCAGCTGTGCTGGAGTGGAGCAACAGGTCAGGATGGGTGGCATTGTGTGGAGCAATGGGCAGGACAGGGCAGAGCTGGGGTGGACCCTAAATCTCCCGCTGAGTGGATCGGTCGCATTGGCAGTTCTGCACTCCACTCATAAGGCCAGCCATACTCTGAATCTAATTTCTTAGGAAGCTGCTTCTCAGAAACAACATGAGGGGGGAAAGGAAAGGCAGCTTGAGCTGACTTTAGTAAAAAGACCTGATGTAGTGAAAAAACAAATTCAGGCAAAAACAGCAGGGTAAAGACTTCTACCCCCACAAAACCAACATCCCGGGATATGGTAGCGGGCAAGGAACACACTAACAAAACGGCCACCGAAGCCTCACGAAATGCAGAAACCGTTGTTGCTGAGCCCACCAAAACTGCCATCGGAGCCGGACTGAACTCCTGGAAATAGAGTACTGATGGCCAAAGTAGGCAAAAGTGGCATGTAAGTGTGCAGGAACCAATAGCCAAGAGCTTACCTGTGCAGTGTGCACAATAGGCTCAGATACAGAATAATAAATAAACTAATAGAAAACAGCTAGTCTTGTGATCTCCAAGGCACTGAAGCCCCACAATCTTCCCACAGCACAAGCACTCTCAAGAAGAACCACAGTGACTGCTTTTTTTTTTTTTTCAGGGGGTGGGTTTAGATAGAGGCAGGAGAAAAATAGAAGGTAAGACTGAGATAATGAGGTAGAAAGTGGCAAAGGCTGAGCAGGGAGGGACCTAGCCCATTAGATTTGTACCTAAGGCACAGAATAATCTCAACCCCAAACTCAACTGAACCTGCAAGCAGGACAGGAGGCCACAAAGAAGTCACCATAGTGCACAGGAGCTGCTATCCCACCTGCTGGAGATAGAGAATACTGGCTTGGTTGCTAAGCGCAGAAGCTTATGAGGCACAATAGCCATACTGGGACAGACCAATGGTCCATCTAGCCCAGTATCCTGTTTTCCAAACAGTGGCCAAGCCAGGTCACAAGTTTCTGGCAGAACCCCAATTAGCAGCAACATTCCATGCTACCAATCCTGGGGCAAGTAGTGCCTTCCCCATGTCTGTCTCAATAGCAGACTATGGACTTTTCCTCCAGGAATTTGTCCAAACCGTTTTTAAACTCAGATACGCTAACTGCTGTTACTACATCCTCTGGCAAAGAGTTACAGAACTTAACTATTCATTGAGTGAAAAAATAGTTCCTCCTATTCTTGTACTAAGTTCTGAAGCTAACATTAAAGCCCCTTAAAATTTACACTCCAGCCCATCCCTATCTATTCAGTCACGATCAGGGCGTAGACCGTAGAAGTCTGCCCAGCTCCCCTTTTGTTTCCAATTACCGGCGTCTCCACCCAATCTCCGCTAAGATTCCACGGAACCATTCCTTCTAAACAGGATTCCTTTGTTTATCCCACGCATGTTTGAATTCCATTACCGTTTTCATCTCCATCACCTCCCACGGGAGGGCATTCCACATATCCACCACCCTCTCTGTGAAAAAATACTTTCTGACATTAGTCCTGAGTGTGCACCCCTTCACCCTCAATTCATGACCTCTAGTTCTACCGCCTTCCCATCTCTGGAAAAGGTTCATTTGCGGATTAATACCTTTCAAATATTTGAACGTCTGTATCATTTCGCCCGTTTCTCCTTTCCTCCAAGGTGTGGACTAGAGCGGGAATCTGCACGCATGTGTACTGTGATAGCTGTTTAAGCTTAATGCTTTGGTATTGGTCTGGGTCAGTGACGTCGCAGGAGAGTCACTTCATTTGTGTGGCTGCAAGATACTCTGTCCAGGGAGAACAGATGAAGATGTGATTCCATGTACCCCAATGAAAGAAGAGTTTAATGTTACTTTCATTTAATTTCAATATATTCCAGCATCTTTATAACACCAGGCTTCCCAATGCAGATTACAGGAATAATTAAGATGAACCCCCACCAGGAAACAGGATATCCTCATTGAAATTTGTCCATCTGTTTTATATAGAACAGCTTTTGACTTTTTACAGATTGACCACGCATAGGCAGTCTCTTATTTCTAATAATCTTTTGCTATTGTTTTCAATAGCGTTTGGTTTGGTTTTGTGTGTACTAAAACCGCTTCAAGCTCCGTTTACTGGCTTCACCTCTTATAGAGGGGGGGGGGGTCTTTTACTAATGCTTCGCTCGAGTTATCTGCAGCAGGCCCCATAGGACTAGATAGGCTCAGTTCACCTCCTGTTTTTTTTTTTTTTTTCCAACCTCCCCTTTAATCTAACCACCCGAGGAGGCCTCGGTTAAGTTGGCTGGACTGACTCCTACCTTGCCGGAAGCAGGAAGTTGCGTCTGAAGGGGAGGTTCATGGCGAGGGAAGACGTTGCATTAGAGAGGGAGGGGCGTTCGACCCCGCAGAAAGAAAATTGCTTCATAATAACCATGGGCGACCTGAAGGATAAGCTTGAAGGTAGGATGTGGCGTGGGGGCTTCACAGTGAGGGCATAGATGCCAAGTTGCGGACGGGGAGGAGAGGGGTAGACATGCAGGATCAGAGAGAGCGGAACAGAGGAGGAGGAGGAGGAGAGATGGTAGACTGTGCAGCTGGGGTTCCCGGTTGTGAGTGTGTGCTTGGTGTGTGAATGTGAGGGTAGTGGTAGTCAAATGCGTTTGTTACTCGCCAGCAGATTCAGTCAAGCAATCGGATTCACTTTGTATGGTGTTAGTTTTAGATTGGATCTGCAGAGGGATGAACAAACTCAATGCGGCAAATAGCAGAATGTATAGCTAGTGGAGGACCCCATGCCTGTTAGAATCTTTTAGCGTTTCATCGTTTTGAGGAAACCCAAAATCTTGAAAGCGAAAACTGAAAATCCAAGACTGGCAGTCCCTCTGATCTGCTTCATAGTTCTCATGTTGAGAGACCTGTTCCTAATAGCTACAATATGTGTATTGCCTTACAGTTATCTTTGTACAGATGGTGGCAAAAATTGGTGGCTTTTCCTATGTATTTCTCACAGGAGCTGACTTTGAGCTGAGCACACATGGGTCTCATAAGAAAAAACACAAGAAGCACAAGAAACACAAGAAGAAGCATCACCAGGAGGAGCCTAGCCCTGGCTTCCTTCCAGAGACCTTGGAATCTGATTCTGGGCTTCCAAAACCTCAGCTTAAGCTTAAAATTAAATTGGGTGGTCAGATTCTGGGCACTAAAAGGTAAGGGTAAAGGTCTACTTTTTTTCTGCAGAGCTTACTGTTTTGCAAGGTAGACTGTTGATTAGTAAAGAGCCTATAATATCTTGTTTAAACAGCAGTGATGATTCCAGCCCTCCTCTGTGCTATGAGCCTTAGGAGATTAATAGAAGAGATCTGAAGAACTTAAAGCATTTTCTATAGAAAGTCTTCAATATGTGATGGCAGGATTAGTGCCCTAATGCTTTAGAGACCAGCTTTGAACATACAGAATCGTCTGTCTCGTATCACTGGGATTATGCCTTTTCAAATCGTTTTCTTTTATCCCCTCCCCTTTCTCCCCATCCCAATCTGTAATCTTCTGCCTTGTCTCTGCTGTCACCAACTTTTGCTTTCTCTCTTCTTCAGCCTAATTCTGTATGAATGGAATTTTGCTCTTTCCTATAAAAATGTTGTGTCGAGCGCTATAGAAATGATAGTAGTAGTTCTTTTTCTCTATTTTTGTTTGTATTTTTTAGATTGTGAACTGCCTTGATCTGCAAGTTAGCAAAAGTTTGTAACAAAAACCAAATAAATAAATAAAAAGTGTGAATAAGCTATTATATTAATTGACATTGTTCTAGAAATGCTCACAATGATGTACAACATAACATTGGATATACTAATGTGCCAAAAATAAATAAAAATTTTCCTTGAATCTAGGAGCCAGCACAAAAACGTTAGAGCCATTGACTCATGTCTCCTGCCCCAGAAATGAAGAGTGGAGGGGGGGAGGAGGAGGAGGAGGAAGACCCTCTGAGCCCTGATACAGCTCCCTTACAACCTGTTAAGGCTGTTGTAAAATTCTATGACTAAGAGAACACAAATGCCCCCCACCCCGCCACCCCACCTCCCCCACCTCCTTCATTTCTCCACCATATACACAGTATCTCTGTCCCCAGTGTGTTCCTGTCTCAAACCCCTCATCTCCCCCAGTTACTTCCCTATTATCTGAGGACCTTTCAGCCCCCAGTACCCTACCAGGCTGCATGCCTCCCCCCACCTCCACCTTGCAGTCTGCTAAAAGCTGCTTCTGTTGAAACAGGAACTAATATCCTTTTAGCACCATTACATTTGGTGAGCTTGAGCCATGAGGGGAGCAGGTGGTACTAGTTCTATTACATGTAATGTCTGCTTTTAATTTGGATCACACCGTTCTTCTAGGGTGTTGGCTCTCCAATTTATTGGATAGGAATATTTGGGCCTATGTAAGTGGAGAGCAGTCACTGGCATTTAGTTGCCTCTGATGTTTTGGTTATATTGACTCTGTTTTTTTTGTATCTTGTAGATTCTAGAAAATTTGACTTGTTTGGTTTGAAGGCCTGTTAATAAATGGATAATGCTCACATCACAATACTTTTGGGTAACATTGTAGTTGTCACTCAGGTGGGAGTTTGATTACACGATGAAGTGAAGGCCTTGAGTGTTGAAATAGCTGGTGTGTCCCAAGCGTGCCATTATCCTTTCCTGTTGATACTCTGGTAGTATCACCAGTACTACAGATGAAAGAGCTAGTTGTCAAGTTAGATACTTTAAGTTGGAAAAAAAAAGTTATGAAGATTTTGTAAAATGTGTGTGTGTTTTTTTGTTTGTTTGTCTGTTTTTTATGCCAGACAGTGAGCAGATTGTGGCTGTTTTTTTTAAATCTGAATGCTTTTGAGGATGGTGTATCAAGCTCTTATCTCACAAATGGTTTATTGCGATGGCCTATGTGCTGACTTTTCTGTATTCAGACAAGTCGTATAAATATATAGCGCATTTAGTTCTCTTGTCTGCGGTAGCACTCATGATATCAACTATTAATGTAGATATTCCCCACATTTGTTTTTATCTTTAACTTCATGTGTTGGTATAGATATATCTATAAAGATATACACACTGTGCAGTGATTCTAGATATTTAGATTCCAGCACTTAATGTTTTTTCATTTGGTGAAATTCACACTCATTCTGTTGCACTGTTTTATAATTTATAGTATATACGCTACTGCACATTTTATGCTGTATATTCAGCATTTTGGATGATGTTTATAATTTTTTTTTGCTGTTCATATATATCAACAGTAATGCTCATTATTAATGTTAAGGTATTTTCCTTTCATTTTCTTTAGTACCATGACATTCACGCATTACTTTTTCCTGCTATGTATTCAGACATAACAGTTTATTTTGGTCTCCTCAGTTCAATAAAGATTGATAAAAATATAGTGTATCTTTATCCATTAAATAACAGTGACAAACAGTCAAGTTCATCGCTGTACATCTATTGTCAAAGTACAGGTACTTTATCTTTAGTGCCTTTTACATGGGCTCTTTATCTCCTATAATTTTTCAGCACACATTTCTTATTCTCACTGAGTTACTTTCCAAGTTACTTTCCATGTTTTCTTCAAATGTAGTTATTTTAAGAAACACCACTCATTATTGATTTAATAATGTGTTATATTCTGTCACTACTATTTTTTCACACTTTTTCACATTATTCTGCGGGCTCTGTTTACCAAGCTGTGTTATAGGCGTGTTAGCATTTTTAATGCACGTTAACCATGTACACGCTTTACCAGTGTGCATGTCTACAGTATCCCTATAAGCGCCTACACGTAGGAGCATTAAAAATGTTAATGCACCATTCGGAGGCTGAGGAATGGAAACACTTCAACCAAATATTGGGGAAAGACCTGAAGGGGGGGAGGGGAGGGTGTGCTGGGAATGACTGGGACCAAGGCAGTGGGGTTAAAGGGGGAGGGGGGTGGGGGGGGTGAATATGGGGAGGGAGAAAATGGAGGGGACATAGGTGGTGACATTCTTTAATGATTATATGTCTGTATCCTGAGGTTCAGATGTGGGAGCGATGGATGTTAATAGAGTTTAGGATGAGACACTGTAATGTAATTTTTATATGGTTTGTTCAATAAACTTTACAAATTAAAAAAAAAAATGCTAACGCACCTTAGTAAACAGGACCCTAGATTTGTTGCACTTACTTTTTTTTAAGTGTAATGATAAATATTCAATTATGGATAGAATGTTTATATATCACTATTTATATTCATCATTTTTACTTATTTTCTTGCATTTGTACTTATATTTTCATTAATGTTTCATGAGGACCTCTGACAAAGTCTAGGTGTGCCAAAACACAGTCCATGTCTGGTTTTGCTTGTATTTATTATTGGTGAATAAACATTTTGGAACATTTTCAGCCAAATGCCTTTGGAACTTGTGGTTTTGGTGACTTCCACCCTTTTGGCTTCTGTTTTCTGTAGGTAACACAAAATAGCACAGCTATGACGTTTAAATGCCCTAGATTCTGTTCTGTAACTCAAGTGTTGTGCCAGCAAATATAGTTTAAAATTTTGAGAAGTCTTAGAGAATTTTCAATAAAAATTCTTGCAGTTCTCAAAAATACCTAGTAAAGAAGGAACCTCCCAGGTAGCCAAACCTTTTACCCGTTTTATGGTATTTGAGTAGACTACATATTATTTTCTGCCAACAAGCAGGATTGAGTCAGGCACTAGAGAATGGCACGGGGACAGGGACCCGCAGTAACCGTGGGGATGGGGACAGAGCCTGTGAGGACAGGGACAGACTTTCTCCCCGTGTCACTTTCTACTTTTGAAGCCTGTTAATGAACTGGACTGTTGTTTATATTTGATGCAGATGACAATATTTTTTATTTTATTTTTTTAAATAAGCAAACATGCTGGCCATAGTTAGCAAAATTTGCATGGGGGGATTCTGTACATCCTGTTACCAGCACATCTTCTAAGAAGACATCTTCTATTGCTGGAAGGACTGTGGAAGACAGGAGAGCTAGACTGAATCCTGAGATTATTGATGACTTCTTATTCATCCATAGATTAAAAAATCATAACAATGCTTCATAGGGCATATTTCTCCCTTTAGGGCTTACAGAATGGGTTGTATTTTGTACCCCTGGACAATTTAACAGGGTGGATTAGGATTTCTTGGGGAAATAGAAGTCAGCTATTGTTGGGGTTGGACGGGTAGAGGGTTGTGGTGGGAGGGTTATTATAGCTGCTAGTTGTTATTTTCTATTTGTAATTTATACACAACAGTTGCACAGCATATTCCTTTTTATACTTTAATAAAAAGTTTTAAATATAAAATTATATGTGTTTGAGGCTTCTGCAGATGAGAACAGAGCCCATGGGGATGGGACGGGGACAGAACCTGCGGGGACGGGACGGAAACAGAACCCACAGAGACGGGGACAAACTTTGTCCCCGTGTCATTCTCTATCAGGCACGCAAGTGGGTGATGTCATCTGATACCAGGACAGAACTGCTTTCCCAGAGCTCAGAACTTGGTGTAAAGTTCTGAGCATGTGCAGCCTTACCTCATGCAGCGGTCTCCGGAGCTCCTCAGTTTCTTTTCCCCACTTTGCTAAAGGTCCATCAAGTCCAGCATCCTATTTCCAACAGTGGCCAAATCCAGGTCACAAGGACCTGCCAGTCCCAAAAGAGTAAAATGTGGAAATCCACTGCAATGCTTATCAAAGTCCACCTTTTAATAATGTTTTCTGGATTTTTCTTTTATGAAGTTGTCCAAACCTTTTTTTTTTAACCCTGTCAAGCTAACTGCTCTTACCACATTCTCTGGCAATAGAATAACTTTACTGCGTGCTTCCTAGTCCCTTTACTTTCAGAAAAAGTAAACATGCTATTCACTTCTTCCCATTCCACTCTACTCAGTATTTTAGACCTCTGTCATCTCAGCTCTTTTTTTTTTCTCCAAGCTGAAGATCCCAAACCTCTTCAGCTTTTCCTCATAGAGAAGTTGTCTCACCTTTCTCTGTATCTTTTCCAATTCCACTATATCTTTTTTTGAGATGTGATGAACAAAATTGCACACAATGTTCAAGGTGCGGTCACAGCTTGGAATGATACAAAGGCATTATAATATTCTCAGTTTGGTTTCCATTTCTTTCCTAATAGTTCCTTGTATTCTGTTTGGTTTCTTGGCTGTCACTGCATACTGGGCAGAGGATTTGAACGTATTATGAACGATGACACCTAGATCCTTTTCTTTTGTGATGATTCCTAACATGGGACATGCAGCTATAGTTTGGGATGTTCCTTTCCATTTGCATCACTTTGCCTTTGCTCACTTTCAGGCTCATTTTCGAAAGAGATGGACGTCCATCTTCCGACATAAATCGATACTTGAACGTCCATCTCTGAGACGTCCAAATCGGTATAATCGAAACCCGATTTCAGACGTCTCTAGTGAAAGTCCGTCACAAGGACGTCCATATCTCAAGGGGGCATATCGGAGGCGTGGTGAAGGTGAGACTTGTGCGTGCCTAAGACTTGGACGTCTTTGAGCCATAATGGAAAAAAGCAAAGACGTCCAGAACTACAACTTGGAACGTTTTTATCCAGACCTGTTTTTATTATGAATAAGGCACAAAAAGGTGCCCGAAATGACCAGATGACCTCCCGTTACTCCTCCAGTGGTCACTAACCCCTTCCCACCCTCAAAAAACATAATTAAAAATATTACGTGCCAGCCTCAGATGTCATACTCAGGTCCATGACATTGCATGCAGGTCCCTGGAGCAGTTTTAGTGGGTACAGTCAGCCCTCCAAAACCCATCACAAACCCTCTGTACCCACATATAGGTGCCCCCCTTCACCCTTAAGGGCTATGGTAGTGGTGTACAGTTGGGAGTTTTGTGTGTGTGTGTGTGTGGGGGGGGGGGGGGGTTGGCACACAAGGTAAGGGAGCTATATACCTTGGAGCATTTTATGAAGTCCACTGCAGTGCCCCTTAGGGTGCCCGATTGCTGTCCTGGCATGTCAGGGGGACCAGTGCACTACAAATGCTGGCTCCTCCCATGTCCAAATGGCTTGCATTTTGACATTTTAGACATGGATGTCTTTGGTTTCGAAAATCACTGAAAGTCAAAGACATTCAAATCTAGGGATTTCCAATTCCAAGGACGTCCTTGGTATTTTCAAAATGAAAGATGGACGTCCATCTTTTTTCGAAAATGAGTTTTTCTCCGCCTCCAGATTTGGACGTTTTACAAAGACGTCCAAATTCAAACTTAGACGTTTCTTTCGAAAATGTGAGTGTCATGTGCCGTTTGGATGTCTAGTCTTGTAAGGTTCTCTTGCAGTTTCTCATAATCCTCTTGTGTTTAACAAATTTGAATACCTTTGTCTCATCAGTAAATTTGATCATCTCTATCGTTATTCCTGTTTCCAGATCATTTATAAATGTTAACAAAGCAGTGGTCCCAGCATAGATCCCTTGAAAATATTGACCGTTTTACCCTTTTCTCTGTTTTTAAACTTTTTTAACCAGTTCTTAATCCACAATAGGACACACTTTTTAAGTCGTTCATTAGGTGTTTTGTCAAAATCGCTTTCTGAAAATCCAGTTACACGTTTATTAACCCTTTAAAAGATAAAGCAGATTGGTGAGGCAAGATTTCCCTTGGCTAAATGCACATCAGAAAATATAATCCAAATCATAGTTATCTGATATTAGGCTTCATCTTAGGAGTTGGCACCCAATAAAAAAGATCTAGGTGTCATCGTAAGGCAATATGCTGAAATCTTCTGCCCAGTGTGCAGTGGCTGCCAAAAAAGCAGACAATGCGAGGAATTATTAGAAAAGGGATAGAAAATAAGGCTAAGAATACTGTAATGCTTCTGTATTGCACTATGGTGCAACCTCACCTGAGTATTGTGTGCAATTCTTGTCATCGTATTTCAAAAAAGATATAGCGGAATTAGAAAAGGTTCAAAGATGGGTGACCAAAAGGATTAAGGAGATGCAATTCCTCTCATATGAGAAAAGACTTAAGACGTTAGAGCTCTTCAGCTTGGAAAAGAAACAGCTGAGGGAGTGTAGAATGGATAAATGTGAATGGGTAGTTTATTCCTTTGAAGAATAATAAGACTAGGGGACACTTAAGTTATATGATGATACATTTAAAATGAATAGGAGGTTGTATTTTTTCATTTAATGAATAAAGTTCTGGAACTCGTTACTAGAGTATGTGGTAATAGCACATTGCTTGGCTGTTTGAAATACTGAACATTCCAGGCTGCACGATACCCTTAAGGGGCAAATCACTTAGAATTATTTTCTCTCTTTCCTTCTGCTGGTGGATGGACACAACCCATTAGTCTGGACTGGTCTGATAGGATTAAAGGAAAGAAATTGTATCAAGTAAGAAATACTTTTTCCTTGAGCACCCAGACACACATATATATATACATGATGAATTATTTTGTCATAATGTGTAGTTCGGTTGTATGAGAAAGCAATAAGTAACAAATGCATAAATATCGGTTCCTTTTTGCTCCGTTTGTCACAATGCACTAACCAGATTCAGTGAGGTAGACACTTTGTAATATCTTTCCAATCCCATTGTCCTTCCAGTAACACTAGGTGTGCCTTTTCTTTTAAGTGTAGCAGCATGGAAAGACTAGAGAGAAGGAGGTGGGGGTCATGAGGTAGTTCTGCCAGGCTGGGAGAAGTATGTGAAAGCACAGGTGAATGTTGGGTACAGAAAGGGACTGAGGCATTCTTCATATTATTACAAATGGTGATGATATATGTGCACTGTTGCTGAGCGCTGGCTCCTGCTGTTTAGTTAATTTTTTTTGTCTTGCTCCTCCTTCCTGTAGTGTTCCAACCTTCACTGTGATTCCTGATGTTCCACAGTCTCCGTCACCTTTGATGGTTCTGGATGATGACGATGAGCCAATGGAGGGAGTACCAATTGAGCAGTATCGAGCCTGGCTAGGTAATTGACATTTGTACCACGCATTGTGGCATAACTGTCATGATGATATTTTACAGAATCTAACAAATCCACAGTGTCTATATTGTTTGTCATGCAATATATCAATAATAATTCTTAAATGAAATATGTTCTTATATATAGAGGAACCAACATGGATCACAATAGATTTTCTCTGATCCCCTTGGGGAAACCCTCTACGAAGCTATAATTGGTGCACATATAAATTTCCATGTTTTAAAGAAGATTTTAAGTCATTTTTTTCAAAAATGTTTCTTTCAAAATAAATTTAATTCATATAATTGTACTTATCTGAAAAGCCAAAAACTTGCCCAGGTTCCAACATGGGTCATAAGTACATAAGTATTGCCACACTGGAACAGATCAAAGGTCCATCAAGCCCAGCATCCTATTTCAAACAGTGGCCAATCCAGGTCACAAATACCTGGCAAGATTCCCCTCCCCCCCCCCCCCCCCCCCCCCCAAAAAAAAAAAAGTTCAATACATTTTATGCAGCTTATCTGAGAAATAAGCAGTGGATTTCCCCAAGTCATTTTAATAATGGTCTATGGCCTTTTCCTTTAGGAAGCCATCTAAACCTTTTTTTTAAACCTCTGCTAAGCTAACCGCTTTTACCACATTCTCTGGTAACGAATTCCAGAGTTTAATTACACGTTGAGTGAAGAAAAATGTTCTCCGATGTGTTTTAAATGATTCACGTCTACCCGTTCTACTCCACTCATTGTTCGCCGAAGGCTTCTTCAGGAAACTGAAAACCAAAATAAGGCAAGTACACACATTTTCTGAAAGACAGAAACTCATAATTATAGACATACAATAAATACCACACTTATCAAGTAGCATGCTGAAAAACTAAAAAAAAAAATGCTAGCGACATCAAAATGGAGGATACCTCACTGTATATGCCATACAAAATCTTCAACATGTCAGTCTTCAAAAGCGATTTCAAAATGGTGCAATGCCAGTGCTTGAAAGCTAATTGAAGATTATAAGCCAAATTTCAATTTCAGCTGTCAATCACTACACTAAGCAATTGGTGCTGGCTATTCAAGCTGCACAACATCTAATTGGTGCTTTTCAAAATACAGCTGATCAATTGTCATACACAATGTCCAGCCCTAATGGTGCACGGAAAGGAACATGCATCCCATATTTATAGAGTAAATATACACAACTTATACATTTTGATATTCATATTTATAACATTTTTCTCGCCACATAGTTTATTAAAAAAAAAAAAAGCCCACGGCTCTACTGTATGCCATCATTGAATCCACTGCTGCTCTTTCTTTCACAGTAAAGTTGGCAAATGACCCCCCTCTAACCAACTTGGGGGCTTCCACCACTACAAACCGTAAGTCCATTAAATCATGCTTCTCTGTGACCTAGTGCTGAACTAATGGGGTTTCCATGTGTCAATTAAGTATGTGACTTAAATGTTCAATAATACGAGTATGTATTGATCTATTGGAACATGAACATTTAATCATGTAGATCATGCCACTGGTGTCAGTCTGAAAAATGTCTTAATGTACAAGTGGCATTGTCGGTGATGTATAACATCTGTGTGTAATGACAGTTGACATACAGAAAAATGGCCACGTTTTATATGGCCCACTATAGATGGCATTGGTTGAGCCTCCTGAAAATATGATCACATAAGATAGTGTCGAAGGTTGCATCCTCATAAAAATAACAAATCTAGGAACTTGCTGAAAAACTTGATACTGTAAAACATGCCAATACTGTTTGATGATTTTCTTAATATGAAAAGCATGTTGAGTATAGTAAAGTACACACTAAGAAGAATCTGAAGCACGTGCAGAAGGTTATAACAACGATCTATGAGCATACAAAGCTTGCTTATAAGCATGCTTAATAATCTTCCAAAGATATCCTCGCTCCAAAAATCTCGGAAACATGTCCTCTACATTTACTACTACTACCAATCATTTCTATAGCGCTACTAGATGTACACAGCATTGTACACATTATATGTGGATACTTTTTCCCTGTCCCTAGAGGGCTCACAATCTAATTTTTTGCACCTTGGGCAATGGAAGATTGTGACTTGCCCAAGGTCACAAGGAGCTGCAGTGGGAATCAAACCCAGATCATCAGGATCAAAGGCAGCTGCAATAACCATTAGGCTACTCCTCTAATCACTTACTTTATATTCTGCAATTTCAATGCAAATATGTCATAATCTCAAAAACTGGCTTACCAGTATGTTGTCACGTAAATGCTTAGGATAGAAACTGTCATATTGCAAAAGGTTGTTCCAGTCTGTACTTTTATGAAAACTAGTAGTTGTAAAAACAGAACCTTCAATCATGATGTTCAAATCCAAAAAAAGAAATCGATGGTTGATGTAAATTGCAGGATAGGATCATAGGTATTTAACCATTGTAAAAATTTCCCGAAAATATCCTCTATCAGTTCATACCATGAACACATAAGAATAGCAGTACTGAGTCAGACCAATGGTTCATCTTGCCCAGTATCCTATTTCCAGCAGTGGCCAAGTACCTGGCAGAACCCCAAATAGTAGCAGCATTCCATGCTTCAATCCCAGGGCAAGCAGTGGCTTCCCCATGTCTATCTCAATAGCAAACTATGGACCCTTCCTCCAGGAACGTCTCGATAAAAATGAATTCACTTCTACTCATTCTACACCACAGGATTTTGTAGACCTCAATTGTATCTCCCCTCAGTCATCATCGATGTATCTCTTCCAAGTATAGACCAAGGTGTACAAGAAAGTATCTTCAAATTGGGCCACATAAAGACAAGCAACTATGGAGCCATTGTGGGCCCCCACGGCTGTACCTTTGCATAAAAAAACATTTATTAAACAAAACGTAATTTAAAGCCAGTCAAAATGTAGTCACTAGGGATGAAATATATCACAGGAGTAATTGAATGTTTTTGTAATAAAAAATCAAACTCCTGCATAATGGTTCTAGATTCCAAATGCTTCTAGAAGGACATGTAACATAGTCTAAAAGAGTTGATATTTGATCTTGTGAAACCTCAAGCTAATGTTTTGTTAGCAAGTTGATGCATAGCTTCTTGTATATTGTGTGTCTAAATCCCACCCCCCTTGTCCGCTGGATGGATAATGATAGAGGTCAGTAGAGAGTGATCTTACAGCCCACCTTTTGTGCGTAGGTAAGATTGTGTTGGACTTTGACAGGAGTAGATTCCATGAATGGCTGACTGTACTAGATGTTCAAAAGTATGAATATATGAGGGCCCACAGGTCTGGGAGGACACAGCTGGATTTTCTTTGAAGACTATTTTCAAACTGTGCCTGAGATGGCTGACCTTTTAAAAAAACAAAAAACAATTCGCATTTCTATATGAATTTGAACAATCCTACTTGAGTCTCTAAAGAAACATATTTCTGTGCTGGCACATTCATTCAAAATACACTGTGAAAAGTTGGCTGTTCTACGGGGGGGAGGGGGGGGGGGACTGATGTCGATTCTTTTTCTCTCATGCCACTGTGTAGAAACCTCTCCATGAGGCTGGTTGTACTAAATTTCATGGCCCTGTGCAATGTTGACCTGGATCCTCAATACTCGCACTCAGCTTAGATTGATTGGATAAATCTTTCTCATCATCTGGTGAATCACTGGAACAGTGTGTATGCGCTGCCTTCTTCACTGTCTTTATATATCTATTTTTATTCATCCATGCATAAACATATCCTTTCACGTAATCGTTTTTATCTCACCAGAATTTATTAATTTTGGTTTACCTAACTCTACTGAAAAATCCTCCATTTCTTTCATGAAAGTCTGTGTTGAATAAACATCCACTGCCAACACTTCTTGAAAGGATGTCAACTTCACTTGATATTCTACTACTACTTAACATTTCTAAAGCGCTACTAGGGTTATGCAGCGCTGTACAATTTAATATAGAAGGACAGTCCCTGCTCAAAGAGCTTACAATCTAAAGGACACGTGAACAGTCTGATAGGGGCAGTCAAATTGGGGCAGTCTGGATTTCCTGAAAGAGTTAGGTGCCGAATGCAGTATTGAAGAGGTGGGCTTTAAGCAAAGACTTGAAGATGGGCAGGGAGGGAGCTTGGCGTAAGGGCTCGGGAAGGTTGTTCCAAGCATAGGGTGAGGTGAGGCAGAATGAGCGGAGCCTGGAGTTGGCGGTGGTGGAGAAGGGTAATGAGAGGAGGGATTTGTCCTGTGAATGGAGGTTTCGGGCGGGAACGTAAGGGGAGATGAGGGTAGAGAGGTAGTGAGGGGCAGCAGACTGAGTGCATTTGTAGGTAAGAAGGAAAAGCTTGAACTGAATGCGGTATTTGATTGGAAGCCAGTGAAGTGACCTGAGGAGAGGGGTGATATGAGTATATCGGTTCTGGCGGAATATAAGACGTGCAGCAGAGTTCTGAACAGATTGAAGTGTTGAATAAACATCCACTGCCAACACTTCTTGAAAGGATGTCAACTTCACTTGATATTCCACCTGATACTGTTCCAACTCAGTTTTTGTGGGTCCGTAATCAACAACATGAAATCCAGTGAGCATTTATTTAACACTGTATTCATTTATCGATGAAACTAGGATTATCCAGAAAAGGCCGTGGACCTTTTGTCATTCTCGGATCCCATGGGATGCACTTGGCTCTACATTATTCAGCCAAAGTCCGCTGCATGTAATTCTGCTCGCTTTTGCAAAAAAGCCAGATTCTCCCAATTTCCTGAGGGTCCAGATGTATTGCCAGATTACAACAAATGTGGGTTAGATAGTAATTCACCAGCTTGCTGATCATTATACTTGAGAACTGCATCCCAACCAAAAGATGCCATCTTAACCCTCAAAAATTACAGGAATCGCCAAAAAGGAATCAAAAGGGTATATCCTCTTTAAATATACACTGGAGGAAAATTCACATAATCCCATAACCTAACAAACCCAAAGTGTGTATATTGTTTGTAGATGACATTTAATGCAGGTGATTAAATTTGCAGATGACATAAAACTATTCAAAGTAGTAATGCGGATTGTGAAAATCTGCAAGAAGACCTTAGGAAACTGGAAGACAGGGCATTCAAATGGCAGATGAAATTTATTGTGGACAAATGCAAAGTGATGCACATTGGGAAGAATAATCAAATCATAGTTACCTGATGCTAGAGTCCACTTCAGGAGTCAGCACTCAAGAAAAAAATTGTAGACAATATCTTCCATTGCCTGGTGGCAGCTAAAAAGCAAGCAGAATGCTAGGAATTATTAGGAAAGGGATGCAAAATAAGACCAAGATAAGCCTCTGTATCGTTCCATGGTGCGACCTATCCTTGAGTATTGTGTTCAATTCTGGTCACCATATAAATAGTGGAATTAGAAAAGGTTCAAAGAAGAGCGACCAAAATGATAAAGGGGATGGAACTCCTCCTGTGTCAGGAAAGGCTAAAGAGGTTAGGGTCTTCAACTTGGAAAAGAGATGGCTGAGGGGGGATATGATTGAGGTCTATAAAATCCTGAGTGGTGTAGAACAGGTAGAAGTGAATCGAATTTTCACAGTTTCAAAAAGTACAAAGACCAGGGGACACTCGAAATCACATGGAAATACTTTTAAAACAGGAGGAAATATTTTTTTCACTCAAAGAATAGTTAAGCTCTGGAACTCTGCCAGATGATGTGGTAATGGTGGTTAGCGTATCTGGGTAAAAAAAAAAAAGTTTGGATAAGTTCTGGAGGAAAAGTCCATAGTCTGTTATTGAGATAGACAAGGGGGAAGCCACTGCTTGCCCTGGGATTGGTAGCATGGAATGTTGCTACTAATTGGGTTTCTGCCAGGAACTTCTGACCTGCATTGGCCACTGTTGGAAGCAGGATACTGGGCTAAATGTACCATTGGTCTGACCCAGTATGGCTACTCTTATGTTCTATAGATAAAGGGTTAGTTAGGAGTGGAGGAGTTTCCTAATGGTTAGTTCAGCAGGTTTTGATCCAGGCTACCTGGGTTCAATTCCCACTGCAGCTCCTTGTGACCTTGGGCAAGTCACTTAACTCTCCGTTGCCCCAGGTACCAAAAGAAACACTTAGATTGTGAGCCCTCTAGAGACAGAGAAAGTACCTGCTTATAATGTGTACATTGCTGTGTATGTTAGTAGCGCTATAGAAATGATTAGTAGTTACCATATCTGCTACATATTTGTAGGAATTCTTGTCTGTTCTAATGTAGATACCTCTTCTCACTACTACCACATCTTACCGTTAACAGGTTGTTCTGTATTTGATTCTTCACTTGCATTTCACAGGCAAACTAGGACTGGAGTTTTGTGACTTCCAGAGAGGTTGAGAGCAGTGTTGCTTTTTCATACGAATCAACCCAGTGATCTTGGGACTGCATCAGGGATAGCCACATAGCACACCTATTAAGGACTTGAGGGTGAGAGGACATGTAAGGGTCCCTATGTACTTAATCAAAATACTTACTAAGCTGTGTTTGATAGATTTAATGGTATCACCTGTAACCCTGGCCATCCCCAGGTAGTTGTCCCTAGTCCCTGTTTTTTTTTTTTTTTTTTTGCTTTTCTGTATAATAGCATAAATATAAGGCATCATATATAACAAGTCAGTTAACCCGTCAACCCTCCTCCTTTCCATTTACAGCAGTCAACTTCCAACCTATAATTATTAACATTTCAAGAAGATGCCATTACTAATCCGTCAATAGACTTGCAATGAAAGAAACTTTCAAGAACATCCCTCAGTACATCTCTCCCCTCCTTCCCCCACCACTTACACAAACAACCACAACCCCTTCAAGTATTGGTTCTATCCAAAATCACTTTCTGCCCCTTCCATAAAATCTGAAATCCCTGTGAACCTTGTTGGGCCATTTGGCTACCTGTTAGTGAAAATTGATTGCCTTTTGCAATCTGACCATTGGTTTCTATTATGTCACTAGAAATTTGATCATAAATTACAGTACATGCTAAAAGTATCCTTAGTATGAAAATTTGAATATAAGCATCTAAAATCATAAAAAATATTACTAGAAGACTGTACTGTAAGGAGAACTAACTGCTCTTCCCTCGTGCTGTGCTTTTCCTCACTAAGGGCAGCCCCAAGACACAGCATTGCTGAGACCATTCAGGAATATCTAAAGCTTTATAACACAGGAACATCTGATATGTCACAAAAGAAGACTTATTACATCATCATGATGTCATCTTTGTCAAAATAACAAATAACCTATTGCCTTATGAGAGTGCAGTTGACTTGGAATTGTCATCTCTTCCCTTAGGCCTGAGTTACCTTCATTTTTTTTTTTTTTTTTTAGTTGTGGACTTCTGAATGTGTTCTAAGAAGCTTCTGACACTGGAGCTAAAATTAAATTTAGTCAAGTTTACTGTTTTCTTCCCCCCCCCTCCCCCTCAAAGGCTCACTTTCTCTGTCTTCAGTCACTGATCCATGCTGTATTTTGGGACTGCAGTACCCAGTTTTGTAGTGTAGCAGTTCAGGATCTTCTGCAACAGGCAGAACAGGTCTTTTCAACAAAGGACATTCATCCTTGAGGCCCTGCCCAGGACGCACCCAGCTGACTGCAGCGAATGGCCTCCAAGCTGGGTGAGCAGCTGATGAAGTGCTTTGCTTCTAGGGGGTGCTACTGTATCCTTATTACACTTTTCTGCAGAAGCTGCTTGGAATTGAGGCTGGAACAGGGCACTTTTTTTCATGGAACTTTGTAGTAAATTTTGGTTATTAGAAGGCCCAAAGCTAAAAAAAAGGTGCATAGCATAGTGGAACAGGTAGCAACCAATTGCTGTGGTTGAATCAGAATTATCTTTGGGTGCTCCAAATTCAAGAGTTCGACAAGGAACAAAAAGTAATACAGGATTTGTCAAATGTGGACTGGACTGGAGCTACCTACTACAGGATTACCTAGGTGTAGGGAAGTCCTGGATAGCGATCAATGCCTATTTTTTATTAATTCACCTTTAAAACATTAGCATTAAATGTAGCCCACTAAGGTTATATTATGTGGGGGGGTTTTACCCTCCTCCATACAAATGAGAGCAGATAACTTTTAATCTTATTTATATGATATGGCACAATATTAAAATGAGGTTGTTCTGCAGAAAGGGTCTTTTGAATTATCCCACATATGTCAAGCTCTTCTGACAATATAATCCTTGGTGGACAGTAATAAATATCATAAGTACATAAGTATTGTCATACTGGGACAGACCAAAGGACCATCAATCAAGCCCAGCATCCTGTTTCCAACAGTGGCCAATCCACTGCTTATCCCAGAAATAAGCAGTGGAGTTTCCCCAAGTTCATTTTAATAATGGTCTATGGACTTTTCATTTAGGAAGCCGTCCAAACTTTTTTAAACCCCGTTAAGCTAACCGCCTTTACCACATTCTCTGGCAATGAATTCGAGTTTAATTACATGTGGAGTGAAGAAAACCTTTCTCTGATTCATTTTAAATTTACTGCTTTGTAGCTTCATTGAATGCCCATTAGTCCTAGTATTTTTGGAAAGAGTAAACAGATGCTTCACGTCTACCCTTTCCACTCCACTCATTATTTTATAGACCTCTATCATATCTCGCCCTAGCCGCTTTATCCTTTCATCATAGGGAAGTCGTCCCATCCCCTTTATCATTTTTGTTGTCCTTCTCTGCACCTTTTCTAATTCCACTATATCTTTTTTGAGATGCGGCGACAATATTCGAGGTGTGGTCACATCATGGAGCGATACAAAGGCATTATAACGTCATTTTTGTTTTCCATTCCTTTTCTAATAATACCTAACATTCTATTTGCTTTCTTAGCCGCAGCAGCACACTGAGGAGACTGTTTCAACATACTATCAACGACGACACCTAGATCCCTTTCTTGGTCCGTGACTCTTAACGTGGAACCTTGCATTACTTAGCTATAATTCGGGTTCCTCTTTCCCACATGCATAATCCTCTTGTGTCATCAGCAAATTTAATTACCTCACTAGTTCCTCCCATATCTAGATCATTTACAAATATGTTAAAAAGCAGTGGTACCAGCACAGACCCCTGCAGAACTCCACTAGCTACCCTTCTCCATTGAGAATATTGACCATTTAATCCTACTGTCTGTTTTCTATCTTTAACCAGTTTTTAATCCACAATGGGACACTACCTCCTATGCCATGACTCTCCAATTTCGTCTGGAGTCTTTCATGAGGTACTTTGTCAAACGCCTTTTGAAAATCCAGATACACAATATCAACCGGCTCACCTTTATCCACATGTTTGGTCACCCCTTCAAAGAAATGTAATAGATTGGTGAGGCAAGATTTCCATTCACTAAATGCATGTTGGCTTTGTCTCATTAATCTATGCTTTTGAATATGTTCTGTAATTTTGTTCTTTATTATAGTCTCTACCATTTTGGCCAGCACCGATGTCAGGCTCACCAGTCTATAATTTCCCAGATCTCCTCTGGAACCTTTTTTTAAAAATCGGCGTTACATTGGACACCCTCCAATCTTCCGGTACCACGCTCGATTTTTAAGATAAGTTACATATTACTAACAATAGTTCCCAAGTTCATTTTTCAATTCTATCAGTACTCTGGGATGGATACCATCTGGTCCAGGAGATTTGCTACTCTTCAGTTTGTCTAATTGACCCATTACATCCTCAAGGTTTACCGAGATTTCATTCAATTTTTCCAATTCGTCAGCTTTAAATGCTATTTCTGGCACTAGTATCTGTCCTAAATCTTCCTCGATGAAGACCGAAGCAAAGAATTCATTTAATCTCTCCGCTATGGCTTTGTCTTCCCTGATCGCCCCTTTTACCCCTTGGGTATCTAGTGGTCCAACCAATTCTTTTGCTGGCTTCCTGCTTTTAATATACCTAAAAAAACATTTTTACTATGTGTTTTTGCCTCCAACGCAATCTTTTTTTCAAAGTCCCTCTTTGTCTTCCTTATCAGCAGCGCTTTTGCATTTGACTTGACATTCCTTATGCTGTTTCTTATTATTTTCAGTCTGTTCCTTCTTCCATTTTCTGAAGGATTTTCTTTTAGCTCGAATAGCTTCCTTCACCTCACTTTTTAACCATGCCGGCTGTCATTTGGTCTTCCTTCCTCCCTCCTTTTTTTAATACGCGGAATATATTTGGCCTGGGCTTCCAGGATGGTATTTTTGAACAGCATCCACATCAGATCCTTGGCTCAAAAAACAGCTGTAGAACTGAGACGCCTTGTCACTCTCTTAAGGACTGACTATCTGATGATTTTCAGAGATTTTACTTTTGGGAATGTCTGATCTTGTGGTAAGCAGCAGCAGTGAGAGAGAGAGGTTTTGAGCACAGATAGTTTATCTGAAATGTTTAAAAAAAAACAACCCCCATTCTGCATTGAATGGGGTACTAGTTATCTGAAAAGGCTCTTTTTACTAAACTATGGTAGTGATCCTTGTGCGGCAAATGCAACGAAGCCCATTGGAATTGAATGAGCTTTGTTGCATTTGACAAGCTGGGAATCACTACTGTGTCTTCGTAAAAGGAGCCCAAAGGCTTTTTTTGTCCATTCTGTCTCTTTGGGAAGCTCGGTGAATTGTTTTTTAATCAACTGTTTTTGTAATTTTTAACCTGGCATTTCTCTTACTACTTTGAGCTTTTGACCCAATGATTTTTATTGGCATTGACAAGTTTTTCTTTAGGAAAAGAGGTTAATAACTCAGGCCCTTAACATGCACAATACCAGCAGAAGGCAGGATCCCCTTTCTCCGTCCCACCGCTCCTAACAAGCATGCTGTCAGTTAATCTTTATTTGCATTTGTATCCCACATTTTAGACACTGGTTCCACTGAAAGGAGCGGTCATGTTCTAGCAGACACTGGCACTCATGAGGGTTGGACAGATGTCCTTACACCTTATATCTGTTCAGCTGCTCTGCTGTCTGCAAAGGTGGATGCTGCAGGTTTAAATTGGGCCTGAGTAAGATGCTATCCACAGCATAACCCAGAGGGTTCTTAGCTGGATTGGATGGCACAGAGGTGTCCTCTCCACATAGTTCTGTAGCACGTATTGCTGCCACAATAGAAGTGGCAGTCGTAACAAACTACTGTGGCTATCCCTCCAACATGCTGGGAAAGAAGGAATGGGATTTAAATATATATGGCTTCAGTTTTTCATAGAATGGGGAGAAAGAAAAGAAAGATTCATGGAAGCAGGAGGGGCAAGGCTGGCATCAGATGCTAGCTCAGGTCTCTGTTTTCCAGTGGAAACTATTAGAAAGGTTGTTAGAATGATGGCAGAATTCTGTTTCCCTCCTCCAGGTTGAGGGATGACAGTTGGCAGCAGTCTGAAGATAAACCCTGTCTACTACTTGTGCCTCTCTCTTTCTCCCTTGGGGCACAAAATCCTGGGTTCGAAGGTTAAATTTTCAGGCACCATGGAGACCAGGTGCTCAGGACTTGTTGAGCCCTACTTCATTCATACTATGATGTATTGTTAAGACATATTATGATGTATTTTTATTGTGCACTTGATTGTGTATAACTTTGTAAATTGCTGTAATTCACTTTCAGTTGTCCTTTAGACTAAAATGATATTGTAGAAACTCAAAATAGAAATCTGTGTTTTGGCCAATAGTTTTCCCTTTATTTCTTCCATCTTAATCAGAACCAGTGCTGCCTTCCAGGTACCAACTGTGTAACAATTTTTCTCTTATTTTAAGACAACTCCCACTTTTCCTCTTCTAATCATATGATTATAAAAACATGAGCTATGGCATGGTGCATCAGTACAAGGGTTCATCAAGCACACTTAAGGTTATACTTAATAACCTTAAGTATATATAAATCCTAAAACAAAAAAATATATTCTTTTTTGCTTGCTTCTAGGGATAAGTGGTAGCTTTTTCCAAATCTACCTGGCTAATAATTGTATATGGACTTTTCTTTTATATCCAACTATCCATGCCCTGACTATGCCCTCTAACAGCAAACCCCCCAGTTTAATTATGCAGCGTGTAGTGAAAAAATACTTTCTCCAACTGGTTGCAGATCTGTTGCTTGCCAGTTTCTTAGAATGTCCTCAATATTATTTTGAACAGTAAATAGGAAACAGTTATTTACCATGTTCCACTTTTCATTTTATAAACCTCTATCTTGTCCATTCTGTCCGTTGTTCAAGCTGAAGAGACCTAACCTGCTTAGCTTGCTTCGGAAGAGAAGTGTTCATCCCCTGTATTATTTGCCCTTTTCTGTTCCATTTGCTTGTATCTTTTTGAGGTTGGATGACCAGAATAGTACATTCTGCTCCAGGGTGCAGGTGCACCAGAGGCATTATAACCTGTTTTATTTCCCATTCCTGAGAGTCTTAACATTGTTTGCTTTTATGACCACTTCTGCATCATCTATCTATTTTTACTTCATTTATATCTCACCTAGCAAATTGAAGGTACTTTAAAAAAAACAAACACTAAATACATATTAACAGCACAATAGCAAACAAACAACCCCCCCCCCCCCAAACCTAAACCAAAAACCCAACCCATGAAGAATCAGTTTATAATAAACTCCTCAAAACACACCTCGTTGCCCCACATTAAGACCCAAACACCATCCTAAACAGGTAGCTTTTCAAGGTTTTCTGGAATTATAACTTATATAGGTTAAGTATAAACATAGTTACCTGCCCACACCTTGATTTACGTTAGTAGACTAAAATACTACAATCATATGAAGGAGTGCAAGTGGCAAATTTTAGGCCAGTCCCGCATGTCTGGCAACACCATTCTGATGCGTTATGGCACATACAGCAATGATTTCAATGGATACAATCGGGTACTACAAATACCACACTGTTTTGAAAGGTAAGTTCAAAACTAGGACTAGCCAAAAAGTCTTCCACCTGGAACTGGGTAACTTGGCAGCTGCCTGTGATGTTGAATAGATGCTGATCCTTGTCACTGTTATCATGTGAGGGCCAAGACTGCCTCCCACCTAGAGATAAAATTCTCTGCAGTATCCCCAGCCTCTACATGGAGCAAAACACTGCTTAGCCCTGAGGCCAGTCCTTTGTTTGATTTGCATTTGTACAAATAATTTGAATAACAGTCTTGAAGACAAATGGAATGTGCAAGGGTTATGCCATTAAAGCTTCTGAAGGCATATTTTTGTAGTGAAGAGAGTGACTTTTTTTTTAAATGCCAGTGCCCCCTTTCACATGAGAGTAAGCTGCAACTTTTGGGCAATGTGCAATGTGAAGAAGTAGTGCTGTATAAGAAAGATTCATCTTTCTTTTTTTTCTGTTTAAAAGCTTAAGAGTTTAAATATCATCTTTCCTATTACAGATTGCAAATAGCAAACCAATAACGTTTGTTCTGCTAGAGTGATTTCCCACTTAGGCTAAGGGAAAAGGTCTGAACAGGATGAGTCTGACATCAATAAAGCTGTCAGGTGTTCAGGGCAGTGAGGCAGTTAGACCCAGCTGATCTTAAATCATGGCCTAGTAGTCAAGATTAGTTTTCTCTGTGGATCACTTTCTATTTCTTCTGCCACTTAGATGCCCAGGGTTCCAGTGGGGCAAGTCTTCTGCAGTTCTTACAATCTGCTTATGGTTTATCTAGTTTGAATACTTAAGTCATCTATAGATTTGATCACTTTGCTCAGTGCTTCCCGTTCCAGGTTGTTAATGAATGTGTTACTGGTCCTGATTACAGATCACTGAGGCTGATCATTTAGTTCTTCACTTTCACTTGAAGTTTACACCAGTAAAGGTACACATAGGTGCTTATATAAGTGTTTCAGTTCCTTAATCCCATGTAGTTTGTGGCCACCTCCAAAATGAAACCAAGTAAAATTGTGCCTCGCAGCTTAATTGGCAGAACTTAAATGTGTAGGCTTGTAAAATACAGCAGCTACATGTATAATTGGTGTAACTTATTCGTATAAGTTGCAAAATCACCACATCCACGACACCTGCACATGGAAGCAGACATGCTCATGCCTTCCATTTCTTTCAACATGTAGATTTGTAAAATAGCTACAGTGATGCATGTGCTGGCAAATGCACATACACTCCTGCAGGTATTTTAGAAGTCTGTGTGCCAGAATTGAGCGCATCCTGACCTGGATGTCTTGATTCTAAGCTTCTGAACTTTTGAGCAGTTACCAATCCACAGGAAAATAACATAAAATGCTAACAAAAGAAAACAGTTGGCAACTGCTTGTCCTGGTGAATATACTAACTTGATGTTATTTAGACCAATGTCTGTGTATATATTTATTGAAATTTATAGCCTGCAGATTGCATTATTTATGTATGTATATGGATTTTGCTCACACCTTTTTCAGTAGTAGGTCAAGGTGGTCACATTCAGGTACATTAGTTATTTCTCTGTCTCCAGAGGGCTCACATTTTAATTTTTGTACCTGAGGCAATGGTGGGTTAAGTGACTTCCCCAAGATCACAAGGAGCAGTAGTGGGATTTGAACTGGTTCTCGTGGCTAATCTGTACTGTGCTCTAACCACTAGGCTGCTACTCCACATAGAATATTAATATAACATACATACCCCACAAATTAAAAAAAATTACGTACACATAATAAAACATAAACATTTGTTATGTGTGTGTGTGTGCTGAAAAGAATAGCTGTACATAATATATTCATGTTAACTTGTCTAGCTGTGCTGCATAAATGTGTGAAGTTGATACTTGGGGAACAAGTGGCAGTAGAAAAGGGGGAGACAGGAAATGGAGAAGTAAGAGAAAATAGTGTGGAGAGGGAGCAGAAGAAACATGTAAGACAGTAAATTTGAGACAAAAAAAACAGTGACAAATGGGTGATGGATAGCAGAAGATATTTTACTGAGCATACAAATGACTTGACACAGACTGTGTTTTGGCCCAAAGGCCTGCTTCAGGAGTCAAATGATATCTAAAACATAATTTAAAAAATCATATCTTAAATGTGCGGTGACAGATCAATAGTACAAATTAAAATATCTATTAATTATAAAACATAAATATATGAATGGTAAAATAAAAGGAAACCAAAGCTAATCCAACAAATCAGGCCTTTATTGCTTCAAAAGTGATGAAAGCCAAGGCTCAACACTGCCATGTTCCGGCAGATGTGCCTTCATCAGGAGGCTTATTGACCATATAAATAAAAGTGTAAAAATAAAGGCTGGTACAAATTTAATGGACGTAGGACAAAGCTACTTAAAGCAGTTACACCAAGGTAAAAGCTTGCAGTGTTTCACGTTAAGGTAAGACTCCTGACAAAGGCAGTCTGCCAAAACATGACCGTGTCGAGCCTTTCGACAATTGGCTTACATCACTTTTGAAGCACTAAAGGCCTGATTTGTTGGATTAGCTTTGGTTTTCTCTTTTTGTGTCTTCATCCTTACAGTCAAGGTTTTACACGCAATCGTGAGGTTTGGAGTTTCTCCTTTGTTCCTTGTGATAAAGTAAAAACGCAAATTACCAATTAGAATAAAATGAATCAGTAAATAAGAGTTCAGAAGCAGCACTTTGGCTATTCTCAATGACAGAGACTTCATGTATTGGAATTTTAAGTATTTTATCTACAGCCACTAAGTATGTTCTAATTCAGTAGATAAGCCAAACATGCTGTTCCTGGGTTTGACCCTGAGAGTTAGCTATCTAAATTATTTCATATTATTTAGCTGTAACTTTTAATTTTTGTTGGATCTTAACATCCTGCTCATCAATTACCACCTGCCACAGACTTCCCAATCTCTTTATTATTTTTTTAGGTGTATTAAAAGCAAGAAGCCGGCAAAAGAATTGGTTGGACCGCTAGATGACCAAGGGATAAAAAGGGCAATCAGGGAAGACAAAGCCATAGCGGAGAGATTAAATGAATTATTTGCTTCGGTCTTCACCGAGGAAGATCTGGGAGAAATGGTATTCAAAGCTGACAAGTCAGAGAAACGGAATGAAATCTCTATAAACTTGGAGGATGTAATGTACAATTTGACAAATTAAAGAGTAGAAAATCTCCTGGACCAGATGGTATTCATCCCCGAGTACTGATAGAATGGAAAAATGAACTTCTGGAACTATTGTTAGTAATATGCAATTTATTTTAAAAATCAAGCGTGGTTCTGGAAGACTGGAGGGTGGCCAGTTTAATGCTGATGTAAAAAAAAAAAAAAAAAATTCCAGAGGTGGTCCGAGAAATTATAGACCGACGAACCTGACGGTGCCGAGCAAAATGGTAGAGACTATTATAAAGAACAAAATTACAGAGCATATTCAAAAGCATGGATTAATGAGACAAAGTCAAAATGGATTTAGTGAAGGGAAATCTTGCCTCATCAATCTATCACATTTCTTTGAAGGAGTGAACAAACGTGGATAAAGGTGAGCCGGTCGACATTGTGTACCTGGATTTGATAAAGTACTTCATGAAAGACTCCAGAGGAAATTGGAAGTCATGGGCTAGGAGGTAGTGTCCTATTGTGGATTAAAAACTGCTTAAAAGATAGAAAACAGACAGTAGGATTAAATGGTCAGTATTCCCAATGAAGAAAGGTAGCTAGTGGGGATCCCCAGGGGTCTGTGCTGGGACCGCTTCTTTTTAACATATTTGTAAATGATCTAGAGATGGGAGTAACTAGTGAGGTAATTAAATTTGCTGATGAAACAAAGTTATTCAAAGTTGTTAAATCGCAAGAGGATTGTGAAAAATTACAAGAGGTCCTTACAAGACTCGGAGACTGTGCATCTAATTGGCAGATGAAATTTAATGTGAGCAAGTGCAAAGTGATGTATGTGAGAAAGAGGAACCCAAATTATAGTTATGTAATTCAAGGTTGCACATTAGGAGTCACCGACCGGGAAAGCAATCTATCATTGTTGATGATACGTTGAAACACTCTGCTCGGTGTGCGGAAGTGGCGGCTAAGAAAGCTAATAGAATGTTGGGTATTATTAGGAAAGGAATGGAAAACAAAAATGAGGACACTATAATGCCTTTGTCTTGCTCCATGGTGTGACCTACCTCGAATATTGTGTTCAATTCTGGTCACCACATCTCAAAAAAGATATAGTGGAATTAGAAAAGGTACAGAGAAGGGTGACAAAAATGATAAAGGGGATGGGACAACTTCCCTATCAGGAAAGGCTAAAATGTCTAGGGCTCTTCAGCTTGGAGAAAAGATGGCTGAGGGGAGATATGATAGAGGTCTATAAAACAATGAATGGAATGGAATTGGGTAGATGTGAATCGCTTGTTTACTCTTTCCAAAAATACTAGGACTAGGGGGCACACAATGAAGCTACAAAGTAGTAAATGTAAAAAGAATCTGAGAAAATATTTCTTCACTCAATGTGTAATTAAACTCTAGAATTTGTTGCCAGAGAATGTAGTAAAAACGGTTAGCTTAGTGCTGTTTAAAAAAGGTTTGGACGGCTTCCTAAAGGAAAAGTCCACAGACCATTATTAAAATGGACTTGAGGAAAATCCACTGCTTATTTCTAGAATAAGCAGCATAAAATGTATTGTGCTGTTTTGGGATCTTGCCAAGTACTTGTGACCTGGATGGCCTCTGTTGCAAACAGGATGCTGGGCTTGATGGACCTTTGGTTTGTCCCAGTATGGCAATACTTACGTACTTATGTACTTAATATCCAGGGTTGTCCAGTGCAGCTTAAAACATGACACGCACAATTTATGTTGAACAAAAGCAAGATGGATATTAATAGAACAAAATTTTAAAATATAATCACACAAGTAAATGTTCAGGCATAATGAATTGTCTTCCATTATTGTGACATAACCTGTTCTGGGTGATTTCCATATCTGCACTAATAACCTGTCACTATCATTTCAACATTTACAGAGGATCTTAGTCTTTTATATAAGATTTGGGCACCCCCACACACCTGGCGAGATTTACCTTAGATTTGATTTCCTCCTACAACTCATTTAGGCTCCAGTCAAACTCCACTTCACCTTGCTCATCTCCTGGTCTGATCATTAGCCGATCAGTCTCTCCTCGCTTTTTCTAAGGTGGCCCTGACATCCAACACAAGCTGTCTAGAGAGACTCATACGATTGACCTAGCAAAACTCGCAACTGAATTCCAGGCCTTTCTTAAGAACGTCTCCTTATCCCTAGAATTTCAAACAGCCACCTGTGGTCTATAAGTGTAGCTCATTCAACATCAGACTGCATGCCTTAAGTGACACATTTGGATATATAGCTCCCATATAAGTATGAATTTTTTTTCTGTCCACAGTAAGGCAAGCTTCTCAGGCCTCCCATAGCATGAGGTTATAAAAGGCACATCTTCAAGCCCAATTAGTTGGGGGGGGGGGGTCCAACATTGCATGATGTATTTCTTCCAAATTACACATGCTTTATGAAGACGCAGACAACACCCCCACTTCTCCACTCTATATCTACTACCCATTTTCCCAAATAAAATCCCTTGAGGTGGAGTATAATGGGCTTTTTCAGCACTCAAAGCATGTAAGCCCCCTTTTTTTTAAACTCCACTTTTACCATTATCTCTCGTTGCTGACCAGACTCTGCTCCTCTTTGTTTCTAAGTTTGCAGAAAAAGTGCTACTATATCAACTGCATGACTTTCTCAGTAAAAGCACTGTACTGTGCCCAGAACAAGGAAACACCAGGCAAACGAGATGCAAACTCCAGTGTGGAAAAGAACACAGCAGATCTATGATAAGTCCAAAACGTTTTTTTTTTTATTGAAGACTCTTACTCAAATTGAAAATGCAACATGTAATGTAAATGAATTGAAACATAATATAAATAAAAAATACTTCTATATATGTGAATGGGGAATGTTTTATTTCATTTACATTACATGTTGTATTTATCTATATATTATGTTTACATCATGGTGTTCATATTCTACATCAAATAACATATTTGAATTTATAGTTTACACAATGTTTTTAATTTTATATCGAGTTTATTTACATGTGTTACTTTAATTATGGACTATTATTTTGTAGCCCCTAACGCAGCCCTTTTGAGCGAAACACGGCCTGCGTCAGGCATTTTTAATTTGAGTGAGATTCTTCAATAAAAAAAACTTTTTGGACTTATCATAGATCTGCTGTGTTCTTTTCCACAATGCCCAGAACAATCCAGCTTTTTACCTAGTTACAGAACTGAAACAGCATTAGCTATATATCGGGGAAAATCTAGTTCTAGGTAGGAATAAGGTATTGCAGAAAAAGGTTTTATAACTCAGCTGCTTGGCCAGTGTAGACTTTATCCTTCTCATACCCACATCTCGACTTCCTGTGTACCTCTATGCCCTTCGTCCTATTGTATCCACTCAACTTCCACCCCCCCCCCCCAATATAAAATCCACAGTAAACCACTTTAGTGTTTACGAAACAAAAGATGGTATATCAAATTAGTTGTATGCTGCTTCCTTAACTTCTCTCCTTTTGTGTTGAATTTAAACTAGAGTATCTCATTTTTAAAAAGCTGCCAGGCTTGTCTGATGCCTCATTGGCAGCACTGCCATGTGTTAGCTGGGGCTGGGAATACTGGCAATGGCTACAAAGCAGTTAGGCCTTGGGCTGTTACCATGCAGTGCTGTGACCCCCCCCCCCCCCCCCCCAGTCATGTCATGTTGGCTTGTCACTCAGCCTTATTGCCAGAGAACGTGGTTAAAGCAGTTAGCAGGGTTTAAAAAAGGTTTGGATAATTTCCTAAAAGAAAAATCCATAAGCAGTTATTAAGATGGACTTGGGAAAATCCATTGTTTATTTCTAGGATAAGCAGCGTAAAAAATGTTCTACTCTTTTGGGATCCTGCCAGGTACTTGTGACCTGGATTGACCACTGTTGGAAACAGGATACTGGGCTTGATGGACCTTCAGTCTGTCCCAGTATGGTAACGCTTATGTTCTTAAATATCAATACTTCAAGCTAGGTGAGTGTGTGACAGTGGAACTCTTTACCTAGCATGTGACATCTTAAAAGAAAAAAAAACCTCCAAGATTTCTTTTAATTTGAGCTATTCAATACTTTTCTTGTTTGCTTGACAATTTTTATAGGTGTTCCTGCTAAAATTTGAATCTAGGGTGATTACAGGGATCAGACTAAAACTTGCCATGAACTAAAGGGGAAATTACTTTATGCTCAAAGCTCATTGAGATTTTGTTTCTCCGTGGTTTGTTTTTCTTTTTCTTCATCTGCTTTGAGTATAGTTTGCTTGTAGCAGAATCAGGATACCAGTGGGATTTTAAGGAACTTTTGTGAAAGAGTAATGAACCATTCAGTTTCTGTGGTGGCCTTTAGGATATTACTTTGAAACAACCTGTTTTAATTTTTTTTTTTTTTTTTTAGATGAAGATAGTAACCCATCTCCACTCCCAGACATGGACTCTGAGAGTTTTCTGGGTCCAGAGGAAGATGAAGAGGAACGCTGGCTAGATGCATTGGAGAAGGGTGAGCTGGATGATAATGGAGAGCTGAAGAAAACAATTGATGAAACGCTGCTCACAGCTAGGCAGGTGAGAATGGGGAGACTTGCCCACAGCTGGGGGGCAAAAGTCAAGGCCTCTGGGCAATATGGCACAAGCTGTGCTTACCTCATAGTGTATTCAGATTGCACTAAGAAACCTGAGCACTAGAGGGAGACTTCCTCTTAAATACTCTGACCAGCAGGGATCACTGTCAGACAGTGGCATAGCCAGAAGGCAATTTTTGGGTGAGCCAACAGGTTGGATGGATGGGCAGTGGAGAAACACCTGCCACCTGATGCACCCATGTCCTGCTCACACCACTACTCCTACCGCCCACCTAATAACTTCAATGGGAGTAGCAGTGCTGGCCTCAGTGGCTGCAGGCCACATTCAGAGCTAGGGGAAATATAAAAGGGGGCACTCTTCATCCTCCACTGAGCCACGGTTCCTCCAACACACATATGCTTCCCCCAAATATGCCCTAAATATTACAGAGGGGCCCTAAAATATCAATACATCTATCAAGAAAACTGAACGAGCCAAAGTACTATAGAATACTACATAGAAAATTGATGCTAACAGAATACTTTGGTCACACACACAGAACTCAAATGCCAAATACAGAATAAGTGACCACAAACAAACAAATTAAATCAAAATCTCAAGAGGCCAGACCTTGCATGTAGCACAGCACAGAGAAATACAAAGAGATACATTTTCTCCTATACTGTGCAAAATATGATAGCACATGTAAGAGACAGTGTTAGGGGAGGTACAACTAGGGCAACTGTGTTTGGCCCCCTAGCCAGAGAGAACCCCAGGCCAGCTGGAAGCTGAAGAAGGTGCAGCCTGTTAGTAAGCTTTTGTGTCCCCTCCTAAATTTCTGCCTTGGGCCCCAGCCATATCTAGAAGGATGTACATTTCAAATCTGACACATTCTAGTCACAAAACAGAAAAATAAAATTCTTTTTTTCTACCTTTTGTTGTCTGCGCATTTTATTTTTCAAGTCATGTTGGACCCAGGCTCTGGTTTCTACATCCTTCTGTCATCTCTTAACTCCCTCACCAAGGTCTCATGTCCATTTGATATTTCTACTCTCTCTCTCCAATCTTCCTCCATGTTTAGTATCTCCCTTTCTCTGTGTCCCTATATTTCTCTGTCCAGTTTCTCCCCTTTCTTCGTCCCCAATGCCAATATTTCTCTACCCTCTCTGACCCTAATCCATCCAGCTTCTCTCCCTCACTCCCTCCCCTTTCCAGCATCTGGTTTGGTTGCTTGATTCCCTGCCTTCCTGCCCCCACCCGCCTTCCTTCCTCCCTCACGCTGTAGGTTTAGTATTTGATCCCCTTTTCCTTCAGCTCCTTGGACTAGTATCTGTTTCCCTTCCCTCCCTCCCTCCTTGTGCTGTTCCAGCAGTTCTCTCCCTTCCCTCCAGTTCTCCTCCCCCTCTTCCTCCCACGTCCAGCAGCATTCTCTCCAGCCCCCCTCCTCCTCCCACATCCATCAGCTCTCTCCCATCCAGATCCCCTCCTCCTCTTCCAGGTCCATCAGCTCTCTCCCATCCAGATCCCCTCCTCCTCTTCCAGGTCTAACAGCTCTCTCCCTTCCATCCAGATCCCCTCCTCCTCCCAGGTCCAGTAGCTCTCCCTCTCCCAGATCCCTTCCTCCATCAGCTTTCTCTCTTCCATCCAGTCCCCCCCCCCTCTTCCTCCCATGTCCAGCAGCTCTCTCCCCTTCCTCCCACAAGTCCGGCAACACTATCCCTTCCCTTCAGCCCCCGTACTCCCCTCCCCCCCCCGCAAGTCCAGAACTTCTGCCTTCCTGCAATCCATCCTGCCCCAATCCAACATCCCTGTGGCTCCAGCTGTCTGGGAGCGTTGCCTGCCTCAAATTCTGCTCCTCCCCCGCCGCTGCCTCGGTCCCTGCATCCCTGCAGCTTTCTTTTTTTCAGCCGGCAGCGCTGCGATTCACACAGGCTGCTCCGCTTCCCTTTGCCATGTCCATCTGGCCCTCTCTGATGCACTTCCCGTTTACGCAGGGCCGGATGGATGCGGCAGGGGGGAGCGGAGCTGCCTGTGTGAATCGCAGCGCTGCCGGCGACAGCCCAAAAAAGAAAGCTGCAGGGACCGAGGCGGGGGGAAAAGCAGAACTTGAGGCAGGCAACACTCCCGGACGGCTGGACCCGGAGCCACGGGAGAAAAGGCAGCAAGGGATGTTGGGTTGGGGCTAGTTAGGGTGGGCCTCAAGCAAAAGTGGGTACACCCCTGCTGTCAGAGCAGCAGCTATCTTCCTTTTCTCGTTTGGATTGACTGTACTGTCACTGTCTGGGGGCAAAATAATTCTCTGAGAATTTTAACAGAATGGGATGAAATTTGGCATGAGGGATAAACTGGTAGAAAAACAAAGGTTAGTGCCAAATTGAATTGGGAATCCCAGAGATCAGCGCTTTTAAATCACAAAAGAAATTGTGGATTCCAATCAATACACAACCCATAAAAAAATTCACTACTGTATATTTGCACAAGAGAGAGTGCTCAAACGCCCCAACGGTAAAGTTGTAATGTTTAAAACTGTAAAGTATAATAAGCGAGAGAGGGAGGAAAAGCCTTTGAACTTGATCTGGGACCTAAATTGTGGCCCAGTGTATTACTTTGAGACAATGAGTTCAGCTCTTGTATCGTAGAAAATTAACAGTAAAGTGTAGCAGTTAAAGAACATGGCAAGGCAATTTAAAAAGGTGAAATTCCCTACTCTTCCAAACTGTCCTCACATTTTGTCCGAAAGCTACTCTACCTATAATTGATACAACGCTCCAACTACCTCCACATATTGCTGGCTGTGCCAGATTAAGGCATTGCCAAGCTTTGCACATATATTTAGGGAGACATGTGAGATGTGCTCAGGACAAGAGGTCAGGATTGCCAACTGTCTGTTTTCAGAAGTCAGCAGAATTTTACATTAATGTCCAGAAGGTAGAAGGATGGGTGATGTTGGTGTTTTTCTGAGTTTAAAAATCATATCTATGTATTTGATACTTCTCCTTCTCTCCTCCCCACCCATCTGTGTGAGTATCCATTGTACCTAGCAACAGAGACTGTAGGTAGGATCCAACCAGTGGGAAGGCAACACTAATCACAAGAAGGGAGCAGGTGATTGGAAGAAGTTTCTGTTTCTCATGGGAGGTGGAAGATGAATGAAGCCCCTCCAAAAAAAAAAAAAATGCCCCAATACATTTCTATGGGAGAAGCAGTTCCAACAGCTGATTCACTGTACCATAGCATTTTAAGGAATTGCATCTTTCAAATTGCTTTCTCCTCTTCTGTCCTGATCAGACACACAAAGCACCCACACCCATGCATTTATATTGAGGGTTTGGAAATAATTCCATTAGCCATGCTGTGCATGTTTTCCTCACTTTTTAAATTTCTCCTTTAAATCCTGTTAACATGTTGAAAAGAAATTAAACAGCAAATTGAAGAGTGATCTGTGTTTGTTGTCTTTTCTCAGAGAGCTCTCCTGCACAAGCAGCAGAGCCAGCAGCCTCCTGCCCTGCTAGAGCTGCCAATGGGCTACAAGGAGAAGGAGATGACCGAGGAGATGATGATAAAACGTGAGGAGCGCGCACGGAAGCGGCGCCTGCAGGCTGCCAAAAAAGCAGAAGAAAACAAAAACCAGACTATTGAGCGGCTGACCAAAACCAACAAAACCAAGGTGAAGACTCTGCGAGAGAGGAAAGCAAAACAGGCCCAGTGCCCAATGATCCGCTACTCGAACAGCATGGAGAGAATCACTGTTTCCTTCCCCGTGGGTGTCCCTGCTCCCATACCATCTGAGCCCAGAGTTGTGGCAACAACAGCTGTGACCTGTGGAGTTGGAAATTGTTTAAATGTGAAGAAGTACTCCTGCTCTAAAACAGGAGTGCCCCTGTGCAGCCTGGAATGTTATAGAAAGAACTTACTACAGCAGGCTGCAGCCTAACCATAGCTGTCTCAATATTAATAGTTAACTGTGAAGACTGCAAGACTGGTGTTTTGTATATTATTGAATGCCACTCCCAGAAGGGGGAATTATTTCTTTTTTTATAGAGAGAAGCATTTTAAGATGAATCTGCTAGTGAGGGATAGGCTTTGTAGTTGGTTCTGAGTGCATGGTCCACTGTGATTTTTAACATGTACTGAGCTACAGGATACTCAGGTGGCATTACTTCAACAAATGGCAGTTCTAGTGCCTGGTATAGGCTTCTGAAATAAATTTTCAGGAATAACCCTTGAGCTTCTCTGTCTGAAATGCAGCCACTTTTGGCTTGGGTAGCTTTTGCACTAGTAGTATGTCTTTACATTTAAACATTCAATGGGTAGAATTAACCGGGGGGTGACTGTTTTTCTACTCCTTTGGGCTTCCAGTTCAGTTGGAACTGGTCTCATTTATTTGTTTCTTCCCAGGATTTTCCCTTTGTTTTTATGTCTCAACTTCAATCCCCTCCAACTCAGCTCAGACATCTTGCTATTGAGTGAGAGCTGAGTCTTGATCTGCTCCTGAGGATCTGTGAGAACTACATCCACAGTCACTACTCTGGTCCCAGGGAGCAGAAACCTGGTTTAGGTAGCTATTGCAGGTCTCCTGCAAGGTTGCATGCTGCATTTCTGCTGAGCTTTTTAACTGAAGTAAGATTCTGACCTGTGCAGATTTGTTATAAATCAAATTGATTTAAATCATTGGAGAAAGTAAGTATCTATGCTGTCACTGCATTTTCTTGTGCAGTGAATGTATGAAAAGATACAGGGAATATCCCTAGCCATTACTGTAGGGTAAGTGCAAATCTTTACTGCACCTTAGTAAAAGGGCCCCAGAGTTCTGCTGCTCCCTTTATTGTTTTACTTGGCATTCTTCTACCTACTGCTTTGCATTTGTATTTATATCCAGATTCCGCCTTGCTCAAATCTACTCCGTTCCCTTAAATCCTCTATTCATTGAACTTTATCTTGCAATTTTAAAGACAGTGACTGTGTTTGTTTCTCCAAAGACCAGCAGGCACAGTGTCATCTGCTGCCTAGCTCTCATAGTTTTAAGAAAGCTCTGGTAGTGTCCCATTGTGCATCAGCAAGTGCTTTCCTGCCCCACACATGAGTTAAGGGTACCTCGCTCTCTTCCGCGGAGCTGGGAGAAATCATTTTTTTGTGGTCTCCCTTCAGCTTCTATTCTTTCGCTTTCCCATGCAGATTTAGCGCATATTTTCAGTTGTTTTCCTCAGTATTTTCCTTGTTTTTCAGATTTTTTTTTTTTTTGGCCCTTCAAGTTGGCTTTATTTTTTTGTGTGACTTTTTAGGGCTATTTAGGCCTGAGCAGCGGCTTCAATTTTGTCTTGTGCCCTTTTTTCTGATCTTCAGAATGGAGGAATTGGCCACTATTCTTTTCTCAATGTTTAAGACCCCCAAAAGGCTTCAAAAGGTGCTCTCAATGTAATTGGGTGATTTCTGCCATGGACCTGCACAATTTGTACATAGGTGCCTTGGGCCTGGTTGCTTGGATTTGGGGAATCAGAGTAAGTGTTGAATCTAACTGTATTCCAAGGTTCCTGACTTGTGATTTGAGGACATGTTTATCCACTCCTACCCTAGCTCAGATAATAATATTTAACCATATCTCTGACATGTTCAACTTTCTTTAAATCATTCACCTTACTTTCTAACTCTTTTACTTATCTATATGTTCCATATTTGCTTTACTCTTCACTATCAATTAAAATGTTCTATTACGTATTGTGTTGACATTGTATTGTAAGTAGCATACTATACTTTGTATTGTTATTTGAATATTTTTACTGCTGTAATGTTCTATTGCTCATGTTTGGTCTGTTCTTACTGTACACCGCCTTGAGTGAATTCCTTCAAAAAGGGGTAAATAAATCCAAATAATTAACAAATATAGTTGAGGCATAGAGGGCATGTCTGGTCCACCAGGAGAAATGTTCTGGCTCCTCAAAGGCCGGTCCATTGACATCGGCACCAGAAGCATCAAACTCAAAGGCTGCCCAGACTACCTCTATAACTGGGAGTGCACTGGCATTGAGGAGGTCACCTCCTCCCTCGACATTGAATGTAGATAGCAGACCCTGGTACTGGTCAGCTTAAGACCTGACACCAAGGATGCGTATGGGTTTGATGTTGTCTTTTTCAGCACTGAGGGAAGCTTAAGAAGCATTGGCATCAGTCCTCATCAAAGCATGGTGCTGGGAGCACTGGGCATCGGAGGAGTGCCAGTCCCTGAGAAGTGTTGGCACTGGGAGGATCACTCCCCCTCTTTAGTGGGGATGCCAGTGCACCAGTCTATGGGCAGTCAGGTTTCACCTTCTGGTACAACACCAGATCCTCTCCAGGCTATCTGTAACCCAGCTCCCCAGCCTTTGCCAATATTTCCTCTCAATGAACAGTACCGGGGTCGTGCTCAAGGAGGAATTGGTGCAGATGTTCCAGCTGCACTCCACATATTCAGGGTTCTTCTACCAGCTGCAGCCAGCCTCAGTTCCTACCTGAGGCTCAGGCTTTGACTGTGGAGTGGTCTTTGACACCGGTACCTTGATGGGTGTCTGTCGACTCATTCAGCACTGCCCTTGACAGCGAGAGAGGAAGCTTCCTCAAAGTCAGAGGGTAGAACTGTACCTCGGCACCCTCCAGGGTGTGGACATGGTACCACTGACAAGCCCAGACTCACTCGAACCATTCTGCGTACCTAAAGGAGTCTGGTTTGGATTGTTCATGAGAGTTTGAAAAGGATCCATGTTAGTTCTTGGAAGAGTCTTATGGTATCCCTTTTGCCCCCCTCCCTACCATAGGAGAGGTATAAATCTCCACCTGAGAGTGTCATGTTCACTGGTTTAAGTTGGAAACAGGAGGAACCCAGGGCTGAGATGTTAATCAGTCTTGGACTATGAATCTCCTCCCAGAGAGGGAGTCAGGTTCTGAAGGATACACTGATAAAGAACTGGGAATGGCCCCTCTCAGTGCAGCGTGTACTGAAGAAGGTGGATATTCAATATCCTATTCAAGAGGGCAAAACTGCCTTACCATTCTCTGGTGGTCAAATCTGCTGTCAAACTGGCCAGAAGCTCCAGAACTTTTATCTTAGTGCCCCCACCTACTAAGGCTTGAGCTCGGACTCTGGACTCAGTTGGGCGAAGACTTTATCAGGCCTTGATGCTTATTGCCCATGTCCAGACCTACCAGCTCTACACGAGCATCTATGTAAAGTCCCTGGCTCACAGTGTGTTTAGTCTGGTGGACTGTCTTCCTCAGGAGCAGGCCACAGAGCATTGTCGGCCAGAAAGCAGCTGGATTTTAGGATGTATCTGGCCAGAAGCACCTATGATACTTCTGACATTGCTTACAGACTCTCTGCCATGGGTGTGGAAATGTGTAGACTCATGGATACATTGACCTAGAGCCAGCAGTTGGAGAGAGGTTAGCGGATGTTCCATGCCGAGGAGACAGTCTTTTGGGGACAAGGTGGACGACACCTTATTAAGAAGCATACCGATGTCATTCGGTCCCTTTCTTGGCAGCCTCTAGATGCAACCTCATGTACTAGGAGGTTCCTGAGCAGGTCAAAATGCAGATTTTACTACTCTCAAAGACGTAGGTATCTGCTGCCGTCCTCATCCTAGCAGTCCTAGCCCCAATGGTCAGCCTAGGACCCAGAAGTCTCAGCTGGCTCCCCCCTTCAAAGCAGGGGAAGAGCTTATGACTGGCTCCAGGAGAGCATAGTTGCAGTCCAAGTAACCCTCCCGGATGACCTTCCAGTGGGAGGGCAGCTGAATTTTTTCCATCAAAGGTGGCCCATTGTAATCTGGTGGGTTCTTCAAATAGTCTCTCAGTTACACTCTGCATTGGCAACAGAGACCACCAAGTTGCCCACCGAGAGCATCATTCATCAGCTCAGCACAAGCGGGTACTTGCAGAGGAAATCTCTGCCCTTATAGGTCAATGCGATTGAACCTGTGCCACCAGGCCCAGAAAGGAAGGGATTCTATTCCAGGTACTTCCTTGTGCCCAGAAAGCTGGGGGATATCGTCCTATCCTAGACCTAAGGGACCTAAACAAATTCCTGGTCAAAGAAACGTTCAGGGTGACTTCCCCTGGGTACCCTGCTCCCCATGATTCAGGACCAAGATTAGTTATGCTTTCTAGACTTAAAGGTTGTCTATATCCATATTTTGATGCTTCCCAGTCACAGGAAGTATCTTAGATTTTGAGTAGGGAAACACCACTACCCATACTGTGTTCCGCCTTTTGGCTTCGTGTCAGCTCCGAGTCTTTACCAAGTACTTTGCAGTAGTTGCAGTGTCATTTTGCAGACTGAGTCTGTGTTTCCCTACCTGGACGATTAGCTAGTCAAGAGCACATCATAGGGTGCAAGCATCTGTGCAAAGAACTATTCAGGTGCCAAAGCTACTTCTGTTTTGTTGTAAACTATCTTAAGTTCCACCTGCAACCTGTACAGAAATTAGAATTCATAGGAGCCCTGCTTGATACAGTACAAGCTTAGGTTTTCCTATCACAAGTGAGAGCGGTTGCCTTTCATGTTTGCAGTAGCAAACGGGTCACAGCTCGGCAGATGTTGAGATTGCTAGGCCACATGGCTTCTACAGTGCACATCACTCCATTGCTCATTTGAGAGGGGCCAATGGACTCTTAGCTTTCCAGCGATCTCATCAGAGTCCCTCCAGATCTTGTTGACTTGCCACACTGGTGGATAATTTGGACAAATTTTGACCTCAGGACTCCCATTCCAAACTCTTATCAAAAGATGTTGACAACGGGTGCATCCAACTTCAAATGGGAAGCTCATGTAGATGGCTTCACACGCAAGGGGCATGGTCTGCTCAGTAGACACTTTTTCACATGAACCTTCTGGAACTAAAGGCCATTTGGAACACTCTCTCTAAAGGTTTTCAGAGATTGGCTGCTGAACCAAAGTGTTCTCATTCAAACTGACAACTGGGTTGCGTTGTACTATATGAATAGGAGCTGTGAGATCCTACCCTTGTGTCAGGAAATAGTGTGGATATGGCACTGGGCCATCCTTCACAGGATGGTTCTGCAGGCCACCTACCTGGCTGGCAAGGAGGACAGCCTGGCTGGCAGACAGACAGACAGGTAATGCAACCTCACAAATGGTCTCTCAATATGGGCACATAGCTCACAAGATCATCTGAAAGTGGGGTACCCCCTTGGTAGATCTTTTTGCCACTCATCATAACACTGTCTGTTTTGTTCCAAGCTAAGGTCAGGCTAGAATCAGATGCTTTTCTCCTCTGTTTGGGGAAGGGGCTTCCGTATGCTTATCCTCCCATACCTCTTGTTCATCTGGAGTTGTCCTCTGAAGAACCTTGAAGTTTGGAGTGTTTTCCAACCCTCATCACATAGAACAAGGGTCCTTTCTGTACTCCATCCTCCAGTCCCTGGCCCGGATACTGAGAGCATAGAATTTCACTTCTTAAATCTGCCAGAGGGTGTCTCCAACATCTTGGTAGCTTCCAGGAAAGATTCCACTAACAGCTGTTAATCTTTCAAATGGAAGAGGTTTGCCCTCTGGTGTGAGCCCTAGATCCTCTTACTTGCCCTACACAAAAACTGCCTGAATACCTCCTGCACCTCTATGAGTCTAGTTTGAACACAAACTCTGTAAGGGTACACCTCAGTGCTTACCATCCTATGTATGGGGGTAAACCCATTTCTACAGTTTTTAGTTGTTCAATTCATGAGAGGGTTGTTGTTTTCAAAATCCCCAGTCAAACCTCCTACCATGTTGTGGGATCGCAACGGTGTTACCCAACTGCTGAAAGCTGCTTTTGAGCCACTGGATTCCTGTCAGCTGAAGGTTGTATTTTTGGTGGCAGTCACTTCAGCTCACAGAATCATTGAGCTTCAGGCCCTAGTAGCTGATCCACCTTACATTAAGTTTTATTACAACAGAGTAGTACTTTGCACCCACCCTAAGTTCCTTCCTAAGGTGGCGTCGGATTTCCATCTTCACCAGTCCAGTGTTCTGCCAACATTTTTCACAAAACCTCAAGTCCATCTTCGCGAAAGCGCATTGCATACCTTGGACAGCAAGTGAGCTTTAGCCTTTTATATGGAATGGACTAAAGCCCCTACAGTCCACCCAGCTTTTTGCTTTTGACCCAAACAGGATGGAGTAGCCATTGGCAATCACACTCTTTCCAACTGGCTAGCAGATTGTATCTCCTTCACTTATGTCCAAGCTGGGCTGACTCTTGAGGGTCTTGTTACAGCTTATAATGTTAGAGCTATGGCTGTGTTGGTAGTCCACTTGAGATCAGCTTCCATTGAGGAGATTTGCAAAGCAGTTATGTGGTCTTCAGTCCACACATTCAAGCAGAACACCCAATGTGACAGCTGATTCGATCATCCTGCAGAATTTGTTTGGGGCCTAGAATCCAATTCCACCGTATTAGGCCCGGGTTGCTCTGTTCCAAGGTTGCACCTTCACAAGCGTTTTTGAGCCCCTATTGTCATACTGTTTTCAGAGAGCTTAGTAGATAGGGATTCCCTACATGTGAGAATACATTGGCCCTGCTTGTCTTGGAGCAGGTAAAGTTATACAATTGTAGCAGGTGTTCTCCAAGGGCAGCAACAAAAAGAAAAGAAGAAAGGGGGCAGACCAGTGTAGTTCCAAAGCAGGTGGTTTATGGGAGAACGTCAATAAAATGATTTGCATTCCTGCATTTTAATTAATTCAGCCACAGATGATAAAATGCAAATGTAGGGCAAACATCTCCAACAATACAGCATCCAAAGTGCTGACAAGCAAAGTGACAAAGCAAAAGAGCCGGCCAAATATTCTCACACACCCACCCTCCCTCCCTCTTCTTGGCCTCGTCTTTAGTTATTCCATCAGACTGAGGCACCTGTGCATGTGTGGTGGGACGCTACCCAAACTAAAAGCTATGCATGCTAGGCAGCATCCACACCAGGCTCTGTCGGATGACGCCCACATGTGAGAATACTGGGCCTACTGTCCTCAGTGAGTAACTTTGGTATTTTACCTGCAAGGGCTGATCAGCTGTGTTATCTTTCATACCCTCTAAATAGATTATATGAGCATGTTTGTTATAATTACTATTCAGAATGATGGCTTTGGGCTAGTGTGTGTGTTTTTTTTTTTTTTATATAGAATTTTAAAGAAACATTTTAAATCTGATTTTAACTTTTTTTTTTGGCAAGAAAAATGCAAAGGAACTTACATAAAGAATCTCACCTATCACACACTTTTGTCTTCTCACATAGTTACATCTTATTTTTTTTTTTTCTTATAGTCCCGATTCAAAGAGCTCCTAGCTCCTAGAGAATAGGTCCATTCTCTTGAGGCTAGAATAGCAGATTCGGAGGACCTGAGGGAGACCGAGAGGTACATAGAGGAGGCCTTCAGGGAGGTTGTAGAGAAGTCCCACCTCCAGGCTGGCAGACCCTGTGCTGCCTTGGAGGAGGGAGGTCTCCTAGAAGGAGAGCATCACCCTGGTGAAGTAGGAAGTACTTCTGTAGCCAGGACCTGCCCACCAGGGGATGCACTATCCTCTCGCACCAAGGATATGTAGAACTTCTGCCCTGGTGGTAAGGATTAGGACAGCTGTTGTAGTTGGTGATTTAATCATTAGGCATGTAGATAGCTGGGTGGTTGATATCTCACCTTGCATCCAAACCAGAGTTTCAGCGTGCTTGTCTGACATTGCTGTCTGGATGTCTCAACGCCACCTGAAATTAAACATGACCAAAACCGAGCTTCTCCTTTTTCCCCCCCAAAGCCACCTCCCCACTCCCCACGTTTTCTATTTCTGTTGATGGCTCTCTCATTCTCCCTGTCTCCTCAGCTCGAAACCTTGGGGTCATCTTTGACTCTTCTCTCTCCTTCTCTACTCATATCCAGCAGATCGCCAAGACCTGTCGTTTCTTTCTTTACAACATCCATAAAATCCGCCCCTTTCTTTCCAAGCACTCTACCAAAACCCTCATCCACACCCTTGTCACCTCTCGTTTAGACTACTGCAATCTGCTTCTTGCTGGCCTCCCACTTAGTCACCTCTCCAATTGGTTGAAAACTCTGCTGCCCGTCTCATCTTCCGCCAGGGTTGCTTTACTCATACTACCCCTCTCCTCAAGTTGCTTCACTGGCTCCCTATCCGTTTTCGCATCCTGTTCAAACTTCTTCTACTAACCTATAAATGTACTCACTCTGCTGCTCCCCAGTATCTCTCCACACTCGTCCTTCCCTACACCCCTTCCGGTGCACTCTGCTCCATGGATAAATTCTTATCTGTTCCCTTCTCCACTACTGCCAACTCCAGACTTCGCGCCTTCTGTCTCGCTGCACCCTACACCTTGAATAAACTTCCTGAGCCCCTACGTCTTGCCCCTCCTTGGCCACCTTTAAATCTAGACTGAAAGCCCACCTCTTTAACATTGCTTTTACTCGTAACCACTCACCTTCACCTACCCTCCTCTCCTCCTTCCTGTACATATTAATTGATTTGATTTGCTTACTTTATTTTTTGTCTGTTAGATTGTAAGCTCTTTGAGCAGGGACTGTCTTTCTTCTATGTTTGTGCAGCGCTGCGTATGCCTTGTAGTGCTATAGAAATGCTAAATAGTAGTAGTAGTAATGTGAGGATCTGGTCACTTGCCTGCCTGGTGGGAAGGTGGCAGACCTAGCGTGTCACCTAGACAAAATCTTACATAGCGCTGGGGAGGAGCCATCTGTCTTGGTACATGTGGGTACCAATGACATAGGAAAATGTGGGAGGAAGGTTATGGAAGCCAAATTTAGGCTCTTAGGTAGAAAGCTGAAGTCCAGATCCTTCAGGGTAGCATTTTCAGAAATGCTCTCTCTTCCACGCACAGGACCCAAAAGGCAGGCAGAGCTCCGAAGTCTCAATGCGTGGTTGAGACAGTGTAGGGAAGAGGGATTTAGATTGGTTAGGAACTGGGCAACATTCTGGGAAAGGGGGAGACGGTTCTGAAAGGATAGGCTCCATCTTAACTGGGATGGAACCAGGCTGCTTGTGTTAACTAGAATGGGGGTGGGAAACCGACAGTCACTCAGGAGCACATAGAGGCAGATGCAGCAACCAAACGTAAAAAAATCTAAATCGTTAAAGTCCCTAACGATTTTAAAATAACGAAAAATGCACCAAAAAAAAAAGTCACACATGCTGAGATCGGTATTGAAACGTACAATGTACCAAAGAATCACAATACACATCGTTAATCGGCCCCCAAATCATGCGCAGAGCAGCCAAGCGTTATGTTAGCTGCTCTGCGCATGCCACAAACAGACAAAACACAGTCAAATCACAAGCACATGGCTCCCAAATCAAATCAAAACAAAAATAAAAAAAAGGGTCGGGAGGGGGCAAGGGCGCTCATCAGGAGCGTCCTGTACGGACGGCCTTGCCCCCCCCCCCCCCGCTGCTCGCCACTTTCCGCCGCTCCCCCTACCCCGAAAAAGCAAAATGCTAGCTGCCCCGGTCCCCCTCCCTTCCTCACTACTCTGTCACCTCAGCTCTGCCTCCCGACATCCTCTGTCCTGTGCCCCGCCCCCTTTTGGGGTCGTCGCCGCCATTCCCCTCTTCCATCGGGCCCCCCTCCCTCTTACCGGGCCCGTGCAGCGCCTCTCTCCTCTGTCCGAAGGCGCTGCACGGGCAAGAAGAAAGCCTGATGCCTGCCTTTGCCCAGCTTCGATGGCGCGTCTTTCTCCTGCTGGGCCCGCCCCTTTCTGACGTCGGTAACCTACGTAGGTTACTGACGTCAGACAGGGGCGGGCGCAGCAGGAGAAAGACGCGCCATCGCGAAGGCAGGCATCAGCTGATTCAGCTTTCTTCTTGCCCGTGCAGCGCCTTCGGACAGAGGAGAGAGGCGCTGCACGGGCCCGGTAAGAGGAAGGGGGGCCCGATGGAGGAGGGGAATGGCGGTGACGACCCCAAAAGGGGGCGGGGCATGGACGGAGGATGTCGGGAGGCGGAGCTGAGGTGAGAGAGTAGTGAGGAAGGGAGGGGGGCAGGGGCTTCTAGAAGTTTGCTTTTTCGGGGTGGGGGGAGCGGCGGAAAGTGGGGAGCAGCGGGGGGGGGGCAAGGCCGTCCGTACAGGACGCTCCTGATGAGCGCCCTTGCCCCCTCCCGATCCTTTTTTTATTTTTTTATGTGTTTTCTGAGGTCCTTTGGACCAATCACAGCGCTTTTAGCTCTGCTAATGCGCTGGGATTGGCTCAAAGTTTGTTTATTTTTTCACTTAACACTTTTTCCTGGCACAGAGCTGTCCTAACGAGAGGTCCAGACCTCTCGTTAGTTTTCCTGCCTTTTTCCTGCGTAAAGGCAATCGGAAAAGGTTAGTGCATGTCGTTTCAATGGGGTTTTCACACTAATTGCTCATCTCCATTCCGTTTTCGTTAGCTGCTACTGTCGTCGGAAAATAGGCTTAAGTGCATGGAAAGGATAGGAAATTCTTCCCTGAGGGCTCATTTAACGATGAAAAACGTTTAGTGCATCTACCTCATAGTTTGGTGTGGAGTATCCTTGAAGGATACTATTGAAACAGGACATTTAGGGAATCCCAATAGAGAGGTTTCAACAATGCTGAAAGTAAGCCAGGTGTGTTTAATGTGAGAGCAGGATAAAGGATGCACATTATCCCCTTCAACTTCTAAGTGGCTGGTAGTTGTGAGGAAAAAACACAATCTGAAGTGCCTAAAACTACTCTAAAATGTTATTGGGTAACTGGCGGGGAGAGGGAATGGAATTCCCTGATTTATACAAATATAGGGGCTCATTTTCAAAGCACTTACTTACAAAGTTCCATAGGTTACTATGGGGCTCGTTTTTGAAAAAGAAAAATGTTTAAAAAGTGGCATAAATTGACATTTGGACATTTTGCTTGCCAAAACATTCAAATCACTATTTTTGAAACACATTTTAAAAACACTTTCTATGCTGTTCCTCTGCAGTACATTCAAATGTTTTTCTGCCATAGAACAAAACAAAAACATCCAGGTCTAAAACTAAGATGTATTGAGCTAGACCTGTTTTTAATGACTAAGCCACAAAAAGTGCCCTAAATGACCAGATAATCACTGGAGGAATTAAGGTATGACCCCCCCCCCCAAACTTCTCCAGTAGTCACTGGCCCCCTCCCACCATCCAAAGATGTGAAAGAAACATATACCAGCCTCAGATATTATAGCCAGTCCTATTAGAGCAGCAAGCAGGTCCCTGGAGTAGCCTAGTGGTTGATGCAGTGCACTGTAGAAAACGGGACTCAGGCCCATAATCCACGAGGTGGAAAGCGTGAGCCCCACAAAAACTTGTATCCACATATAGATGACACCTGCAGCCATAAGGGCTATTGTAGCGGTGTGTAGTTGAGTACTGTAGGTTTTGTGAGGGCTCACTATACAATATAAGGTAGCAACGGTGAGATGTGTATGTTAGCTCCTACATTCCAAATGACTCAAACTTTTTTTTTTCAAAAATGGACCAAAAAGATAAATGCACTGAATACAGCAAAGATCTAGAAAAAGACCATTTTTGAAATAAAAAGATAAATGTTTTTCATTTTCAAAAAGTTATATTCACCACTCTAATTTTAGACATTATGAGCAAAAGATTTAAATGTCATATTGAAAATGCTCCTCCACATAACTTTGTAAGTCTAAGTGCTTTGAAAATACGCCTCATAATCAGACATGTTTGTCATCCTCTGGGTGACTGGCTTTTGGGAAGAGATTATACTCCAGTCCAGGTCAAGACAGATTTTTTTTTAACCTTGGCATTTTCATTTCCTTTTGCAAGTGCCTCTGAAGCTCCTTGCATTTTATCTACAACAGAGTTTCCTGTTATGACCCTTGTGAGCATTGTGCCAGGATTTGACCAGATGTTGGGGCATAGATTTCTCTACACCAGATCTTTTACCCCTACAGGCAATGCAGCATTCCTTCCAGAGGTTGAAAATGGGACTTTTAGAAACTGGGAATATAAAGATTTCTTGCATTTGGAGGATGTACTGTAAGCAGATGGTACATTAATGCCATTACAGAGTTTAGGACAAGGCATTTTGTTGGCCTCTGTTTTTGCTCATCAATTATGACACTATTTCTCTACCCTGGACAAAACCGCTTTATCTGCCAAATGTAGTCCCAGATTTACCTTATTTTTAAAAATGATTGGCAGGGATAGCCTTTCAGTATCAGAATTTCATAAAGCTCTACTAGAAATCTAATCTCCAAAACATTTGTTAGAATTAACAGCAAAGTGGTGTGCAGATCTAAACAGAGTGACTGCTTCTTTGGATCTTTTTAAATCAATATGTACAATACCAGATTTGATAGTCAATGCTAAATTGCAGGAATGTCAGTTCAGGGTGATCCAGCCTATATTATTTTTTAAATTGGTGGAACCGATTCACCTCTTTGCCAGAAGGGCACTCAATCTCCTAACTCTTTCTTTCACGCTTTTTGGGAACGTCCACATTTGTTTGTTCTGGAGCACATGGTGGGTTCCTCAATACCACCTCAGCATCAGGCTTCTTACTGAATATGCATGAGGTTTTTGTATTGCAGAGCATGGGAGGCAGTTTACTAATATGCAAGGCAGTAGGTATTCTTAAGGTCTGGACTGTAACACACTCATTCTGGGACTGGCATAATGTTATGCCACAATATGTTAATGGAGAAAAAAAAAGTTTGTACTATAAATGAAAAAAAGCAATTTCTGTTAGTTTGGGATCCCTTATATTAAGTCTCTTTCTTCTAAGGCCCAATGTTTAGTGATTAACACACCACAACTGAATGGAAGTCAAACAGTAGAAGCATCCCGACTGAAAGCTCCCCCATTGTTTGTCTATTTTTGCTGCTTCTTTTTATCATCAACGACGACACTTAGATCCCTTTCTTGGTCCGTGACTCCTAATGTGGAACCTTGCACGACGTAGCTACAGTATAATTCGTGTTCCTCTTTCCCACGTGCATCACTTTGCACTTGCTCACATTAAACGTCATCTGCCATTTAGACGTCCAGTATCCCAGTAACGTAAGGTCCTCTTGTAATTTTTCACAATCCTCCTGCGATTTAACGACTTTGAATAACTTTGTGTCATCAGCAAATTTAATTACCTCACTAGTTACTCCCATCTCTAGGTTATTTATAAATATGTTAAAAAGTGACGGTCCCAGCACAGACCCCCGGGGAACCCCACTAACTACTCTTCTCCATTGAGAATACTGACCATTTAACCCTACTGTTTTCTTTCTTTTAACCAGTTTTTAATCCACAATAGAACACTACCTCCTATCCCATGACTCTCCAATTTCTTCTGGAGTCTTTCATGAGGTACTTTGTCAAACGCCTTCTGAAAATCCAGATACACAATATCAACCAGCTCACCTTTATCCACAGGTTTGTTCACCCCCTCAAAGAAATATAATAGATTGGTGATGCAAAATTTCCCTTCACTAAATCCATGTTGGCTTTTTCCTGGACAGTTATGTTTTGTTCCATTATGACTGAAAAATGTCTAAGTCTTAGGAACGCCCAGGTCCCGCCCTGAACACGCCCTCTTGAGATTTGAATGCGCTTCTGACGGACTTCATAGAAAAACATCTAAAAATAGGTTTCAAAAATACTGATTTTGATGTTTTTGTGAGAAAAATGTCCAAATGCTGCTTTATGCCACTTTTTAGCCGTTTTTCTGTTTTGAAAATGATCCCAATAGGGTATCTAGATTTTCAGAAAGCCAAATTAAGGGCTGCTGCCTCTTGCAGTTCCTCCAGTTTTGCTGTGTGGGATTGCAGCCGTTCCATCTCCTCCCCGTGTGACTCCAGGAGTTCCTCGTGCTCTTCCACCCCGACGCCTTATTGCACTGACATCCTTAGATTCTTGTAGCTCAGATCGCACAGTCGTGAGATCTGACTTGAGCTCTTGGAACCAATTGCGTATTTCCAAACGAAAGGCCACTAACTCCGCGTCTGCAGGTGTCCCAGGACTCACCTCTACCACTCCGCCTGCGGCCATCTTGTTCCGCACCCGCGACCTTGGAAGAGATTTATTAAACTTGAAGCTCCCGGTCCAATGCCGAAGGCAGGGCATCCGATCGTCAGTGTGTTAGCTCACCGACCACGCTCTGCCCATCATCACTGCAGGTAAGAAGCCGAAATTCTAACTCTCGCCATCCGAGGGTCCCGGAGCTCAAGGCTTAAGCAGCCATCTGCTATGATGACATCACTTCCTCTTGGAGAAAATATTTCTTCATTCACAAGCAGATGATCAAAAGTCCCGTGCTGTTCCAAACAGCGCTCTAAAAATAGCACGGGGCGTTATTGGACCCATGATCAGAGATAATGACATGCAAATTTAAGCACGCAATTCTCTCTGATCATGGGTTAGAAGTGTGGGAGGATTCTGCCTGAACATGCACTCAGGCACAATCCTTCCACACTTGTTGACAGGTCTGGGCTGTCAAAAGCCCAGACCTGTCAAACACGGGCTGGAGGTCCATGGGACCACCAGACCCCAACTACCCCTGCCCTGAGAAAGGCAAAACAGAGACTGGAGGACCTCCAGTCCCCCTGACCCCCCCCCCCCAAGACACAGGTTCAGGGAGTGCTGGAGTTCCTATGGGTCTCCAGCCCCCCACCCCCCTCAGCATTTGCAAGAAGTCCCTGGTAGTCCAGTGGGCCACTGTCAATCCCCCCCCCCACCTTGAGTTGGAGGAGGGAGGTGGCCTCCTTCAATGATGCCTGCAAAATGGCGGCGCCACAGGATGGGTGTGGATAGGTGAGGGTGTGGATAACCCATCCTGTTAGAATATCAATGATATGCTTTGATGTCCCCATGCATACCTCCTACCCACCACCATCCTCCCACCCTGTAAGACTGTCATAGTAATGCTTGAATGTTTTCACTTATATACACTGTTAGCTAGCACATTTGCTTATTTCCGATCTGACGAAGAAGGGCAACCTTCGAAAGCTAATCAAGAAATGTATTAAGTTATGTCCAATAAAAAGGTATCATCTTATTTTCTTTTCCATGTTTTATTTTGTTTGATTTCTATTGATAACCTTAAGAGTGGACTAACACGGCTACCACACTCCTCTACCTGTTTGGAAGCTTTAAGGTCATCAGACACAATCACCCCCCAGTCTCGCTCTTCTGTCGTACACTGAAGCACTTCACCCCCTATACTGTACTGCTCCATCTGAGTTTTGCGACCCAAGTGCATGACCCTGCATTTTTTGGGGATTATTATTTATTATTATTATTAGCATTTGTATAGTGCTACCACACACACGCAGTGCTGAACACCTGACAGAGAAACAGTCCCTGCTCAACAGAGCTTACAATCTAAAAATATAGACAGACAAGACAAAGGCGAGGGAAGTACTGGGTGAGAAAAGAACAAGGGGAGGGCAACTGAGTAGTGGCTAGGAGCCAAAAGCAGTGGTGAAAAGGTGGGTTTTCAGCACAGACTTGAAAACAGGTAGAGATGGAGCTAGACGTACAGGCTCAGGAAGTCTATTCTAGGCATAAGGTGCCGCGAGGGAAAAGGAACGAAGTCTGGAGTTAGCAGTGGAGGAGAAGAGGGATGACAAGAGAGATTTGTCCAGTGAGCGGAGTTCACGGGGAGGAATGTAGGGAGAGATGAGAGTGGAGAGGTAATGGGGGGGCTGCAGAATGGATGCATTTAAAGGTCAGTAAGAGAAGTTTGAACTGTATGTGGAAGCGGACAGGGAGCCAGTGAAGTGACTTGAGGAGTGGGCTAGTTTGGGTATAACGATTTTGGTGGAAAATAAGTCGTGCTGCAGAATTTTGGACAGACTGGAGAGGAGAGAGATGGCTGAGTGGAAGACCAGTGAGAAGCAAATTGCAATAATCTAAGCGAGAGGTGACAAGGGTTTTGATAAGGCTTCTGGTAGCGTATTCAGAAAGGAAGGGGTGAATTTTGCTAATGTTGTAGATAAAGAAACGACAGGTTTTGGTGATCTGTTGAATATGCGCAGAGAAGGAGAGAGAGGAATCAAAGATGACTCCAAGGTTACAAGCCGAGGAGACAGGGAGGATGTGAGAGACATTAACAGAGATAGAGAATGGGGGAAGAGGGGAGGTGGGTTTAGGGGGGAAAATGAGTTCAGTTTTAGTCATGTTTAGCTTCAGATGGTGTTGAGACATCCAAGCAGCGATGTCAGACAAGCAGGATGAAATTTTGTCCTGAATTACGGTTGAGATTTCAGGGGTGGAGATGTAGATCTGAGAGTCATCTGCATAAAGATGGTATTGAAAGCCATGGGATGAAATCAGGGTACCAAGAGAAGAAGTATAGATGGAGAAATGGAGGGGTCCAAGGACAGAACCCTGGGGGACACCAACTGAAAGCGGGATGGAAGTTGAAGAAGAACCGCCAGAGTGAACACAAAGTGCGAAGTAAGAGGTAGGAGGAGAACCAGGAAAGAACAGGGCCCTGGATTAAACCTTAGTTGCCAAATAGCGGTCCTTCCTCATGTCATTCACACCCTCCACACCATAATAACTGAAATGTCATCTACATAGCTATAAATTGAGAAACCAGCCTAGGAAAGACAGTTCCCAGACTATGAAGATATAGATTTAAAAGAACTGGAGACAGGGAGGGCCCCTGTGGAATACCACAGGGGTCACTCCAACTGTTTGAAAATTCAATATCCTGTCCTACTTTATATGACCTTTGGCTCTGTTTACTAAGCCATGCTGTATGCACACTAAAAATTATCATGTGTTAACACTACAGACACCCATAGGAATATATGGATGTCTCTAGCATTAGTGCACGTTAAAAGGTTAGCATGCCCACAGCACGGTTGTCGCGTGCACGAGGACCTTGGCACACTGTCAGGCTTCTTCCCCGGGAGCACTGGTTTCGTGAGTCCTTGGGCCACTACCGTGGAGCGGCAGTGGCAGGCAAGATCACCTACAAGGTAGAGATGAGACAAGACTGGACCGGAACTCCGGACTGGAGTTCTACACCGGAACACTCGGAACTGGAACGCACCGGACGGGTGCGCACTGGAGTGGGGCCCGCTGGACTGGACACCCTGGAGTGGCCCCACTGGACAGGAACATACAGGAGTGAAACCCGCTGGACCTGGAACACCCTGGACCTAGGCTTCACCTACACTTGACTGCCTTCCCCCTCGGGTTGAGCCCTCAGGTTCTGGCAGCCAGTAGGACTTACAGGAACCGCAGGAATGAAGGTCCAGGAGTGCCCCCTGGCCCCTAGGCGATGGCAAGGCAGACAGGCAGGGAATGTCCGGGTTCTGGCAGTAGGCAGGTTCAAAGCAATGGTCACAGAAGGGCTGGAGACCCACAGAGCAATAACACAGAAGGGCTGGAAACCCACAAAGCAATAAACACAGAAGGGCAGAAAACCCACAGAGCAGTAAACACAGAAGGGCAGAAAACCCACAGAGCAAATAACACAGAAGGGTAGGAAGCCCACAGAGCAATAAACACAGAAGGGCTGGAAACCCACAAAGCAATAAACCCAGATGGGCAGAAAACCCACAGAGCAATAAACACAGAAGGGCTGGAAACCCACAAAGCAAATAACACAGAAGGGTAGGAAGCCCACAGAACAATAAACACAGAAGGGCTGAAAACCCACAGAGCACAAGACAAGGAAAGCAAACAGTGCTAACAGCACACTAACCTCGGGACCTAAGGCACTGCGGAGGAAATGGCAATGCAAAGGCCAGGACTGTAGTCTCCAAGTCACTAATAAAGCTCATCAACACCAGAGCCACAGCTGCAGCAATCACCTTGCAACCAAACAGAGGCTTGACACACAAAGCAGTCATCCCATAGGAAGGAACAGCGGGAGCCATCTTGGATACTGGCAAGGAGGAGGAAGCGGCAGCCATCTTGGAAGAGGCAAAGCCCACACAGGTGAGATTCAGTAGGGCAATCAGCACACAGAGCCAGAGAGAAACTAAGACAGACACAGAGACAAGCAGAAGCCAGCACAGCCACTGACTCCCAGAAACAGGGTAAGTATGAGGGTGGTCACGGCCACAGACGTGACAGTACCCCCTCCTCAAGACCCCCCTCTCGGTCTCCCTGAGGAGGTCAGGTGTCCAGGGGTAACTGTGGTGAAACCTTCTGATCGGTGTCAACCCCCAGACATGGATCACTGGACTGGAAGTCACAAAGAAGTTCAAAACTGGCAGACAGGAGCGGAACTTGTCAACAGGAGGCTTCTTCCAATCACCGCTGGGCCAACTCAGGAACTTGGATGCATCAAGAGGAACCATGTTCAAAAGGAACCCTTCTCTGAGGGAACCCAGACTGAACTCAGGAAGCAAACCGGGACTGGGACCCGGACTAGAGTCAAGAAGCAAACCGGGACGGGAACCCAGGCGTGCGTCAGGAGCTTGACTGGAACTGGAACTCAGAGCAGGCTCAGCATCTTGGCTGGAAGTGGAACTATGAACGGACTCCGCATCTTGGCTGGAACTGGAGCTCGGAGCAGGGTCAGCATCTTGGCTGGAACTGGAACTTGGAACAGACTCAGCATCTTGGCTGGAACTGGAGCTAGGAGCAGGGTCAGCATCTTGGCTGGAACTGGAACTTGGAACAGAAGTTGAACCGGGACTGGGACCCGGACTGGAATCAGAGTCTTGACTGGAACAGGAATTCTGAACAGGAGTTGAACCGGGACTGGAACCCGGACTGGAATCAGAAGCTTGACTGGCAGGGCCCCTCAAACTGGACTCAGGAGCTTGGCTGGGGGCACCCCGCGAACTGGACTTTAACTGAGGCTCGGTCTGAAGCACCACTCGAACTGGCCTTAGGAGCTTGATAGGAGGTGCCCTCTGGACTGGAAGCGGAGGTGCCACCTGAACCACCCTGTGGACTGGCATCGGAGGCTTGGTTAGAAGCCCCCCTCGAACTGGACTCAGTGGCTTGACTGGACGGGTCACTTGAACAAGAACCAGAGACTTGACCCGAAGCGCCACTTGCACAGGAATCTGAGGCTCCATCGAAGGCTTCCCTCGGACTGGACTCGGAGACTTCAAAGGGCGTGCCACTTGAACGAGGACTGGCGGCTCGACCTGGAGCGCCACTTGCATAGGAATCTGAGGCTCCGTCAGAAGCACCCCACGGACTGGACTCAGAGGTTTCAGAGGGCGTGCCAGTTGAACAAGGACTGGAGGCTCGACCTGGAGCACCACTCGAACAGGAATCCGAGGCTCCATCGAAAGCCTCCCTCGGACTGAACTCGGAGCCTTAAGTGGCATCGTTACTTGGACTTGAATTGGAGGTTCAGTATGAAGCATCCCCTGGACTGGACTCAGGCTCTTAAGCGGCCACGCTACTTGAACTGGGGTCAGGGGCTTGGTAGGAAGTACCCCTCGGACCGGCTTAGGAGCTTGGCTGGACTTGACATCCCGAACAGGAGCTGAACTGCGAGGGGCACCCCGATTGTTCTGTACCACCCGCTGGGAAGCCCCGAGCGTGGGCCTTCCACAGCGTATTCGTTCAGCCTCCGCTTCTGGAGTATCCCGCAGGGCTGGCTCCTCGAGAAGTCTGTAGCGGTATTCATAAAGCTGAGTCAATGGATCAATATCCGAAACTGGGCTATGGCGGACCCTACACCTCTGGAGACGCTTTCGCTCAGCTGCCGCTTCCAAAGTATCTCTCAGGGTTGGATCAGACAAAAGTTTCTTCCGGTAGTCGCGGAGGGTCAAAAAACGATTCACAGAAAAAATTGGGTTGATATAGGGATCGGACCACAAATTTAGGACTACCTCCGGATGGTTCGTGAGGAACTCGGACATGGACGGTAGTCCCCGCTGGGCGGATGATCTTGCCGGACTCATGGCCTTTGCATTCTGTCGCGTGCACGAGGACCTTGGCACACTGTCAGGCTTCTTCCCCGGGAGCACTGGTTTCGTGAGTCCTTGGGCCACTACCGTGGAGCGGCAGTGGCAGGCAAGATCACCTACAAGGTAGAGATGAGACAAGACTGGACCGGAACTCCGGACTGGAGTTCTACACCGGAACACTCGGAACTGGAACGCACCGGACGGGTGCGCACTGGAGTGGGGCCCGCTGGACTGGACACCCTGGAGTGGCCCCACTGGACAGGAACATACAGGAGTGAAACCCGCTGGACCTGGAACACCCTGGACCTAGGCTTCACCTACACTTGACTGCCTTCCCCCTCGGGTTGAGCCCTCAGGTTCTGGCAGCCAGTAGGACTTACAGGAACCGCAGGAATGAAGGTCCAGGAGTGCCCCCTGGCCCCTAGGCGATGGCAAGGCAGACAGGCAGGGAATGTCCGGGTTCTGGCAGTAGGCAGGTTCAAAGCAATGGTCACAGAAGGGCTGGAGACCCACAGAGCAATACACAGAAGGGCTGGAAACCCACAAAGCAATAAACACAGAAGGGCAGAAAACCCACAGAGCAGTAAACACAGAAGGGCAGAAAACCCACAGAGCAAATAACACAGAAGGGTAGGAAGCCCACAGAGCAATAAACACAGAAGGGCTGGAAACCCACAAAGCAATAAACCCAGATGGGCAGAAAACCCACAGAGCAATAAACACAGAAGGGCTGGAAACCCACAAAGCAAATAACACAGAAGGGTAGGAAGCCCACAGAACAATAAACACAGAAGGGCTGAAAACCCACAGAGCACAAGACAAGGAAAGCAAACAGTGCTAACAGCACACTAACCTCGGGACCTAAGGCACTGCGGAGGAAATGGCAATGCAAAGGCCAGGACTGTAGTCTCCAAGTCACTAATAAAGCTCATCAACACCAGAGCCACAGCTGCAGCAATCACCTTGCAACCAAACAGAGGCTTGACACACAAAGCAGTCATCCCATAGGAAGGAACAGCGGGAGCCATCTTGGATACTGGCAAGGAGGAGGAAGCGGCAGCCATCTTGGAAGAGGCAAAGCCCACACAGGTGAGATTCAGTAGGGCAATCAGCACACAGAGCCAGAGAGAAACTAAGACAGACACAGAGACAAGCAGAAGCCAGCACAGCCACTGACTCCCAGAAACAGGGTAAGTATGAGGGTGGTCACGGCCACAGACGTGACAACGGTTTAGTAAACAAGATCCCTTGTTTTTAAGGATCCCTCAAACCAAGTCAGAACATTACCAGCAATTCCAATTCTACTAAGTTCAACAAGTAGTTGATCATGATCCACTAAGTTGAACGCCGATGATAAATCAAATTGGAACAGAAACACTTTATTGTTCTTACACAGAAGAGATCCAATCCCTTCCACACATCACTTACTATTGTTACTCTATGTAATTATGTCATTTCTACGACACTGTTCCATACTCTCTATACTTTGTATCATCCATGCGATACTTTGTACCATACTTTGTAAGTCGCACTGTACCTACTTTATGTAATTATGTCATCTTGATACATTGTTCCCAAACCTGTATTACCTCCGTGATACGTTGTACCACATTTCCCTCCTGCTGGCACATGAACTTACACATACATATACATCCATACAGTTTTATAAAAGCCATTTCCACATATGGCGCTTACCTCACACACACAAAGTGCTTTCAGAAATTATATTCAAAGTGGTTAAAAAGAGAAAAAAAAAAAATCTTTCAAAATTGCAAAAGTAAAATAATGCTTCAGGACATAGAAAAGTCTTGCATTTACAAATTCCATAGCAGTAAGCGTGAGAACACACAGTGCAGGTGGAAGTCCATATGTGTGTACACTTGAGTACAATGAAGGCGACTGGAGACCCTTCCCGCAGAGATGCCAAGTTACCCAGTTCCAGGCTGGAGACTTTTTTTTTTTTTGGGCCAGTCCTGGTCCTACACTTACATCCCAAAGAAGCAGTTTGGGATTCGTAATACCTGATCCAGCCCATTGCCATCAGTGCTACTGCTGCGAGCTTCATCATAACGCAACACGATGGGATGGTCACAAATCCAGAAAGAACCGTCCCTAAATCTCGAGCCTGAAACTGGACACCCCGAGCACCAGGAAGAGCCTGCGAACAGGTGTCGTCACTGGACACGCGCCGCGCTCAAACCGGGCTCTGGATTTGACGGGAGGGGAGCTCGCTCGCCCCTTAGGGATTGCCAAGGACTGTCCCGCCGCCCCAAGCCAGACACCCAACAGCTTCCTCTCCCCGCGTCCCACCGCCTAGCTTGTCTTTGACGTCTCCCACGACCGGCCCCGCACTTTTTCTTTTCACTTCCAGCGTCCCACTCCCGCCACCCTCCGTCCGACGTATTTCTTTGCCTCTGTCTCCCGGCGGCGTCCCACCCCCCTCTGATGCGACTTCCTGTTTCCGGCAGGGCCGGACGCGGCCGAAGGAGAAAAGTTGCGTTTGGGGGGGAGGGTGGGGGGGTGCCGGAGAAGGAAAACTGCGGGGCCGGTCGCGGGCGACCTCCGACATGAGTTTACAGGTAGGAGGACCGGGTGTTTGAGGTGGAGGGAGGTGCTGGATTGCTGATGGGGGAGAAGAGGAAGGGGAGATATGCTGGACGGGCGAGAGGGGGGGATGGCAGACCGCGGGGGAGGAGAGAGGAGGGGGGTCGCCGGTCGAAAGGGCAGTCAGCTGCGTGGAACTTGGTCTTTTTGGGAGTCATTCAGTGCAGACATAATACAGTTTTGTTATGAAAAGCAGCTTGGGTGGAAGCATAATAATGCAGCATCCTACTAGGTAAACATTTCTAGCCTTATTTATTGCATACATTGTGGATATAAAAATTAGGGATGCGCATTTGTCAAAACACATGTGATTAAATTAAGCACCTAAAAATGTTATTGCACACGGATCGATTGAGTATGTTTATCCTTATGAATTAATGCGCGTACAATTGATTTATACTTGCTTAAAAAAAGTTCTAGGGTGCATGCCTGTACATTAAACATAAATAAATGTGACGGTGTCATGAAACAACCCAAATAATACTTTAAAATCAAGAAAGCGTTGTAAAATACAAAAACGCATCAAATTGTTTTTGTCCTTGCGTATCCCTAATAAAAACGGTTAATCTGGTGAAGGGCTCGCCTGTTCTAGTGAGCTATCATAACGTATTAATGTTTCAGGCTGTATTACTGATGGCCAGGCTCCTTTTCTTATTTCACGTTCGTTGAGTATGGAAAACCAACAAGGTGTTAGACAGAAAGAGGGGAGAGGAGGCAGCACAAGACACCCTGAGAGTGAGAAAGAACACTGTGGATATTGGAGCAGTAAGAGGATGTGTACATCCAGGTCATGTTATATGATTGTGAAGAGATGTAATAGGGCTCGAGCATGCTTCTTTATTACGGACACTTTGTACTAAGACCTAGGTTCCTGGCTGATAGCTCTACAGAATGATGTGGTATTCTCAATGTCAAAGCAGTGGTACTGGTAGCCAGTATTCTTTCTGAACTCCACACAGCACAGGGGGGATACTAGCATCTTATAAACGAGGTAGAATGATTGAGCAGAGGAGCTCTGCTTGAACAGGAGCCAGTAACAAGTTATTTACTTCCCCTGCTCTGCTTTGTGGCTTGCCGAGCAGTTGAAGGAATGAGGTTGCTTGCATTCCCTGAAGAAGGCATTGGCTTAGGACTGATATAAATATGCCTGTTAATTCAGGCTAATATTATTTCTACTCTTTGCAATGTCAGTGTTACAAAGTGAGGGAGTGTTTGGCACACGGGGAAATGTTCAGTGCCTGTTTGGCATTGTAGATTGTTGTTTGGAGGAGTACTGAGAAAGTGACTGCCTTTCTTCTGCCAGTTGAATTTGTGCCAAGAAAGGATTTGTGTAAGTTTGAAAACTGAGCAGAGAGAAAAGTGACCTTAGTGTTACCTTGTTGTTTTTCTTACTTCTCTCTGGTGGTACAGTGATGACAAGTACCCAAGGAATACAGATTCCACCATGCAGTACACAACATGTCTGAGCTGGTGCTTGCATCTCCCTGCTTTTCTGGCACAGGCAAACGTCATTGGATGTTAATAGGCCTGCCTTTTAAATACAAATCTCTGTCTGCAAGGATCTGGCTTCTTGGCCTGTGACCAGGGTCCCAGGCAAGCCAATCAGCTGTAGACATGTTCATTACCCACATAATTGATGGTTTAGCTTCAACCCAAGGGGGCTAAGTTAAGCCACTGGTTTTATCCCACTGTATGCTGGGAGACGGAGTCTTACTTTTCTTACCGGACTTAGTAAGGAAGTCAGAACTCCATCTCCCTGCATGCAGCGGGTCTGGACATGGAGCTCTGTGGTCTCCATATCTATAGGACTGGAGTGAGAATTCCATTGACGGTGAAAACAGTGTTCCCAACCAAGCAACTGGAAGCATTTTCTTCAGTTTCCTTTTTGTTTGGCAAGTGTATGTTGTTAACCCGAAATTTGTTTGTTTTATTTTTTGGGATTTACAGCCTTTATGACAAGATTCACCCAAGACAGTGTACAATAGTTATAAAATTTACTTTTGTTAACAGCATAACAATAGTAAAATAACCAAGCATAAATGAGGCAAACTTGAAAATAGTAAATTGAAACCTAATAATAGAACTACAGTGAAACAGTATCAAAAATATACACATTTAACAGCACTGGAATTCAAATACCAGAGAGATAATACAATGTTAGTATAATATTAATGATACACCTAATAAGCATGCATTAGAACATTCAACTAACATAGATATGAGACAAAAAAATTTCTACAATACGGCTTACCATATAGCCAAGGGAGCAAGAGCAGATACAGAGTTAGTTGGGATAATTTGATAGCTAAAAATCAAGGCAAGGTTTTTTGTATAGTTAAGCAACAGATAAGGAATTGATATACGTTAATGTAAGTTGTTTTCAGTCCACTTTCCTACTGGTCAGAATCCCTTTTTTTAGACGCTTTGACAGCAAGGTCAGTCAGATGGTTTAAAGGGTAAAAAAAGGTCATGGATTTGATATACCGCCTTCCTGTGATATAACCAAAGCAGTTTACGTTTGCTATATGCAGATACTTTGACCCTAGTGGGTGAAATTGTATGTGCCAGCTGTGACCTGCACTTGTTGCCACATGAAAATCTATTGGGTGGGGCTGAAGGGTGGTAGGCATCATTGATATGGGGATATCAATCATAAAAACTGGGGTTAGGACTCTCTTGGGAGGTTCATGATGGCTGCTTAGCATCTGCAAAATTCTCTTCCCGGCTTTCTTACCTACACATGCATATTGTGAACAGCAACCAACTTATAGAAAAGCCATTTTCTGAACTCCCGAAGGGGTCATTTGTCCTAGTGGTAAGAGGGGAGAAGAGCTGCTGCTACTTCATAAGCAGATGACACTGAGGGTAGGTGCTCTCATTGAGGATCTGCTTCAGAGCTCTGCTACCAATAATCATAATTTACAATCTTAACTAAATATAGTGCTTTCTCCTTTAAAAAGAGGGAGGGTTTTCATCACATGCTTGGAGTCTCTGTGTAAACATTGCTCTGTACTCATGAATCCTTTCAATAAGTGATTCCACCAGTTCATTATCTGGTGACGAGTCTGTGGGGTCAGTCCAGAACCATAGTCTGAAACACCTGAAGTGGGCTAGTGCTTAATTCTTTCTGCATTTCTCATCTTCACTGAGCTGAGCAGAGGCCCAAGGGATCCGTTCCAGTGCTGGTGGGCAACATCAGAAAAGCTGTTTGGTTTTCTGCCTGTATTGATTGAATGTTGATGTCTCTTACCGCGGTTGAGTTACCAGCAGACAGACCTGTCTTGGAGCCTGTAAGTTAGCATTTGTGCATTCTGGGCCCCGCTTGGGATAAGCAGGCACTCTGAGCCTCATGCGGGGGGGGGGGGGGGGGGGGGTGAGCTGGAAAACTGAGAATAGAAGAACCTGAGTTGTTTTTCTTCCAGTGCACTGTGGGAGCAGGCTTTTCAGGTCGCCAAGGAGTTTATTCTCCTACAGCTGCTGTCAGGGAATAGAATGAGACTGTGGCAAAGCGGAGTGGCACTGAGCCAGCTGATTCTGATATGGGCAGGTTAGGCCGGTGCTGGCTGCTAGAGGCAGGAACACACAGGCTGGTTCTCTTTCAGGCCTGTGCACAAACCTTTCTTGAACATACAGACAGCTGCTGCTATTTGGTGCTTAGTTTTTTTTTTTTATTATTATTGTTATTTATTTTCTTGCCAGCATAAGGAAGGTGTCTTCCTAGCTCTGTTGATGTACATGAACTGGAATAAATTCGAGCCACCACAGTCTGACATCAGTGAAGAGGGAATTTGCAGCTCCAGTGTAAGGACAAGAAGGTGACCTGGCCTTTGCTGTAGGTGAGGGATCGGAGGGCTGGGTAGCAGCATCTGATGTCTCCCTTGTACAGAGAGAGATGGTGTGCCAGAGCTTGATAAAATAAAGGTTGCTCAGGATTTTGCTACTTTTTAAGTATTTATTCAAGTAATTATGTACTGTTCTACACCAGGACATTTTACAGCAGGTTCAGTAAGTAGAATTTACATGTTACAGTACATCATTTGCAACCTGCCTGGGACTGGAATCCACAGTGCCCACCTCCAGCAAGAGCTTCTGAAACATGGTTGGAGGAAACCACAGCCAGCCAAGCTTTCAGGATATTCACAGGGAATAGCTAGGGTATTGATCTGCACAGAGTTGGGTTCTAGTATATGTAAATCTTCTGCATATTCATAGTAGATATCCTGAAAATGTGACTGGCTCGGGGTCCCCAGAACATGTTTTTGGAGCCCTGCTTTATCCATCAGGTCACTGGATTGTCACAGACAGAAATACACATATTTAGGAGTTCAGGTAAAAGAAACCTGCTATACAGATTATTTTCTTTCTGCCTCTACCACCCTCATTTTAACACTTTTTATCTTGTTTTTTTTTTTTTACTTTTGTTACCACTGTTACTCAATCCGGTTGTCACAGACAGTTTTGTTGACCCACTGGGTGAAGAATCTACTCACACACCCTGGTGAGTTTGCTCCCACCAGACTAGCACTGTGACCCTTTGCCGTCAAAGACTTCTTAACCAGAATATTCTGTGCACAACTTCTGCTCTGCTGCTTCAGGCAGGAACCACAAATCAGAGTGAGAAGAAAGGGGGTGTGCTGAGGAAATGTCTTCAGCTTTCTCACTGCCGTGGTATGCTGCCATCCGTCTAATCCTGTTTAATAGTACAAAGGATGTATTTCATCAGGGAATGGTGAGAAGTCGGTGCAGTCTAATTTCATTTTTGCTGGTTGTACTCTGACTGTTTTCTGCTCCTGAGCTGGATTGGTTACGTGCCTGCCTGATACTTTCCATCTGTATGCGAAGCACCATGCCGTGAATATCTTTGGCACCCCACAGATTTAACACTGTCTTCTGTGCTGAGGGTATCTATGGGAGCTATGTGAACGTTTCCCATAAGAAGGGATATATTGAAGTTTGTGAGAACACTGGCTGCCAGAACTTACAGGAAGACACAAAACTCTGTCCAACTAATGGCTCAATCCAACTCTGATTTTTAACTTCAGTTCAATCAAAGATAAGCTTATCAGATATTATGGATGGCTGCCTGTGATATGGCGAGGGCTTCTGAATTGTAAACTGTAAATTTAGGTATTTTGTTTTCACACTAACTAGGGATTTTGGGAGGGTACTAAAATTCCGTGTGATTAGTGTTCTCACATGAGATTAAATGTTAGGAATGTTCTTAGGTGGTTTCATTGTTGACATGACATTATTCAGAATTTAAAATTGGTATCTGCTGTCTCATTTTTTGCCCTGTGTTCCTAGCCCCTCTCATTCCTCACCCAGTCTCTTGACTGTCTGCCTTCAATCTTGAAGCCACCTCTTCCTTTGCACTTAGGTTTTTTTTCAGTCCTCTATCTCCAGCATCTCTTCCTTCAGTCACCTTAGTACTCTCCTGCTGCAGTCTGTCTCCTGCTCCACACCACACTGTTCCTGACTCCTGTTCCTTGGGGCTGGGTTTTCCTTCTGCTCAGCATTATGGGGACAGCCACTGCCTCTTTGAATTTAGCAGGGCCATGGAGAGGAAGAGAGGATGGCTTTAGTGAGGTCCTCTAACCACAGTGCTTGAGCCAGATAATGGCACTGGAGCACAACAAGATAAGGCAGTTTTCAGGGTTTATCGGTTATAATGTGAAAACCCAGTTCGGGGTGTTTGTATTGGGGTTTTCTAGTTACAACCAAGTGCCAGAAGCCCTAATGCTAAGTCTATTTCTGTGTCTCTTTATGGCAGCTTCCCCGCCCCTCCCCCCAATAACTTTTAAACAGGTACATTTGACTCGAAAGAACTTGGAGTAGAGCCAGGTTGTTGGGACATCAGTCCGTTTTGGATGTCAAATTGGGGGCTCAAGAGGGTGGAGAAGGGGGGGGGTATTAAATTGCAATAGGAAGTACATTGAGATTTGAACCAAGTCTAGACAAAATGCTGCTTCTGTTGCTTCCACTTGAATTCAGCTCTTTGTGCGGAGTAGACAGAGGCCCTGGAGCCAAGTTATAGGTGCAACTTCTACAACAGCAAACTGCAAGGCACCTATCTGTATATTCCTCTTGTTTGTGCTTTAGCTACACCTTTATGATGCTTTTGAAATTCACTGTTTATTGTATATTTTTATTTAGAAATGCTAATAAAATATTTTTCTAAAAAATGACTAGTTCAGCTTCATTGTTGCATCACTGGAATCTTATTGCGGGTTGGGATCATATAGGGTGCTGTGTATTTACTTCTCAAATCTCATCTGATAATGTGACAGAGGCCCTGATGTATAAAGCTTACCATGCGAGGAACATCCTATTTTGACCGGTTCAATCCAGTTTAGCGTGCACGTTATTCAGCGAGTAATGCTCAAAGGGGTCCTGCGTGGTTTTTACCGTTTGCGGTAGCAGCCAATGAGAATCGTATGCAAATGTATTACAATGAGCTGATTAGTATTTAAATGTGCATTCCGAGAGATGCACAGAGAGGAGCGCCTACCTTTATGTTTCAATAGTTTTTATTCAAAATATTTCACATGAACCAGTCAACATTCATTACACGTAATCATTTATAACAGATCTTTCCTGGTAAAGCAAAAGATATACTTTATCATTTCCCCCCCCCTCCTCCTCCCCCCCACTCCCCACCAGTCAACTAACATCAATTTACCCACCTTGCCATTGTGATTTTTGTTAACAACGGTATTTAAATCTTTTAACTTTATTTTACATCAAACTAGTACTTCCCCTGTTGGTGGTTCAATTGTCTGACTCCCCTTTCCCCTTCATCTTAACAGCACAGCTACCCACCCTTCCCCCCTACCCCTCTCTCTGCATTGTTAATTAGTTTCTTCCATTAAGCTCAATCAACATTTCAATCAAATATTTAACAGATAACTTCTAGCCGCTGGGCTCATTGTGTCCCAAAACGGACTCCACCTTTGTTGAAATTTTTTCCCTTGCTCAGAGTCAAGTGGCGTTGCACCAAGTCTCTCCATACGCACCAAAACTAGCATACGTGTGCGCCATTGTTGCTTCGTTGGGTATCTATTTGTTAGCCATTCAGCCAAAATGACTTGTTTTCCAATTATTACAGATCTCTTCACAAATGCCTTATATCCTTTCCTCAACGAAGGACCAAGGTCTAGGCCTCCGAACAGCATGGCCGGGTCACTTCTCCAGGTCTGCCCCCACATACCAGAAACATATGCTGTTATCAATGACCAAAATTTCTGGATACCTATGCATGTCCAGAACATGTGGCCCAACGTTGCTCCACTCTGTCCACATTTTGGGCATTCCCCCCATGGGGAGAGTCCCATATGGAATGCCCGTCTTGGTGGTATATATATACGCAAAGCCATTTTATACTGCAATTCCCAATGTGAGGTCCAATTTGTAGTTTTCCTAATCTCCAATAAGTGCGCTCTGAACAATGTCTCTTGTATCGTTGCTTGCAAATCCATGGACCACCGTTGTGCCAGTCTGTGGAACTCCAATTCCGGCGTTGTCTCTCGTATCTGCCGATGGTGGAACGACATGGGCACTCTTTGTTGCGATCCCAAAGAAAAAACTGAGGATAACTCCTCCTGGACATCTTCTGTTAGTGATGTCCATGGTAAAGTAGACACGTAATGGCTCAATTGCATATAATGAAATTTGTCTTTATTTGGTATGTCATATTCCCGCTGCAGGTCCGCAAATGACCTCATATGGCCTTCCCTGGTTACTACCTGCAGTAGATAGACAATTCCTTTCTTTCGCCAGTTTTTAAAGGTGGCATATATCTGACCAGGTGCAAAGGCTGGATTGTTACATATTGACAAAAACGGTGTAACTTTTGCTGAGAAGCCATATAGGCGACATATCCATTTCCAGGTTGCCCGTGCATTTCCCATAATTCCAGAGTGCTGTAGAGCATATGGTGCTCTCGTCTCGGTCCCATGCAGGAAATTGCTGAAATGAATCTTTGGTATTAGATCCAACTCCATACTGGTATTTGTATAGTCCTCAGTTGTCCGGTACCAGTCATTAATGACCCTCATGCCTGCGGCTATGTCTAGGTACCTTAGATTTAGCAATCCCAAGCCTCCATATTCTACTGGGATACTTAAAATTGAGATGGAAAGACGAGCCTTCTTCCTTTTCCACAGAAACTTTTGTAACATTGTATTGAAAGTACGTTCATCCCTTTGCTTCAAGTATACTGGAATCGTTTGAAAGATATATGTCCATTTTGGTGCTATTATCATGTTGTATAGGGCTACGCGTCCCAGCAGCGATATAGGCAGTTCAGTCCAGGCTTGCAGCTTCATTTTACTGTCTGACATCAATCGTTGTATGTTTAACTCATATAAATCTTCTAATCTAGCTGGGACACACACTCCCAAATATTTGATATGTGTAGCCGCCCATGTGAATTGTATTGTATGCTTCCAGTTGGTGTTACTGTCCGCTACCACTTCCAGAGCTGATGACTTTGTTAGGTTTAGTTTAAATCCTGATAATTGCCCGAATGTTTCTAGTTCTTCCAGTAGTTTTTCTATAGATCTTGTTGGTGCCGTCATCGTCATTAGTAGATCATCCGCAAATGCCAATACTTTTACTTCTTTTCCTGCCACTTGGACTCCCTTGATATCTTTCTGTGTCCTAAGTGCACATAATAATGGTTCTATTGACAGCACAAATAGCGCAGGCGAGAGGGGACAGCCCTGCCTTGTGCCCCTCATTATATCAAACTCAGGTTCCTTTATACCATTTACTAACACATTTGCCCCAGGGTTGCTATACAGGGCTTGTACGGCTTGTTGAAACCATCCCGTTATTCCCACTGCTGTTAATGTATGAAACTAGCCGTTAAGCCCGTAAAAACGGGCGGGTATTGGAATGTTTTTTTCCCCAAGGCCCCCCTCCCGTTGCAGCTGCAAAGCCCCTGCCATCCTCCTTCCCTGCCAGCTCCAAGGCCCCCTCTGTCCCTCCCTCCCAGCTCCAAGGCTCCAGTCCTCCCCCCTTCCCAGCTGCAAGGCCCCCTGCCCTCCCTCCTTCCCAGTTCCAAGGCCCCAGGCCCTCCCCCCAGCTCCCAAGGCCCCCTTCCCTCCCTCCCAGTTCCAAGGCCCCCTGCTCTCCCTCACAACTGTAAGGGGCCCCCTGCCCTCCCTCCCAGCTCCAAGGCTCCAGTCCTCCCCCCTTCCCAGCTGCAAGGCCCCCTGCCTGCCCTCCCTCCCTCCCAGTTCCAAGGCCCCAGGCCCTCCCCCCAGCTCCCAAGGCCCCCTTCCCTCCCGCCCTCCCAGTTCCAAGGCCCCCTGCTCTCCCTCACAACTGTAACAGCCCCCCTGCCCTCCAGCTCCAAGGCTCCAGTCCTCCCCCCTTCCCAGCTGCAAGGCCCCCCGCCCTCCCTCCCAGTTCCAAGGCCCCAGGCCCCCCCCAGCTCCCAAGGCCCCCCCCAGCTCCCTCCCTCCCAGTTCCAAGGCCCCCTGCTCTCCCTCCCAACTGTAAGGGCCCCCCTGCCCTCCCTCCCAGCTCCAAGGCTCCAGTCCTCCCCCCTTCCCAGCTGCAAGGGCCCCCCGCCCTCCCTCCCTCCCAGTTCCAAGGCCCCCCCAGCTCCCAAGGCCCCCTTCCCTCCCTCCCAGCTCCAAGGCCCCCCCCCTTCTGAGACGTCCCATGTCCCCCCCCCCCCCCAAGGTAGCCGCTACCGCCCCCCCCCCCCCACGCCGGAGTCGCCACCACCCCCCCCTTCACCCGGCCCGGGCCCTCTCTTCGTTATTCAACTTACAGCAGCGCCGAAACAGCAGCAAGCAGCAGCTCCCGTTGGCCTTCCTTCACTGCCTGTGCCTCGCCCTCGTGTGACGTCACGTCGGCGAGGGCGGGGCACAGGCAGGGAAGGAAGGCCGAAGGGAGCTGAAGCTGAGCTGCTTGCTGCTGTTTCGGGCGCTGCTGTAAGTTCAATAACGAAGAGAGGGCCCGGGCCGGGTGAAGGGGGGGTGGTGGCGACTCCGGGGGTGGGGGGGGCGGTAGCGGCTACCTTGGGGGGGGGGAGCGGTAGCGACGTCAGCGGTTCCCCTCCCTCCCCTTCAGCGCAGTTTCCCTCTCTGTCCCGCCCCCCTTCCCTCGTCATCACGTCTTGACGCGGGGGCGGGACAGAGAGGGAAGTCTCTACTGCGCATTTGCAGGTGAGTCGGTCACTTGCCATTTATAGGTTTGATAGGTATTCCCATCCAACACGGTCGAATGCCTTGTCAGCGTCTAGGCTGACTACTACTGCCGGTGTTCTATTTTCCTGGCATGTTGCCATTGCTAGTAATAGACGTCTAACATTGTGTGTCGCCTGCCTTCCTTTGATGAACCCCACCTGATCTTTACCCACCAACTTGGGCAAATATTGAGCGAGTCTGGCAGCTAACATGCCTGCCAGCAATTTGATATCTACGTTCAGTAACGAGATAGGTCTATAATCTTCTGGTTTATCTAAGGTTTTTCCGGGTTTCGGTATTAAAGTAATGAGGGCCTTGTTGGCATATTGTGGGAATTGTCCTTTGTCTATAACCGTTTCATAATAGGCCAACAGTGCCGCATAGGCCTCAGCCGGTATAGCTTTATAGTATTCTCCCGTGTACCCATCTGGGCCAGGGGCAGATCTTAATTTCAATCTTTTAATAGCCTGTTGTAATTCTTTTAGTGTTAGGGGAGCATTAAGGCTGTCAATTTCCTCCTGCGCCAGGGTCTTAAGTCCTGCATTTTGCAAATAGGTTTGTATTTCCTGTGTGTTTGGTAGTGTTGCAGCGCTATATAGGGAGGTAAAATATTTCGTAAAAAGTTGCCCAATTTCTTTTTGATTTGTTGTGAGTTTACCCGCGTCGTCTTTTAATGAGGCCACCGTTCGTGTCCCTCCCCAATTTTTTATCACCTTTGCTAATAATCTGCCTGATTTATTGCCATAGCGGTGTAGCCTATATTTGTAAAAAATGAGGGCTCTAGTTTCAGTTTCATGGATTAGTGAGTTTAGAGTGTTCTGTACTGTTTTCAGTGTCTCCAGTGATCTTGGTGAGGGGTGACGTATGTATGTGCTTTTGGCTTTTCGAAACTGTTTTTCTAGTTGCAATATACTAGCCGCCCTGTGCTTTTTTTCTTGCGCTACAGTATGCAATAATATCTCCTCTGAGGACCGCCTTAGAGGCCGACCAATACAGTGTGGGGTCTACTAGAGCATGTTCTCCATTGTGTTTTCCATATTCTTCCCATCTGTCTATTAAGTATTTCCTTAGTTGTGGGTCTGTATGTATGTATGCTAGGTATCTCCATCCTGCACCTCCCAACTTGTCCATCTGAGCTTCCAGGTCCACCCAAACAGGGGCATGGTCTGAAATTTCCTCTGGCCCTATTGAAGCTGCCTTCACCATTGGGAATATTGAGTGTTCCATTAATATGTAATCTAATCTCGCTAATGTACCATGGGCCCGCGATCTATGGGTAAAGTCTCTTTCTCCAGGGTGAAAAGTTCTCCAGACATCTACCAAATTCAATGTCTTCATGAGCCTCTGAAGTTCTCCTGCCCTCTGTCCTGAATAGTGTACTGAATTTGGTTTAGAGGAATCTTCCTTAGGATCCCGAACTAAGTTAAAGTCTCCTAAAACTATCAGGTTTTTACTTTGCAAGCATTTGTTCCCTAGGGAACCAAAACATTTTGGATCATGTTCATTGGGACCATAGACCACCATCAACGAAATTTCCACCCCGTGTAGCCATATTTTCAGCATAATAGTTCGCCCCCTCTCCCCTTTTTCCACCTTAGTTACTTTGTATGATAGTCCTTTCCTGAATAATATTGCTATTCCACCTTTCCGTCCCTTAGAGGCACCGCATACACTCGCCCACCCAATTCCGTTGTAACTTTGCGTGCTCTAAATCGCTTAATCTCGTTTCTTGTAGACAGGCTATGTCCGCTTTCTGTCTTTTTAAAAATTGTAGTATTTTATTTCTTTTTATGGGTGACGTTATGCCCCCCACGTTCCAAGTTATTATCCTCACTGGCATAATGTTACTCTGTAGTTCTTATTTCTATTTTCAAAACCATCTTTTATCTCATTAGTAAAGTAAGTTCGGTTTTTTTTTTTTTTATATTTTCTGCCCTTTAGTCCCTTAAATTTTTTTAAATGTCTAAAATCTATCGATGTTGTGCACCCTTGATCCTGCAGAGAGATCCCCCCTTTTCCAAATTCTCCCCTACCCCACTAGAACCCTGTCTCATCCCCCAAGTTCCCTTAGTAAGATGAGAGTGACCCCGGATTCGGCCAGAGACCCCAGCCCCGCTTTTGCTATAACTTTATAAGTACTCATGTCCATTACTATATCACTTTGTTACTTTTTACCCAAGGACCATTTTGTCGTTGTGCACTTAGGACCGTTTCAATCTACTTCTATTACCTTGTTTTCTGTCAGTTGCTTTCGGGCTTCTTGCGCTGTTGTAAAAGTTTGCCATTTATCCTGATAGAAAACTTTTAGTTGGGCTGGGTACTGCAAAGCAAATTTTACTTTCTGATTTGCTAGTTTTGCACACAGTGGGTGAAATAACTTCCGTTTTTCTTGTACCAGCAATGAGAAATCTTGAAATATTAGGACACTCTGGCCATTATATTTGAGAGTGTTTCTTTTAATTTTGAAGCCTTGGATGACTTCTACCTTGTGTTTGTAGTTCAAAAGTTTTGCAACAATGACCCTCGGTCTGTTTCGATCCGGCATCTTCCGGCCTACCCGGTGTGCTCGTTCAATCACAAAGGGGCCCATAGTTTCTGTTATCGCAAGTTCTTTAGATAACCAATTTTCTAACCATGTGTCCAAGTTCCGTTCTGGAAGGCCTTCATCGAGTCCTACGATCCTGATATTATTCCTGCGTGCTCTGTTTTCATATTCGTCAAGTAAGTCCTTTTGTTCTTTCAGCTGCTGGCGCAGGTTAGCAATGTCGGGTCCGTACTCCCTTACTTCATCTTCCGTTGCCGACGTTCTCGCTTCCAAGTCCCCCACTCGAATTTCAATGCCATCTAGTTTAGTTTGATAGGCTTCTAACTTGGCTGTTAATTCGGACCATTTTGGTGTCCATGCTTTTTCAATTGCCTGTGTCAGCTGTGTAAGTTGTGCCTCCGTGAATGAGGCTCCTGGCGGGGCCGAATCGTCCGCCATCTTGGCGTCTCCGCTGATCGCTTTTGTTTTTTCTTTTTTAAGCTTTTTTGCGCCATTCCTGTTGGTGAAGTGATAAGGAACTTTTCCATATACTATTTGGATCCTTGGGGCTTCTTTTCCTTTTATTCAGCGATATTTCAGAGCTGGGTGTCTCGGAGCTTCGGTAGTGCTGCTCCTTAGCTCATGACGTCACCGGAAGTCTTGTCGGAGCGCCTACCTTTAACGAGGAAGATTTTGTGGGATGTCGAGTGGCTTGTTGATGGAGCAGTCTGCTGCCATATTTAACTAGTATTTGCACATGTATGTGTCCCACGCATAACAGCACTGTGAAGAAATTGTCTTGGAACAAAAAAGTACACTGTGGAGGCGTGCCCATTGCACTCGTAGATTTGAAAAAGTTACACACAGCTTTCATACACGCACATATAAACAATAAACTCCCTGGGGCGTGAAAGTTGGTGTGGAACCCCAGAAAAAGAAACTTTTGGGGCCCAGGTGGTTTATTTCTTATACAAAAGCATTAAAGTCATGTGGAGCACTGTGGAGGCGCCATAGCATACGCTGTTCTGAGTATGCACATAGCAGTGACACTTAGCGAGTGACTGTCCGTGGCTGTTCTACGCACGTGCTGGTGCTTTCCTCTACTCAGCTGTTTGCTGTAATTGTGAGCAGCTCATTTGCCTGAGATTTCCTTTCAGTATCGCTCACTATTTCAAACCTGTTAGCTTTTAAGCAATGGGGTTTTTTTATGGGGGAGGGGAGGGTGGTGAGTGTTAATCATGCCATCTGAAATAGGATACTCTGTCCAGTGTAATAACAAGACTAGTGTATTCTTAGGAACAGTAGTAACACAGGATTGGTGATCCAGCTTTAAAATTGCTAGGTTTGTTCAGAATTCGGTGGTGGAGAGGTGTGTGCTTTGTGTAATACTGGTCACAGTTTTGTTGCAGCTTTCTAATACATGTACTCTCATTTCCCAATCCAGTTGTCCCACAAGCTTGGATATTGCAGATTGTGTAAATGGTTTTTGAGTCCACTTGAGGTAGGTTGTATATGAAGAGGTTAGGGTTCATATGTAGTTGTTCAGCTTTGGTGGATAGTGTTTGGCTGGGTTGGGCTCGGGCAAGTTTGGATCATGCAGATAATGTGTGGGTGATTTGGATAAATTGTAAATAGAGAGTGCTGGTGGCATATTGGGTTTTAACAGATGGTCTGTGACTCAATGAGAAATGTGGTATCAGTTGGTTGCTGGTTATGGATGGCTGGATTGAGGTTTGGGCAGGCAATGGGTGGGTGATGTTTGTAAGCAGTGAAGACTGTTCATAGGCTGTAACACTAACAGGATGGACAGGAAGGTGATTTGCCTGTTACTGGTATTCTCTCACATGGGAACTTTTGTTTTATTGCAGGATCGGGAGTACTGCCCGGGGGTGAACAACCAGCCATATATCTGTGAAACGGGTCACTGCTGTGGAGAGACTGGTTGCTGCACCTACTACTATGAACTGTGGTGTAAGTCTGACATTGATGTTCTGTCCTTCTTTGGCAGAGTTTGGGATTGAGCCTTAACAGAGAGTACAGTGTTGTCTCAGTGGGAAAGTGTAGTGGTGGCCTGGATGGAGGTAGGGATGGAGGGAGTTCTGTGCATATATTTATTGTTACTGCTCTCAGTTGTACCTGTATATATGTGTGTGGATGCCTATGTATTTTTTGTTTCTTTTAAAATTTCATTGTAGTTCAGATAATGATTGTAATGTCCATGTAGTGTACATAATTTTCTGTTATCATATCCTGTGTTGTTTACATGTATACAAATCAAGGTAAGGTATACACAAAAAACTAGCACATATGAGTTTATCTTGTTGGGCAGACTGGATGGACCGTGCAGGTCTTTTTCTGCCGTCATCTACTATGTTACTATGTTACTATGTATATGAAGTCCTTTGGGAAATACAGTAAAAGAACGATCAGTTCAGACCTAGGTTAAAAAAAACACTAGGACTAGGGGGCACACAATGAAGCTACTAAGCAACAAATTTAAAACAAACCAAAGAGAGTATTTTTTCACTTAACATGTTATTAAATTCTGGAATTCATTTCCAGAGAATGTGGTACAAGCAGTTAGCTTAGCAGGGTTTAAAAAAGGTTTGGATAATTTCCTAAAAGAAAAGTCCATAAGCCATTAATAAGATGGACTTGGGAAAATCCATTGCTTATTTCTAGAATAAGCAGCATAAAATCTGTTTTACTGTTCTGGGATATTGCCAAGTATTTGTGACTTGGATTGACCACTGTTGTAAACAGATACTGTGCTTGATAGACCTTCAGTCTGTCCCAGTAAGGCAACAGTTTTATGTTCTTATGCTCTAAAAAAGCAAGATGAGTTCATGTTTCATTTACAAGTGCACATTATCCCTTTAGAAGAGGAACACTTTAACTGTTCCCATAACCTTTGCTATGTATGTACAGGAAAGAGAGCCCAGAAACTGTTGGTGCAGCTCTGCTATTGTATAACTTGGAATCTTTGTGGCTTGAAATAGAAATTTTTTCAAATATTAGGTGAGAAATTTTTGCCTTATTTGTTTTGGTCCAAAAAAAAGGAGTATAGTAAGGTTAAAAAAAAAATACCAAGCAGGAAAGTTATTCAGCTGGTCCTGCAGCACCCAGAATGAGCTCCACTGTCAAGGACAGGAACTGATAACATAGGTGGAAATATTAGTGCTTGAAATACTGCAATCATCCAGGTCTCAACGGGAAGCTGTTCCCCAGTGGATACAGGAGAGATGTCACCGCAGAGGGCACTGTACTCTATGTGTGTGTGTGGGGGGGGCGGGGTTGTGTTGTTTTTAAAAATACATTTTAAGACTTGGGTGGCAAGACTTACTGCTTTTAAGTGAAACTGCTCTTTAGAAGAAGAGACAAGCAGGACAGCTGCACACTTCTGCTGGCTAAGCAGTCTGACGGCACCCAGATTGGCTCCAAAGCTACACATAGGGAAATTGTAGTTTCCTTCTAAAGCTATAAGTGCAGTGTGTATAAAGGAGTTCTGTACGGTGGCACAGCTGATCGAAAGAAGTTACATAAACAGCTTGTTTGTGCCTTTGGCAGCACTCGCAGGCTAGGACAGAGATATGGGATCTTGCCTAAGAGCAGCAGGCTAGAGTGCTGCATAGGGACAGAAATATAACCCATCCCCGCAAGTAATCTCCATCCCCACCCTTACCCATAACCTTCAGAAGTAAGTAGTTTTGATTGAGTTTTTCACAAAGTCACAAACGTGCCAAAATAGGCATAAAAGCAATAAGCAATACTTCCCCCCGCCCCCCCAACCCAAATTTCCAACCTCAAACCAAGAGGCTGACGTGACAATAACCATTCAGCTCAAATACAGGAAATCGTACTAATAGACTCCTAATCGGAGCTATATAGCGTTGTCTAATGCATTACCATGAGGACTTTGAGAGGCAGGAGGAGCAAGTTAGAATCGCAAAAGAAATGGTGACCAGATCTTCTCAAAACTGACTACCTCATTTTTGAGCATTCAGTTTACTGAGGGGCCCATTTATAAAGGCGCGGTAGGCTGTACGCGTGTGCAGCGCACGCCAAAATGAGACTACCGCCAGGCTAGTGTGCTCAACTGGCAGTAATTTCAGATTTGGCACAAGCCTATACCGCCGGGACAAATTATTTTTTTTATTTCCTACTGTGTGCGTGTTTCCGGCATTAATCAGCAGTTGGCATTTGCCGACTGGTCCTGCACGTGTAGCACATGAGCCCTTACCGCTAGATCAATGGATGGCATTAAGGGCTCTGGCTATAAAGAGGTGCCTGATGGTTTCAATTTTACCACTGGCCCTTTTCCCAGCCAATTGAAAAAAAGCCTTTTTTCCCAGATGTGGTAAAAACTGGCCCAGCACGCGCCCAAAACACGTACCGCAGGCCACTTTTTGCCACGGCTTAGTAAAAGAACTCCTGAGATAGAAAGAGAGCATCCCAGGGAGCTGCATGTGTAGGGATGCAAGCATGAAGTTCGAGCATTTGCCATACTGTCTGAAAACCTATGAAGGATGCAGAAATAAGGACAGCTCAGAAATCATTCATATTAGGCTGCACAATAAATTTGCACACTAGCAAATTTCCCAAATAAAAGCAAAGGAACAGAAGGACCTTACGAGACTGGGCGGCTAAATGGCAGATGAAGTTTAATGTGAGCAAGTGCAAGGTGATGCATGTGGGGGAAAAAAGAACCCGAATTATAGCTACGTCATGCAAGGTTCCACGTTAGGAGGTACGGACCAAGAAAGGGATCTGGGTGTCGTCGTCGATAATACAGTGAAACCTTCTGTTCAGTGTGCTGCTTTGGCTAGGAAAGTGAATAGAATGTTGGGTATTATTAGGAAAGGTATGGAAAACAGGTGTGAGGATGTTATAATGCCGTTGTATCGCTCCATGGTGCGACCGCACCTTGAGTATTGTGTTCAATTCTGGCGCCGCATCTCAAGAAAGATATAGTAGAATTGGAAAAGGTGCAGCGAAGGGCGACTAAAATGATAGCAGGGATGGGACGACTTCCTAAGAAGAAAAACTAAGGAGGCTAGGGCTTTTCAAGCTTGGAGAAGACGGCTGAGGGGAGACATGATAGAGGTATATAAATAATGAGTGGCGTGGAACAGGTGGATGTGAAGCGCCTGTTCATGCTTTCCAAAAATACTAGGACTAGGGGGCATGTGATGAAACTACAGTGTAGTAAATTTAAACACAATCGGAGAAAATGTTTCTTCATCCAACGCATAATTAAACTCTGGAATTCGTTGCCGGAGAAAGTGGGGAAGGCGGTTAGCTTAGCAGAGTTTAAAAAGGGGTTAGATGGTTTCCTAAAGGACAAGTCCATAAACCACTACTAAATGGACTTGGGGAAAAATCCACAATTCCAGAATAACATGTATAGAATATTTGTACGTTTGGGAAGCTCGCCAGGTGCCCTTGGCCTGGATTGGCCGCTGTCGTGGACAGGATGCTGGGCTCGATGGACCCTTGGTCTTTTCCCAGTGTGGCATTACTTATGTACTAACAATTATCAAGCATGAAAATTCATGTAGCTTCCCCTTCCTCCCTCAAATTCTAGAATCGGGATTGCAGTTTTGCCCTTCCATGAATTCTTTATTCAGTTCACCTGTAACAGCTAGTAAACTAAAGCAAAGGGAGCCCATTTTATGCAAATAGTTAAAGGGGACAGGGGCACATAGTGCAAGTAGTGTGTTCTTCTCGTGCATAAACTGCTGCAGCTGCTTTAAAAGCCAAAAGGTTCAGAGAAGTTAAGATGAAAGGGTACCAAGAAAATCAGGTACAAGAAAATGATTCCACCACTGCTTTGACTCACAAGCTCGAAAATAAATATTGATTAATCAGTATATAACTGGTAGCACATAAATACTTCAAAATATCATAAAACTTTTATGCAGGAAATTATTCAATTCTTTTTGCAGTTTGAATTTAGAACTTAAGACCTGGAATCTGTAAAGAGCCAACTTCCACATAAATAACTAAATTAACCGTTCTTTTCAAAAGGTATTTCAGTGCAGTATGGAATATACACTGGTTTTATTAGATTTGTTAAAAGCCAGTAAGCAGTTATACTGGAGGAGACCATATTATATTTAACTGCAAGTTGTATGTAATCTAAATATGTATACAATTTTGCATCAATTTGTTATACTCAATAAATATAAAACATTTTAGTTAAATTGTATATTTTAGCTACTGTAAGGTGTACATACATACATGCTTTCATTGCACAGCACACAATATATTTATACTAAAATATGGAGAAAAGTCTGTCCTCCAGTTAAGGAATGTACTTGTAGTCAGTAATGTATGTATACTGCTTTGGGTAGAACTTACATGAAAAAGGGTACAATATCCAATATACTTAGGCAATTAGCTGACTTGGCTGTAGATTAGAAGAGAACATTTCTATAAGCCAAATCAGAATCTTACTTATCTCTGTCCTTTACCATGGATACAAGTTTAGAATTAAAAAAAACCCCCAGAATAATTGCACTGAAATATTCTGTGGGACTCGTCGCACAATCTGAACATTTGTGGGGAAAATGGGAGGCCTTTTTCACTTGCAACGTTCCTTTTGCCAATAGAGAAAACACATTTCTTAGAATACGTATTTGTAAGAGTTTTAACCAGCTCCTGTCTTGAAAGCTTATTTGAGCACTGAAAATACTCAGATTGTGAACTTCTTGGCAATGAAATCTGATTGCAAAATGGAAAAAAAATATATCAATAGGCAAAAGAGAATCAGGTACCAGCAAATTGTGTCATATTTTACCAAACAGCAAAAAGAAATAGAGAGGGAGGAAAAAGTCATTGAAATTTTGAATTTTTCTAAGTGGGTTGGGGGGCGGGGAGAAGAAATTTTTGGAAACAATAAGGAAGTTAGTTAGGAACATCCACTTTATCTTGCCATTAAAAGTGAAAGTCCAAATATTATAACCCAAATACCACATACCTGAGTCTTGGAGGAGGCGAGCTAGCTAGTATTAGCAGGCAAGGAAGGAACTTGGAGGCTTGAGCCAGCTACTGTATTTGGAAGACACTGGACTCTGCGGGCTAGATGCACTAAGGTCCTCGGAAGAGCCGTTCCCTTATCGATTCCATAGCGAATCGGTAGGGAACAGCCATGCATCAGGAAATGGAATGCAGGTGAACTGCTCGTTGTAGCTCACTTGCGTTCTCTATTCCTTCGGCAGCCAGTCGGCCGGTCGAGCATGCGCAGAGCAGCCAAGCGTTATGCTGGCTGCTCTGCGTATGCCAAAGACGTCCAAAAGGACGTCCCTGACGAACACTTGTCAGAGCCGCGGGCCTGAGCGCAAGCTGCAGCCACCGGTACAGCCGGTGATCCCTGCCGCCCCACTCTCGGAAGGAGGGGTGGATTGCGGCTGACCATGCAGACCCTCCTCCCCGGGAATGTGCAGCTCTGGGGGCGGGAGAGGAAGGTGTCACAACAGTCCAGGCTTCTCTTCCCGCCCTGTCCTCCTGAAACATTAATAGTTGTCACTGAGGTGGAGATGAGCTGGCCCGGCACACAGCAGCCAAAAAACAACTTCTGTTTCTTGAAAGCCAAACGGGTTGTGAATGTTTGCACGATGGGGGGTCAGAGTTGCCCCCAAATGACCACCGCCAGCATCGGGACGTGCGAGACATCAAAAAAACTATTGGAAGTCCCTTTCGATTATGCCCTCCTCCAGGTCTCTCTCAGCCAATCACAGCGCCGTTTAGCTGACACCGGTGACAGCTAAATGCGCTGTGATTGACTGAGAGAGACCTGGAGGAGGGGCATATCGAAAAAGACGTCCAAATAGTTTTTGGATTTGGACGTCCTTGCATGTCCCAAATTCTCTCTGGCAGTGGTCATTACAGAAGAACATCCATCACAAAAAAAATCTAGGGGAAAAACATCCAAGTTCTCGTCAGGGAAGTCCTTTTTTATTTTTTTTTTATTTCAGTGAAGGACGTCCATGTTAGGCACTTTAGAAAGATGGCCCTGACGAGCACTTGGACATGGCTAGGCAGTGAAGGACGTCCATAAAGGACGTCCCCTGACGAGCACTTGGATCTCCCTGCCAAACACAAATGCTCCTGAGCCGTTGCAGTCACCATCGCCTGTGAATGAGCACCCATGTGGGTGGTGAGGGTGATCGCTGCGATATCCTGATGTGCCGGGTTAATTTGTCTAAACAGGAGAAGTGGCAGTCACATCCTCTCGTGGACTGGGGTCTTACTGGGGCGGTTAGGATATTTCCATGGTCGCAGGATAGGTCATAGAGGTAAATTCTGTGGGCTGTAAGCACTGGGGAGTCGAGATCCTTCTTCCGATTCCCCAACGAGAGGTGCAGACCTCCTGTTAGGTTTACGGTAGTGCATCTCATTATAATAGCCTTGCAAACGGTAGTGCAGCTCAGTATAATAGCCTTTGGATCATTTGCATTCCGTTTTCATTAGCTGCTATCGTGATCAGAAAATGCCCTTTTGTGCATGTCCCTGTTTACTACTTACACGTTAAACTGGCTAAAACCAGTTTAAAACCCACGTTGCTGGCTTGGAAAGCTTAGTGCATCTAGCCCTTAGGGCTGAGTCTGGAAGAGTCTGTCACTCGCTCCAGATTCCCACACACTGTAAGGAATGGAAAAAAAATCGGAGAACTTCAGCAGAGAGACTGGTGCGTGCCTTCGAATCTTCCAGATTCTGGAAGATTTGCAGGTGCACACAAGAACTCTCTGGCTGGCTGGCACTAGTCTGCTTAGTGCTGCTGCTGCTGGGGTCTCCACCACATGCACGCACCATTAGTAGGTCAGCTTGGGCTGGGTGTACTTGAGAGTGCACTGGGTTAATGGGAGACTTTCAGTGTGCCTGCGCTGAGAGTGAGACAAGCAGGGGGGTGGGGGGGTAGGGATAGAGGTGGTGGCGGCATGACTGACTCAACTCAAAGAACTAGGTGAGAGCGAGGCTGGCAGGCATACACGCTAGACTTCCTCGGGAGCCCCACAGGAACTGTGTCCATCCCCGTGGGAGTCCCGTGAACCCAGAAGGGATTCCCATGGCAGTCCTGCAGCACTGGAGGGGATCCCGCAAACCCCGATCCCGTGCACAGCAGACACGTGTGGCCATCAGCTTAGCCTGTCCCCAGTGGCAAGTGTGGGATCTGTGAGCTTTTGGGAAAGATGCACTTAGGTTGTGTGAAAATCTGGCTCTACCAGTCTTCTATTACATCATGCTTTGTTGACTCAAGTTACTATTGCTCACGGAACTGGAATTATAAAGAGAAGCAGAAAATACCTTGACCAAGTAACTGATCTGTCAGCCATTTTACACATCATCCCAGGGTGTAGAATCAAGAGACAGTGGTACAAAGAGAATGTAACAATGGAGGCAGTAGTACTGGATTGACTTCAAGCAGGAGAAGTGGTCTGTGTATATTGGAAAGGTGGGAAGGGGGATGGTTGATTCCAGAGAATTGTGAGCAAGGAATGAACTGGCATAAAAGCAGGAAGAATGACTCATGGTACATTAAGGGGTTCTCGGAGGAATGGAAATTGAGGGGAAATGTGAACACATTGAAAGTCTATATGAACTGACTATGTGGTAATATGTTTTTTCTACTCATTTTCCTCTTGCTCCTTCGACTTGCAGTTCAGTTGGAACAATAGTTAGGGTGTAGCACCTTGAGCCTTTTTCAACTACTTAGGAGGAGGTGGGGTTGCCTCTATTTTTGTATCTCATCCCAACTTAATCTGGTCACTGCAGTAACAGTTCTTAGTCAAAGGCTATGCACAGGGCTCCTTACAGGGCCTTTAATCTATCACCGTTGCACATAGACAGACTCCCTCCAGTCTGGAAGCGGTAATCCCCACAGCAGTTTCAGTTCCAGCTCTGGTCAGCGTGTGGAATGGAGGATCTTGAGCTGGGAAATGAATCAGGTTTCCCCACATGTCAGTGTGCTGCACTTCACTGAGCTACCTGGGAGCCAGTGGAGAACTACAAGAGACAACATGGCAGAAGAAGACACTGGTGAGATAAGGTGGGTGGGCAGAATTCTGCAGGACTTGTAATGCTTTTGTACAGTATAGGATTCTCTTGTCGCTGTGCCTTTCTGGGACCTTGATTGCAGGTATGGGAAGGTCCAGTAGTTGCAGGGGGAAGACTGAGAGAGGATTGCCCTTAAAATCAGTAAGACTACATAGTTACAATCTCCAGTCAGACATCAATGTGGGCATGGGCAGCTACATACAGCATCAAATTTTGAAGAGGAGGTCTACACCCACATGCTTGAAAGGGAAATGGGACTTGATATACCGCCTTTCTGAGGTTTTTGCAACTACATTCAAAGCGGTTTACATATATTCAGCTACTTATTTTGTACCAGGGGCAATGGAGGGGTTAAGTGACTTGCCCAGAGTCACAAGGAGCTGCAGTGGGAATTGAACTCAGTTCCCCAGGATCAAAGTCCACTGCACTAACCACTAGGCTACTCCTCCAAGCTGGGCCAGGACTACCTCTTAACTGCTGTTCTCCATTTCCACCCATGGGTGGGAAATAACAAATCCAACTGGGTTTCCAGCTTGTATGTTGCTGTCATACCTCTGAACAAGGCTATAATAATGGTCCTTCTTCCCAATCTGAATGGCCAGAGTGTCTGGGGGGGGGGGGTAGTTTCATTATCTGTATTTCCAGCTCAGGGGCTGATGTATTGAAATGCACTGGACTTTGCACACAGCTTAACCTGGCTTTTCCACATATTTTGTGAGCTATCATGGGTGCCCTATGTTTAGTTGAATTTTGCACACAAGCAACTATGTAAAGACTTGGGTAGACGTAAGTGCACAGCTCATTTAAGTTTCATGATAATGAAGGTATTAGCTATTAACGCAACTGCGGAAGAGTGCACTGAGACCTGAGGGCTGAGTGCTTGTTTTCTAATGCCCGGGCTTTAACATAAGGTCTGAGGAGGAGTAAAAGGTTAAGGGAGTGTTAGTGAGGATTTCAGGCCTGTTTTTTCTCTTTAGCACGATCATAGAAGACCCTGTAACTTTTTGTCATGACTTTGTTGAATGGATGGATCAGAAAAAAGACAGGGATAAGGAGGCTGAGGGTGAGGTGTGCTGGAGCAAAGAATAAAGTGCTGGACTATTGACAGATACAACATGATAATAAACGTGCAGAAGAAGGTTTATGCATGGAGTAGCATTCCAGCATAGACGTGTTAACTCCAAGTGCCAATACAGTATTTTTTTTTTTGTGCAAAAATATAGCTACTTCTTGCACTGATGTGTTTGCATGTGTCCTATGCAGTGTTCTTCCCAGAAACTTTTGTCTGCCTGGTGGCATGGTAGTAAAGATGGTGGTCGAGAAGTATTGCACAGTTTAAAAAATTTTCTGTTAGTTAGGTGGTGCCCACATTCAAAAGGTCTTGGGGAAAACACTGCCATGTTAGTTCATGATTTTCTGCACACCTTCTTTGTATGGCTTTCTGAAACCTGGGCAGGTATCTGGCATCAAGAGCCTTCATTCACAACTACAGAGGAATTTTTCCTCTGTTTTATGTTCCAGAGAAATGCATGTGATCGGACAGATGGACAGGCAATGCGTATGGTAGCTTGCTTAGGAAACAGCCTTAAAAGCTGCCTGGGATCACTCAGATACCAAATAAGTGTTAGCTTACCATTTCAAAATGTATTTACATAGGAAAAACATCAAGAATTGGGAATTCAGTCAGTTCACCGAATATTAATTCAAAATGTGTGTAGTACAGCGCAACTTCTCTGTTAAATATCCTGTTAACTGATAGTAATATGCTGCTGCAGTTAATCAGCAGTTGATTGTCTTATTGCCTGGATTATCCTGGTACAAGTGTAAAATAAATTCCATAATTATCACCAATAAATGATTATCACAGTTTAATATTTTGTTTTCATGATGCATGGTAAAATATGAGTTTGTTATTAAACAATGGGAACCACCCATTTGGATTCTACACCTTGAGACAAATTGTTCTATTCGATCAATTTTAAAGCCTCCTTCTCTTTGGATTCTGCTAATTGCTCTTGTAACATCTAAACTGGACTACTGTTATTCTTTCTACCATGGCTTTCCTTTATCCCAGAGTAGAAAGCTACAACTTATCCAGTATAGAGTCATTAAACTATTATTTAATAAGAAAAAGTATAATTGCATTACCCTTCCCCTTCTAGTTTGAGTACTGGCGACCTGTTTTCTTTCGAATATCGTATAAACATTTGATCATCATATCCCAGGTCTTACAGTCTGGAATTCTTCCCTTTCTTTTTGATCTTGTCCTGTGTACATGACACGTACCCTTCGATTCTCTAAGCAATGCCTCTGCATTTTCCATCCCATGTTTGGCTTGACTTTTCGTAGTTCATGTTTTACTATTGTAGCTCCATCCGTCTGGAATGACCTGCCCCCTCTCCCTTCAAATTGAATCTTCATTCATATGTTTTAAGACAGCTCAAGACTCATCTCTTCACCCAGGTATTTTCACAATTCTGACTCTCTCAGCCTGCATACTATGCTTATCCCTGGCCTCTGTGCAAAACCTTTTGTTTCTTCCTGCCCCTCACCCATGCCCTTTCCTTATATTGAAAGAAATTTGTAATTACTGCACTGTCCTCTTAATCATCCTTCTATGTGTAGTGTTTTGTTTCATTTAACCCCATTGACCTCCTTCTCTGATTACTCTTTATCATATAGCTAGTTTTATTATGATTTGTAGAATATCAAGAATAAATTGAGCTTGAACCTGGATTTGTTTTTCTGGAGCCCTAGTTTGGAAAATAAACTTCCTTGTTGTCTAGGTCATACTGTCCTGGACAAGTTTGGCAGGAGGGGATAACATTCAAGCTGATCTCTTTCAGTGAACTTGCCAGTATAAGGGCTGGTGCTCAGTGAAAAACTCCAGTATTTTCTCTCTCTAGCAGATGGTAGGTTCAGGCAGATGCTCATGGTCCCTGGCTCTGCCGGCGTTATCCACAGAGCTTGGTAGAGTCTAATGGCTGCCCCCAGATTCTGGCTTCCAGACTGGACCCAGTAGAGTGTGGAGCATTGCTCTACTGCCCCAAGTTGCACTTTTTAACCTGCCACTTTGTGAGGCATTGGCTCAGCCCTGTTGAGCCTTGCTAAAGGGGAACGGGTCTCCCTCCTCTCCTAACCTATGCACACTGTTTGGGTGGTTTTTCCCTTGGGCTCCCTGTTGCTCCCAGGCTGGTTAAAAACAAAACAAACAAAAAAAAAAACATACACACACACACATCTCATTGCTTGGTTTAGCCTTCCTTGGTTAGGGAGTAAGGCTAAGTGAGTAAAAAAGAAAAATAAGGGAGAATAGGGAGATGCTGAAGCCCTATGCCGAAGTCAGCCTGAGCGCAGAGGCAGGTCTGCACACACTGGCTATGTGTCCAGGCATGCCTCCTGGCAGATGAGTTGTCTGCAAGAGCCTGCAGCTGAGCACAGCGACCGGTTCTGTCTACCCTGTCTTGTGACAGACTGCATCTGACTTGGAAACAGTCCCTGGGGGGAGGGGGGGAGGTGGTGCCTGAACTGCTCTGTTGCTTCCCAGCACGGAGTCACCGCAGACCCTTAGTCCCAATGTCATAAGCAGAATGGTGGCCATTTTGGATTATTCAGCTAATTCCCTGCTGCAGTTTCTCTGCAGCAGGTGGCTTCCTAGCCCACATCGGGATTCAGGTTTGGGGGGAATCTTGATGAAATCTTGATGACTGGCATGGGCTGTTCACAGATGATCTCCAGGGTTCCTAAGGCCTTGTTCTACAACGATTCTGCACCTGTGAATAATTTTAAGCCATTGTTTGAATTCTTCTGGTAGAGAGGTGTGCAAGGCTTCATCAAATTCCAGTCATATTCAGCCCGCACGGTCCAGTGCTTTTTGGAGAGTTTTTAAATGCTGATTGTTGCAGGCAGCATTAACCCTGCATATTCAATGTCGGGCTGTGTCTGCCATTTCACTGATATCTGGGACTAATTGCAGAGTCCAGGACAATATTCAGCCAGGACCCACATATAATACTTCTGCAAGTCCTGGCTGAACGTTGGCTGATACATAAGAAATGAAGGCGGTTTAATTCCCTCCCTTCCCTGGACATAGCAATGCTGGTCGTGATTTCCTCCCTCCTCCTGATGATTTAAGAAGACCAAGCATGAGCCTTCCCACCCCAGGTCTAACTCAAATCCCCCTGGTGATCTAGGAGGGTCATATGGCAGGAGCAATGCCCATTCATTCTACCCATTGTGGTCCTGTCTCAAAATGGTCACTGTGACTCCTACACTTGTGTGAAAAATGAAAACTATACGAATTACTGTAAGCATAAATGCTTCAAAGACCTTGGTGTGACACAGTATAGCTACACATTTGATAGCACAGTGTTCTCCCTGGAAGATTTTGGCAGCCGATAGCATGGAGTAAGCTGGGTGGAGGTGGAGGAAAACTATATATTTATAAAGACAACCAATTTTATAATACAGAAAATTCTGTCTCTCGAAACTTGTATGTGTCCATATACATGAAAAATTAAAGCAATAAGAAATATTGGTAATACTATAAACATACATGTTTCAAAGAGCTTTGATCTGACATATATAGCAGCTCTTTCGAGTTAAGTGTAAATATGCTCTGCATCCACAAAAATCTAACCTCAACCCAACAACAGGCAGGACATTTTTCCTTTGAAGTTACCGTATAAAACATATTCTGATTCTCTGTCTGAGCAATAGAAATATATATCTCTCCATATCTATATACATGTAGCAAACCTGTCATACAACAGTAGCACCAATTCCTGTGAGTCAAAACAGCAAGAACCCTACCTGTGAATAAGCAGCACTACAAATATTACACTGGCCCTAGAATGCTAATAGTCTTCTCCTAGTAAAAGAACACATGAGACTTGCTATAGATCTCTATGCAAACTACAAGCAAACAAAATACCTTGGTTACAGGCAAAACACAGCCACAAAAGAATGAACTCTGTGGATCTGGTGAGTGCTGAACACCCCCAATATTGAGCAAGCTCACTTCATTGAATGTTCTAATGCATGCTTATTAGGTGTATCATTAGTATTATGCTAACATTGTATATATCTCTGCTATTGTGAATTCCAGTGCTGTTAAATGTGTATATCTTTGATATTGTTTTACAGTAGTTCTATTATTAGGTTTCAACTTACTGTTTTCAAGTTTACCATATTTATTGTATTTATGTTGTTGGATATTTTACTATTATGCTGTTACCAAAACTGTTTTATTTTAAACTGTACCTACTGTACACCACCTTGGGTGAATCTTCATAAAAGTGGTTAAGAAATCCCAATAATAAATTGTGTTCAAGGAGGGTCCATTTGTATTGTGTCAGGCACCTACAATCATTTGAAATGTCACCTAAGCACAGATAAACCCACCCCAAATACAGATCACAAATAGAAATAGAATTATGAAAACAAAAATGGAACTGGGAACACCAAAAGTCAAATTTGACATGGATTGCAACACTGGCGAAAATAAACAAATGCATTTCTTGTTGTGTTGAACACAATACAGAGATATCTGCAATACACATTTCCTGAAACTAGCATATTCCAGTTAATAATTCAAAATAAACCACTTTTTTCTACTTTTGTTGTCTGGGCATATTATTTTTCTAATTATAGTCTCAGTCTGACTGATATTCAGCCGGTGGTGGTCAACATCTTTGTCTGCTGCTGGCTGTATTTCCGGATATTCAATACTGGGCTATGTCCAGGCACCGGCATTGTATATCCAGTTATATGTTGGCTGCTGTTATGAGGTTAAGTGCAATAATCAGCCCTGAACCGCATAAGAGAGCATCTTTTTATGCAGCCCAGTCTATGCGGTTAAGGCTGAATATTTATTTATTTATTGTTCACTTATATCCCACATTTTCCCACTCATGCAGGCACAATGTGGCTTACAAGCATTAAATAAAATACAGAATAGGAAAACTTAGAAGAATATACAAGGAGTATGCAGGGGGAGAAGCATCTAACAGGGTGAACTAGCAGGGTAGGAACTTAAACCACATAAGTGCCACTTCTTCCCTGGAATGCCCACAAGTTCAGCTCAGGTGCTAACGGCAAATATTCAAGTGGCGCTAACTGATTATGTACTGCTGAATATTTGCAATTAACCATGAACAAGCAGTGTAAATGGTCAGGAGCCTGTCCTGGCCGTTTAAATCGCTTTGAATATCAGTCGGAGTGAGTTTTTCTTCTGCTTCCTATTTGTCTTCTGCTACTCTTTCCAGTGGCTGCTGTCCATTTGTCCTTTTTTCCCCCAGAGGATAGGAAGAGAGGACAAATGAAAGAAAACTTTTAAGGTACATGGGGGAGGGGTGCGGTTGAGAGACGAGGGGGAAATGCCACATTGCAGACAAGGACAGAGAGGGAGAGAAGCTGCACCACAGGAGGGAAGAGGTGTCAGCTGGGGGCACAATATGTCACTTCCTGAGACAAGAAGTGCTGGAAAGACATTTCATCCCAAATTAACTCTTGGTGGTACCCTGACTGCTGATGTTTATTTGTATTGTGCACTGTGTAGAACAGAGGCTGTGTATGTTTGCAGTATATAACAATTTTATATTACGTCAAAGATCCATAAATCGTGCAACCTACAAAATCTGAAGGCTTGGAAATTGAGAGGGAATCCTTGAAGTCCAAAGGCTATCGGTCTGGCAGTTTCTGACTTGTTATGGGCAAGGAGGACAAATATAGAAAAAGCCTTATTACTTTTTGAGAATGTATTGTACATAGCAGTAAGAGCAGACATGTTGGATCATCAAGAAATGTGTAAACAAATTTACAAATACAGCCCTGCAGTTACCTACATGGGAAAGACATTCAGCATAAAAGGAGGAATTTTCAAAGGGTTGGGTATCTTTTCTGTGGATAACTACTACTACTACTAATCATTTCTATAGTGCTACTAGATATACGCAGCACTGTACACATTATATGCAGGTACTTTCTCTGTCCCCTAAAGGGGCTCACAATCGTAAGTTTTTCGAGGGGGGGGGTTGTTTTTGTTTTGTACCTGAGGCAATGGAGAGTTATGTGACTTGCCCAAAGTCACAAGGAGCTGCAGTGGGAATTGAACCCAGTGTGCCAGGATCAAAGTCCACTGCACTAAAATAGTGAACCCACCTACATCAATCATATTAGCCAGGCTTTCACAACGTAACATAGAAGACAGGTGTTCCAGGAGCATGACTGTAACCTACATGTGTACATTTCATTTTGAAAAATGTCCATGCAGAGCAAGCATGCCATTGAAACAATAGTGTAAAAGTTTGTGCAACACCATCTAAGTATGTGCACACACACACATAGAGCCTTATTCTCCAAAGGTTGTGCTCCTAATTTATGAGCATAATTTACACTCCTAAGTTTATGCTCCTAATTACGAGCATACTCTATGCTTCAATTAGATTATGCTCCTAATTTAGGAGCATAAATTTTAGGTGCATAACCTTTATAGAATAAGGCCCGTACCTTTTTGTCCACACAACAGTCCAGTGGTTACACACAGCTGAGTGCCTTGTGTTTGAAATTCTGGTCCAGTGCAAGGGAAATAGGTGCCCTAGGAGAACATTCACTTTTCACCCTCTCCTCAATTAGCTTGCAGACTCATAAAGCCCTCCTGAAATTTTGATAATTAAACTCAACAGTCATCATAATCCCAACATCATCCTTTCCAGAGCAATATTGTAAAATGCATAACTGACAGTCGTATTCTTCATTCTCCGAGGACGAGCAGGCCTTTTTATTCTCACAATCAGGTATTCTCAGAGGACAAGCAGACCTGTTTATTTCTCAAAAGTGAGTCCAGGACTTATGACGAGCATAAGTAGAGCTTTGTAGAGCGCAAGACATGCTCCACCTCTTGCTCGCCACGAGAATGCATTGAGCTTAGTTCTTTTTCTACCGCAGTGAGGAGAGGTTGATTTTTACCATCTCCTCACATCACTAGGTCCAAAGAGCTTCTTTTTGTGCCTTCCAGCATTTTTTCAGCCTGTATTGTGTTCCTGTTTGTGGAACCCCCTCTTATTTTGTGCCTTTTCTTTTTTCTTTTTTTTTTTTTTTTAAGTTTCTTTTTCCCCCAATTTTAATTTCCTTGTTTTTCCGTCGTCACACGACCATTTTTAGGCCTTGACTTTGGCTGGGTTCTTCCTCTTAATTTTTCTGGTGTCTTTCCCCTTTTTCTGGAACTATAGCTTTGTTTGAGTTAGCTGCGGAAGTTTTTTCCATCCATGTCCTTGAAGGGTCCCAGTGGCTTCAAGTGCTGTACCCAGTGCAATTGGACAATCTCTGGGAAAGACACACGTTCTTGGTGTCTTCAGTGTCTTGGGCCTCACCACAGCCAGGCTAACTGTGTACTCTGTCTTCATATGAAGCAGAGAGGCTCAACGTGAGAAGGTTTTTGGAGCCAAGTCTGGTTCCTAGACGTTGGCATCGGCATCAAGGTCGGCGGCATCAGCATCGCACAGGCATCAGGAGCGTCGGTAAGCATGGTTGCTGCAAGACCCTTAGACACTGGGAGCAGTGATGCGTCGAGTGGGTCTTCACCTGCCTCGATGCCTCCTGCTGTGCAGCACCTCTGGGACCATCCACAGTCGGACCCGACCCCGAAGCAATGTGAGGATTCGATGTCATTCTCTTCAGCTCCGAGGAGCCTCGATAACAAGCTTCAGGCTAAGGGGAAGCATCGTCATCGAATACCCTTGACACATGGTGCCGGGAGCTCTGGGGCGTTGAGGGATTCGGCACCCGAGAAGCGTCTGTGCCAGGAGGACTGCGCCTCCTCCATACAGGAGGTGCTGATGCGTCAGTCTCCCAGAAGCCGATACCCAGCATCTGTATAGACCCCAGCAGTTCTGCAGCCTGCTCGAGTCACCACCCCTGCCTTTCCCAGTTGTTGGCCCTCAATGAGCACATCTGAGCCTTGCTCCCTGCGCTGCTGGATGGCCTATTGCAACAGTGTGCATCAGCATCAAGGGTGGTTGAACCTACTGTGCCTCCCGTTGCGGCTCCACTTGGCCCTCCGCCTCCAACACTGATGCAGTATGCGTCCCTGGTTTCGACTGCCACCCAATGCGGCACTCACTCAACGTCGGTGGAGGTAAGCTTCGCCGGAGTTGAGGTGGGAACCGGCTTCTCGATGCCATTCTAGAGGACATGGCTCCTCCCCATCAAGGCAGGTTCAGTCTCGACACTCCCACCCGGAAGTATTGTCTGACACTGAAGAGGAGCCTGTGGAATTACCTCCAAACTTCCCCTCCTCCTAAAAGGAGAAAGTCTTCATAGAGCCTTTCATTCCCTTCTTTTGTCAAGGAAAAGGCTGCGGCCATTCCATTTCCTTTGTAAGTGGAGGATGAGTCCAGAGCCAAGATGCTAGAGGTCCTGGACTACAAGTCTCCTCCTAGGGAGGCTGTGACTGTCCCTGTCCACGAGATACTCCAAGAAGTCCTTCTCTGGATTTGGGAGTGCCCTTTGTCGGTCCTGGTACTGACCAAGAAGATCGATACCATGTACTGGATCCACAGCACATCTAAATTTGATAAGCCTCAGTTGCCTCACAATTCCATGGTGGTGGAATCTGCCCTCAGCCAGAAGTTCTAGGGACTATATCTCAGCTCCCCCAGGCAGAGAAGCTAGGACCTTGGATTCTTTTGGAAGGAAGATGTTCCAGGCCTGTATGCTTGTGTCACGTATCCAGTCTTACCAGCTCTTCACAAACATTTACTTGCAACACTCAGTGCACAAGATGCTGGACTTAGCTGACACGCTTCCACCAGAACAAGCTGAGTCACTTCGTCAGTTGGCCAAGCAACAGAAGGCATGTTGAAAGTTCTTGGCCAGGAATGCTTATTACACTTTTGATGTGGCGTCCAGGATATTTGGCCAAAGTATAGCAATGCGTAAACTCTCATGGTTGCGTGTTTCTGACTTGGAACACACGGTTCAGCAGAGGTTGGCAGATGCCCCATGCCAAGGGGAGATAACCTTTTTGGAGAGAAGATTGAGGAGGTCGCTGACGTAATCAAAAAGAGCACTGATACCATCTCTGTTCTCTCTCCCGCTGGACTCATTCTGCATCTGCCTCCACATGTAGGAGGTCTTTTGGCAAGTTGAGGAGGGGGTTCCTAGTACTCTCAGAGGCATAGGCACACCACCTTTTCTCGCCAGCATATACAGGCTCAGCCCCAGCGCACTTGTTCTCATCAACAGCGTTTGCCCAAGGCCCTTTCTGCTCCCCAGTCAAAGCAAGTGACGAGCTTTTGACTGGCTCCAACAGAGCATAGCTGCTGCCAGTATCCCACCTGTCAAGAAAGGTGTATATAAGTATTGCCATAGTGGGACAGACCGAAGGTCTATCAAGCCCAGCATCCTGTTTCTAACAGTGGCCAATCTAGGCCCCTTATAACCTCTGACTGGTAGGTTCTCCAAATAGTCCATCTCTGATATTCCTTCAGTTGGTATCAGAAACCTCCAAATTGTCCTGGAGAGCTCATACCTTCAGCTTTCAGCACAAGCAAGTACTTGCAGTGGAACTCTCAGCCCTTCTGAAGGCCCATGCGGTTGAACCCATTCCACCAGGGGAAGAAGGGCAGGGATTCCATTCCAGGTACTTTCTTGTGCAGAAGAAAATGGGGTGGATGCATCCCATCCTAGACCTGAGGGCCCTGAACAAATTCCTGGTTAAAGAAAAATTCAGGATGGTTTCCCTGTGCACCCTTCTCCCCATGATCCAGGAAAACGATTGGCTATTCTCTCTGGACTTAAAGGACGCATATACTTGCATCCCAATACATCCAGCCCACTGGAAGTATCTTCGATTTCGGTTGGGAACACATCACTCTCAGTACCGCGTGTTGCCTTTTGGCCTCGCGTCAGCTCCCAGTGTTTTCACCAAATGTCTTGCGGTAGTTGCAGTGTCACTATGCAGACTGGGATTCCATGTGTTCTCTTATCTCGATGATTGACTGGTGAAGAGCACCTCGGAGGAAGGTGCTCAGGAGTCCATGCGGAAGACTATTTGGGTGCTAGAGTTACTAAGGTTCATTTTAAACTACCCCAAGTCCCACCTTCGCCCTGCCCAACAATTGGAATTCATAGGAACCCTGCTTGACACACAGAAGGTTCGAGCTTATCTTCCGGGGCCAAGAGCGGACACTTTAGTCGCACTGGCTTCCCAGGTTTGAGCCTCGCAGTAGGTCATGGCTCGGCAGATGTTGAGGCTCTTGGGCCACATGGCATCCACAGTGTACGTAACACCCATGACACGTCTTCACATGAGATCAGACCAATGGACCCTGGCTTCTCAGTGGTATCAAGCCACGGAAAATCTGGAAGATGTCATCCGAGTGTCCCCAGAGCTTATTCACTCACTTCACAGGTGGGCCATTCGATCCAATTTGTCTCTGGAACTTCCATTCCAAATACCTCTGCCACAAAAGGTACTGACGACGGATGCATTCCTCCTGGGTTGGGGAGCTCATGTGAATGGGCTCTACACTCAATGTGTTTGGTCCACCCAGGAAACTAATCTTCAGATCGATCTCCTGGAGCTCTAGGTGATTTGGAACGCTTTAAAGGCTTTCAGAGATCGGCTGTCCCACCAAATTGTGCTCATTCAAACAGACAACCAGGTTGCTATGTACTACACCAACAAGCAGGGGGGTACCAGATCACGTCTTCTGTGTCAGAAGGCTGTCCGAATGTGGCATTGGGCTCGTCAACACGGCATGTACCTGCAAGCCTCTTATCTGGCAATCAATAGAAATCAAACAAAATAAAACATGGAAAAGAAAATAAGATGATACCTTTTTTATTGGACATAACTTAATACATTTCTTGATTAGCTTTCGAAGGTTGCCCTTCTTCCTCAGATCGGAAATAAGCAAATGTGGTAGCAGATAGTATTTATGAGAGAAACATCAAAGCATTACTTTGACAGTCTGACAGAGTGGGAGGGTGGAGGTATGCATGGGGACATCAAAGCATTTCATTGATATTCTAACAGAATGGGTGTTGGTAGGTGAGAGGAGGGTAATAAACAGAGAAATACAGCTTTATGTTTTATAATAAGTTAGAAAACCCAGATCCTTATTAAGTCCTGTTTGTTGGGTGTCAAAATATTCAATCATTCTTATTTCAAAGGTCTTACGTTCCTGTATTGTTTTAAAATGACCTTTCAGTATTCTTACTGTGAAATCACTGGTGCAGTGTTCTGGTCTTGTGAAGTGTTGGCCCACAGGGGTGGGGGCTGACTGGCACCGGCTATTTTCATGTGATGTCTGTGCAGATTGAATCTTGTCTTAAGCATCTGGCCTGTTTCTCCAATATAGCATCCTTCGTTACATTTTTTACACATTGGAAGATGAGCATGTAAAATAGTCCTTTATGTTGATATTTTTCCTTTGTGAATGACTGGGTCTTGTGAAATGTTTTGGCATAGTTTGCAGCTGGCTGTGTTACACGGAAACGTGCCCTTTTCTTTTTCCGTCTGTGTTGGAAAGTTTATTTCTGATCAGCTTGTGTTTTAAATTTGGTGGCTGTCGTAAGGCCAGCACTGGTGGGGATGGGAATATCTCTTTCAGTAATTCATCTTCCTGAAGTACTGGCTGTAGGTCTCTTATGATTTCATCAGTTTCCTCCAGCTCGGGTTGTATGTCACTACAAGGGGAATTCTGTCTGTGCTTTTTTTTTTTTTTTTGTACTGTAGCAGAGGAAATCTGGCAGTCAGAAACACAGCCTGGCCGACAGTCTGAGCAGGGTTATTCAGCCGCACAAGTGGTCTCTCAGCATGACTGTTGTCTGCAAGATCTTCCAAGTGTGCCCCCCCCCCCCTCGTTGGATCTCTTTGCCACTCAAATCAGTCACAAAGTCCCAGGGCAGGCTTCAGGCCCAATTCAGGACTAGCATCAGATGCCTTCCTTCTCCATTGGGGTCAAGTCTGCTGTATGTGAATCTCTCATACCTCTTGTGGGAAGACTTTGCTGAACTAAAACAAGACCACGGACCATTATTCTGATTGCACCGTACTGGCCTCAGTAGATCTGGTTCCCTCTGCTGGCTGCAGTTATCCTGGAGACTGGAGTGTTTTCCGACCCTCATAACTTAGTACGAGGGATCTCTTCTACATCCCAATCTTCAATCTCTGACTCTCACAGCTTGGATGTTGAGAGCATAGAATTTGCTTCCTTAGGTCTTTTGGAGGGTGTTTCTCGGGTCTTACTGGCTTCCAGGAAAGATTCCACTAAGGGTTGTTATTCTTTCAAATGGAGGAGGTTTGCCGTCTGGTGTGAGAGCAAGGCCCTAGATCCCCTTGCTTGCCCTACACAGACCAAGTACCTGGGACGTGAGATGTACCTGGACTGGAGAACAAAGGACAGTAATAATACCAGATAAGTGAATACGGCCAGGCTGGATGCAGACCACACAGCCGATAGTGCCGTTATTATTAATTGATTCCAGCTGCACTACTTGATCTGCAAAGGAAGTATGTACAACCACAGCGGAGAAGTATAGAAAGGATTTAGGCTTCGCTGTTGACTGTATGAAAGCTGATGTTGAATAGCTAGAAAGTATCACACTTGAAAAAAAACTTTAAAAATATAAAAAAAACAAAAAAATATATAAATCTTGAAGAACAGGTAGGAGGGAGGTTGTCAATGATTACATTTGCCGCCATTTAAAAGGACATACACCGAATGGTGTAAAAGATTATTATGGTGACTGTATGAGACTTTCCCTTGAATAGCTAACAGTATTTAGTGGCACATTGAGTTACTAAATATACTTCGTAGATCATCTGTACTGGTTGTAGTATTGATATTTCTAGGATAAGCAGCATAAATGTATTGTACTGTTTTGGGATCTTGCCAGGTACTTGTAACCTGGATTGGCCACTATTGGAAACAGGATGCTGGGCTTGATGGACCTTCTATCTGTCCCAGTATGGCAATACTTGTGTACTTATGTTTGCGTGTCTAGATTTGCAATAGCAAAATCCTGTTCCTGGTTTTGCTGTTTCATTTGGTTTACCGAGGAATTGTCATTTACTTCTCGCTTCCACTTTTTACCTTTAACTGCAAGCGAAATTATTATTCTCTGCGGACAAGTAGGCCAGTTCATTCTCACATGTGGGGGTGAATGTCTCAGCGCGTCCTGTGGTAGTGCTTGTTAGCACATGGTAACTACACGCTAGTGCTATCATGGCTTAGTAAAAGGGCCCCATAATAGTGTATCTCAAAATTAAAGTATAACTTATCTTCTCATGAAGCTCAATAGCTTATTAGGAGACAATGAATGCCAACATAAATCCATGTTTTGCCATGTGGCTGTATCACAGGCCAGTCTCCACAAAGTTGCTCCTGTTGTTCTATCCAATACAACATAAACAGAGTGAGCAGAAGAGGAGGTTAGCCAGAAGTTGATCATCATTGTCCTCTAATGCTCCTAACCAAATTTAAACAAATAGCAGCTGGCAATAACATTCTCCTCTTGCAATTTGACATCTCCAGCGCGTTCGACATGGTCAGCCACAATATACTATTGAACATCTTAGAATATTTTGGTGTTTGAGGAAACATACTGAATTGGTTTAATGGCTTCCTAACTACTAGAACATATCAAGTGATATCAACGCTGAAAACATCATTACTATGGAAACCTGAATGTGGAGTGCCTCAGGGCTTATCCCTCTCACCAACCCTTTTCAACTTAATTATGACTCCACTGGCCAGATCACTCTCCAATCAAGGCCTCAATCCATATATTTATGCAGACGATGTCACGATTTACATTCCGTTTGAAAAAGATTTAACAGAAATCACAAACAAAATCGATCATAGCTTCCAAATAATGAACTCATGGGCGGATGCATTTCAACTGAAGGTTAATGCAGAAAAGACACAATGCCTTATCCTTTCATCGCAATATAACAAGAATAAGTATACCACAATAAATACCCCAAACCATACCCTCCCTGATTCAGACACCTTGAAACTACTGGGAGTCACAATTGACAGAAATCTCACACTAGAAAACCATGTGAAAAATGTAACAAAGAAAATGTTCCATGCAATGTGGAAACTCAAGAGTTAAATCCTTCTTCCCAATGGAGGTATTTCGCAAATTGGTGCAATCAATGGTGCTAAGCCACTTAGACTATTGCAATTCCATCTACACCGGATGCAAAGCACAAATCATTAAAAAAAAACTCCAGACTGCCCAAAACACTGCAGCCAGACTTATATTTGGAAAAGCAAAATATGAAAGCACCAAACCCCTAAGAGAAAAATTACACTGGCTCCTATTAAAAGATCAAATTGTATTCAAAACTTGTGCCCTGGTTTATAAAATTATTCATGGAGAGGCCCCGTTCTACGTCAGACCTCATAGATTTGCCAGTAAGGAATACAAAAGATCATCACGCACTTTCTTGAACCTCCATTACCCCAGTTGCAAAGGACTTAAATATAAATCAATCTATGCATCTAGCTTCTCCCATATCAGCACGCAACTGTGGAATGCTTTACCAACTGTCATAAAAACTTTGCACTTTTTGACAGATTTCGCCCCCTTCATTCAACTGAAACAACGCTTGCTAAAGTCTCCAATTATCTGTTCCTAGCCAGATCCAAAGGTCTCTATTCTATCCTCATCCTTCTTGATCGATCTGCTGCTTTTGACACTGTTGATCACAGCCTACTCCTTGATACGCTGTCCTCACTTGGATTTCAGGACTCTGTTCTTTCCTGGTTTTCTTATTATCTCTCCCAGTGTATCTTTAGTGTATACTCTAGTGGATCCTCTTCTACTTCTATCCCACTGTCAGTTGGTGTACCTCAGGGATCTGTCCCTAGGACCTCTTCTCTTCTCCATCTATACTTCTTCCCTTGTTACTCTTATCTCATCCCATGGTTTTCAGTATCATCTTTACGCTGATGACTCCCAGATCTACCTCTCCACACCAGAAATCTCAGCTGAAATCCAGGCCAAAGTATCAGCCTGCCTGTCTGACATTGCTGCCTGGATGTCTCAACGCCATCTGAAACTAAACATGACCAAGACTGAGCTTCTTATCTTTCCCCCTAAACCAACCTCTCTTCCTCCCCCATTCTCTATTTCTGTGGATAACACTCTCATCCTTCCTGTCTCATCAGCTCGTAACCTTGGGGTCATCTTCGGCTCCTCCCTCTCCTTCTCTGCACATATTCAACAGACTGCTAAAACCTGTCGTTTCTTTCTCTATAATATAAGCAAAATTCGCCCTTTCCTTTCAGAGCACACTACCAGAACCCTCATCCACGCTCTTATCACCTCTCGCTTAGACTATTGCAATTTGCTTCTCACAGGTCTCCCACTTAGCCATCTCTCTCCTCTTCAATCTGTTCAAAATTCTGCTGCACGACTAATATTCCGCCAGGGTCATTACGCTCATATTAGCCCTCTCCTCAAGTCACTTCACTGGCTCTCTATCCGTTTCCGCATACAGTTCAAACTCCTCTTATTGACTTATAAGTGCATTCACTCTTCAGCTCCTCATCTCTCCCTACATTCTTCCCAGGGAACTCCGTTCACTGGATAAATTTCTCTTATCTGCACCCTTCTTCTCCACTGCTAATTCCAGACTCCGTTCCTTTTATCTTGCTGCACCATATGCCTGGAATAGACTTCCTGAGCCGGTACGTCAAGCTCCATCTCTGACCATCTTCAAATCTAAGCTAAAAGCCCACCTTTTTGATGCTGCTTTTAACTCCTAACCCTTGTTCACTTGTTCAGAACCCTTATTTTATCATCCTCACTTTATTATTCCCTTATCTCTTGTTTGTCCTAATTAGATTGTAAGCTCTGTCGAGCAGGGACTGTCTCTTCATGTTCAAGTGTACAGCGCTACGTACGTCCAGTAGCGCTATAGAAATGATGATTAGTAGTAGTAGTAATTTGTTCAAAGAAACTTACCTAAAGGATCCTTCATAAATGACCAAACATCAAAACCTTATCTAATATTATTACTGTTGAATCATCTACATTTACCCATGATCTTTAATGCCTGAATTGAACTGTATATCTATTCCTTTACTTGTACTTTAAATGTAATAATAATCTGTATTTCTCATTCCGGAATGGCGATCGCCATTACGGCATAATGTAAGCCACATTGAGCCTGCAAATAGGTGGGAAAATGTGGGATATAAATGCTACAAATAAATAAAGGTGAGACCATCTCCTCTATTTCTACACACCAAGCACTGTTGACTTTAAGAAAAATTTCTAACTGTAGCGGATCATTAAAAAAACATTTCCAGTGCTCATACTAAACTTTACAACTACGGTAATTACATCTCTGTATATTCTCTCTAGTCAAACCAGGATATTTTTTGAATTACTTGTCCTAAAATTTCTTGTCATGTTTGGTAAGAAGTAAAAGATGTAATTACAATTACTCTATCTGATTCTGAAGCAAAGCAAACTAATAGGGTTGCTTTAGCCATAGATTGAGGTATTAAATCTTAAAATAAATTTTCTGAAGATTCAACTTTTTATATATTTTACAGCAGAGATCTCTGAATTAGAAACCTCATTGCTCTTTTAATATCTACTACCAACATAAGCCCTATTAAGAGCTGGCAACATTGTTTCAAGTATTTCCAACACTTCCTTCAAATAATTTTTTAACATAATAGGTAGCATTAGAAATACATGGAAGATCCAAAATCCTGAAGACTCTTATTTCTGAAAGATTTTTCTAGTTTCTCAAAATGTTGGGTGACTAAGGTGCTCATCTTCAAAAGAAAAAGTCAGAAAAATATATGAAGGGGTATTTTCGAAAGGGACATCTCGCAAAACGTCTCAATCCAGGGGCGGGGAAACCCATATTTTCAAAACAAGATGGACATCCATCTTTCGTTTCGAAAATACCATCAGGGATGTCCAAATCCTTAAATTTGGCCGTTCCTAGACTTGGGCGTTTCTGATTTTCAGTCATAATGGAAACCAAGGACGTCCATCTCAGAAACTACCAAATGCAAGCCATTTGGTCGTGGGAGGAGCCAGCATTTGTAGTGCACTGGTCCCCCTGATGTGCCAGGACACCAACCGGGCACCCTAGGGGGCACTACAGTGGACTTCATAAATTGTTCCCGGGTCCATAGCTCCCTTACCTTGTGTGCTGAGCCCTCAACCCCCCCCCCCCCCAAAACCCACTACCCCCAACTGTACACCACTACCATAGCCCTTAAGTGTGAATGGGGGCACCTACATGTGGGTGTGGTGGGTTTTGGAGGGCTTGCTGTTTCCTCCACAAAAGAAACAGGTAGGGGGGGTATGGCCCTGGGTCCACCTGCCTGAAGTGCATTGCTGTACCCACTAAAACTGCTCTAGGGACCTGCATACTGCTGTCATGGACCGGAGTATGACATCTGAGGCTGGCAATCAATATTTTGAAAGATATTTTTTGAGGGGGGGGGGTTAGTGACCACTGAGGGAGTAAGGAGAGGTCATCCCCAATTCTCTCCGGTGGTCATCTGGTCATTTCAGGCACCTTTTTGTGCCTTGGTTGTAAGAAAAACACGACTAGGTAAAGTTGTCCAAGTGTTTGTCAGGGACATCCTTGTTTCTTTTGATTATGGGTCGAGGACGTCCAAGTGTTAGGAACGCCCAAGTCCCACCTTCGCTACGCCTCCGACACGCCCCCTTGAACTTTGGCCGTCCCTGCGACGGAAAGCAGTTGGGGACGTCCAAAATCGGCTTTCGATTATACCGATTTGGATGACCCTGGGAGAAGGACGTCCATCTTCCGATTTATGTCGAAAGATGGGCATCCTTCTCTTTCGAAAAAGAGCCCGATAGTGGCAGAAGGACTTTTTTTTTTTTTTTTTTTTTGAAACTCTGGTTTTGAGACATTTTTCTCTGCAGTTCATCCAAATTTCAAGGGGGCATGTTTAGGGCAAGACTTGGGATTTACCAAATTTAGGACCTCTTTTACAAAGCCGCACTAACGATCCTCTGTGCGGCAAATGAGAGGAACCCATCCAATTCATTTGCCACACGGGAATCACTAGGGCGGCTTTGTAAAAGGAGCCCTTAAATTTTTCCTGCCATAATGGAAAAGAACTAAAACATTTGGGGCAATAATTGTGATGGTTTTGTCTAGATATGTTTCAAGCACAACTAACTTACAAAAAGGTGCCCTAAATGACCAGGAGAGGTTAAGGCATGACTCTCCCCTCCCCCCCCCCCTTTTTAATTCCTTAGTCATCACTGACTTCCTCCAAAAGATGTGACAGTACATAGCAGGCTTTATGACTCTTCAGATATGATGGACATTGCTATTAGAGTAGGCTAGTAGTCATTGCACTGGGCTGTAGAGAAGGGGACCAGGCCCATATCCCACTCCAGCTGGTACACTTGTGGTGGAAAGTGTGAGCTCTCCAAAAACCACTAAATACCTGCTGCATCTACATATAGGTGACACCCACAGGCTTGAGGCCTATTGTGGTGCACAATGAGGTACAGTTCGATTTTTTTTCTGTTCCCGGAGGGCTCGCCATACAATATAAGGGGGTTACGGTGAAAGTTGTATCTGAGACCTTTTATGTGAGTGCAGTGCCCCTTAGGCTGTTCTCCTGGTTTTTCTGTTTGCCCAGATTTACCAATGGCTTGTTCATGTGCATGATTTTTTTTTTTTTTTTTTTTTCAAAAATGGTACCTAAAAGGCGCACTGAGCACAAAAACATCTAGAAAAAAATACTTTTTTTTAATAAAAAAAGAATAGATGTTTTTCTGGTTTGAAAATCGCTCTGTCACTCAATTTGTTTTTGTACTTTTTGCACAAAACATCCAAATCAGACTTAGATGTCATAATTGAAAATGCCCCTTCACTTCTTTTAAATGTCAGGCTGGCAGCATCAAAATACAACACTGCAAATTTCAAAGACAGTCCATATTTCACTACTTCTGGTAATCCCCCATGTCAAACTCTGCCAGTCTCAGAGCCCTCACAAACACAAACTTCAGCCATCTTGTAGGTGTATTAAATGTTTTCAATAAACCCCTGAATACATGAAGCCCAGAGTCTGCCCACTCTCCTTTCAGCATGAGTCTTTCAACCTCAAAACCACACTTTACGTGCACGATGTACATAGAAAAATGCACGTGCTGCAACTACTAGGGAAAAGGGACCAAACGCCTATATAAAAAAAATTATCGGCAGTGAAGAGGTTGCTTGTGGAAGGAGACTGATTTATCTTCATGATAGTTGTTTTATAGGCTGAGCAGGATTGCACTGTGGCGATGGGGGGTTTCTTTTGTTTTGTTTTTTCTTGTAGGATTAGTTTTATATGTGCATTTATTGTATCTACGACTCCTATACCAGCTTCAAATAAAGACACTAAATGTACAGCGTGGGGTCCTGCTGGCCAGTTCTTACACACGCATTGCTTCTGTGTTGATGTGCAATGATTATTAATTGATGCACTAACAGACACCATCTGACCAGGCACTCTTTCTCCCTTCCCTTTTCCCTTCCAGGTAAAGACTCTCTATCTTCCTTCTCCAGCATACAACATACTCACTTTCCCCCTTCAAGAATGCTTGCTTGCTTTCTTCCTTTCCACCCAACCACCTCCTCCCCAGAACGCTGTCTCTCTCTACTCTCAGCTCCCTTGCTCTGTGGCAGTGCTCATCTCCATCTCCCACATCTTGCCCCTTGCTAGTGGGGTGCAGCATATTTGAACACCCCACACTCTGAGGACAAACAGAGCCCACCTGCCCTACTGCTTATATAAAGCAGTTGAAACTGGTGGAACTAAACTTGCCAGGTTTTTGTGTTAACTGTGCCAATAAGGAACTACAGTCTTGTTGTTGTTGTTTTTTTTTTTAAGATGCTATAGAGCACTTGGCCAAAGCCTGGAAGAAGGGATGAGACTTTGACTACCTGCCATGAGGTGAGGGCAGCACCAAAAGGAGCAGGATTTGTGGACAGAGGGGACTATGTACAATAAACACTTCCACACATGCGTAGGACCAGCGCTGCATAGGATGTACTTGTATTGCACCAGGAGTATCCAGGGACATAGGGTGGACAGAGCTTGGATGGAGTTGCAAGATGCCCGCATATTCACAGCAACTTAGGAGGGAAAGCTACAGTAAGGAGCAGCTTTCAGAGAAGCAACTGGATGAAGGCTCATGCAAAATTAAAGTGTTAAATGTGACAGCAAGTGCTGTCTTGACTGAACTGTAAAACATTTTGAGACAAGCATAAAGCCTGCCAAAACTAACAGTGTTCTACTTTTCACTGTGCATTTTACTTCATCCTGGCACATTGCATATACGCCTGTGCCTCATAGTCCATGTTACTTTTGAGCACTGTTTCCTTGAAGGGTTTCCCAAGATTGCTGGTGCTGGCTTACCTCCATCTCTGGTATATTGCTGTATCACTCTAGTTTCGGACACCCAGCTTTCTACTGGCCTGTTGAAGGAACTCTGCAGAACTCCCTAATGCTGATAAAAGCTCACCCTGGGTAGTCTTCTACTGGGAGAGCCAGAAGGCTAATCCCATTTCTACAGGAAGAGAGAGCAAGTGAGGGCGTGCTTATCAATATATAGAACACAGTGCATGCTCCTAAAGTTCGAAAAACTCAATGCTCTGCTACAAATACAGCATTTTTGCCATGTTTACCCCCCTCCTGGCATGCAACCCTGTGGTCATAAATTTGCACATGAGACCCTCATAAAAATAGAAAGGTGAGCGTTAGCAGTAAATTAGAGAGAGTGTTGGCAGTACATTAGACATACTCCACATACCCTGGTCTAGGATATGAGCAGAACTAACACATTGGAGACATTTCCTCTAAAAGAAGAATGTCATTAGCAATGTATTTGTTTCTGATTAGCTAATGTCTTATGATGGGATATACAGTAGGATGCTTTATATCCAAACTTTCTTTATATAAAATCTTCCCTTATATGGGAAATCAGAACACAGGCCTGAAGACCACAATATCTGGAAAAAACCTTTATTATACAAAATGTCCCACCCACCCGCCTTAGTCTCATGTGTTTTGCTCTTTTGCAGACCAGAGCCATGGTAGGTGAGTGGTTTCTCCTGTCCAGCACTCTCAAGTGACTCAGGCAGGAGCAATACCAGCACAAAGAGGATCATGAGGTTTTTATACAAAGGCACTGGTGCTAGTGTTGGAGCAAGTAGTACAATGAGCCCGCTACCCAAGAACATGCATTGTCTAGAAGAACAGTGCTGGAAAACCAAACCCTCCAGTGAAAGGAAGGATTGTTTTACCTGTTCCACAGAAAGCAGGGATTCCTGAAATATTTTCGTGTTAGTGAACAACCTATGATTTAAAGACACAGAAAAACAAAATAATAAAGTTTTACACCTCCACAGAAAGTGACTGGTAAATGCCTAAACAGAAAACAAGTGAGATTCAGAACGCTGATTTGGAGAGCTTACCATGCGAGTGATTCTACCAGCTCTTCAGTGAGGGGGTGCCAGTGCCTGAGCTTGTGTTATTGGAGAAGACCACATTATTCATGTACAAATTGTTAATATGTGTTCTAGCTTGAGACCTATCCACTGGAATGGTGGTGGGCCAAGCTACACAGCTTAAAACAGCTGAAAAGCACTAACTAGGCCTGATAACCAGCTGATGGCCCTATAGCAGAGAACCTGCAAGAGCAGGACTGCATGGTGAGTCTTAAGAAAACCTGGTACAACTTTCAAATGTAGTGTAACACATATGATGTAGAAATTAATGACAAAAAAGGTAAAAAGTTTGGTTCTTAAGATGGAGATTGTCTTTATAAAATGGCTCCCAGTATCACAAGATATAAAGACACAGATATCTCTCTTAGGATTAGGCAAGAGGTTTTAAAAGTGTCGAAGTTGGCACTATGAAGCAATCTTTGAGAGGAGGGGCAGGTGGGCACCTGATCTGCGGTCAAGTGTGACTCAGAGATGAAGCAAGATTAGAGAAAAAAAGTCCCTTTCCATAGACTTGTACGGGGACCAAATAGTATATAAGAAGGGTGCATCAGAGCTCTTGTTGGAATGTTTTTCCCCAACGCATCGTGAAGGAGCGAGGCTCTGGCCGGTTGAACCCAGAACTTGTCCGATGAATGTACCAAACTAAAGTCCAGATTTGGGTGAGAATAAAAAAGACTATATCTGTAACTAAACTGTTTCTGTCTTTGTTTCTATTTATTATCTATTTTCCATCTGTTTTACAAAATAACACACACATAAGTAAGATTTCTCACTGAAACAGTTTTATAGATATTTCATAGATTTTATGTGGGAACATAAATGGCCAAAGATTCACTTAGATCCAAATAGACAGAAAGCGGTGGTCATGGGAATTAGATTTGAACTGCGCCTTCTGATACCTCCCCAGCGCCGATACCCATGGGAAGGGGTGTCACTGGAATTCAGGGAGGCGGTTAACAAGATCTTAAAAGAACAAACCCTCTGTACACCTCCGTGTGGAAGGGTCCTGCGGGGGTCTAGAGAGGGGTAGATAAAAACAAAATTCAGCCAGAGTTATGTCTATTCTACTGGCTGGTTTAAAGAGAAATAAAATTATGTGACAGATAATATTGCAACAAGCAAAGAAAGTGAGGTTTGAAAAAGGAAATCCAAGAAGTCAAATCTTTAAAAACAAATGCGCTTTATTCCAAATATTCAACGCTTGTACTGAAAGTAAACAGTCTTGTAGCCCTCATGAGTGTCCATCAAAAAAAATGTATATTAGTTTAGTGGAAAGCGTTACCGACACGGGCTGTGTTTTGTCTTTGTCTGCATCAGGGGTCCTGTACACTATCACACTGCACAAAACAATTCAAAGAGAAATTCCTGTGGCAGAGTACCAGTAACGTTCACTGAGCTTTCGGTATACTCAACACTTTCCATTGAACTGATGTAAATTTTCTTTCTTGGACCCTCATCAGGAATAAGATACACTGTTGACTTTCAGTACAAGTGTTGACCATTTAGAATAAAGTGCCAATTTGACTTCTTGGATTTCCTTTTTCTGACCTCATTTTCATTGCTTATTGTTTGATACCTGTGAGGACTACCTTCTCCTTCCACAGATAATATTGCTGCACTTATTTAGGAGGGCTTCAAGTGAATGTGTGCAGCAGCCTACTGTAACATCCACACCATCAGGAAGCAAATAATTTGATACTTAGGTTAGCACCTGTATTGTATAGTAGCTAAATAAAAGTAACTAGTTACTGCACTTTAGGTTTCATTACTTGTAAAGAAGTACAGGAAACATTTGTTACTTTTACCGAAGTAATAATTTCACCAATTTTTACTACTTTTACCTAGTTACATTTGATGCTTACAGTTCAAAGTAAAAAGTAAAAGCAGAGATAAATGACAATTCCTTGGTAAACCAGATGAAGCAGCAAAAACTGGAACAGGATTTTGCTTAAGTAGGATTTATTTACTGTCATTTTGAAGAAATTCACTTAAGGCGGCATACAGTAAGAATAAGTCAAACATAGGCAGTAGACAATTACAGCAGTAAAAATATTAAAATACAAGGTATGATTACGATTGGCTGATAAAGGTACATATGAAAATGGAGTGGATACTGCACAATTCACGGAAGAAAGTGATTATGACCAACTTGAAAAATTGAAGGTGAACAAAGCCATGGGACCAGACGGGATCCAACCCAAAATAATGAGGGGAGCTTAGGTTCTGGCAGGTCTTCTTAAAGATTTATTTAATAAATTCTTGGAGATAGGAGAGGTTTCCTGGAATTGGAGAAGAGTGGATGTGGTCACAAAAGTAGTGACAGAGAAGAAGTGGGAAACTACAGGCTGGTAAGCCTCACTTCGGTTACTGGAAAAGTAACGGAAGCATTGCTGAAGGAAAAGAAAGTGTAAACAAAAAGGTGGGAATATGAGCCAGGCAATCCAATAACTGGACCCAAAATGAAGTTTAAAATAAACAATATTAATTTTCAAGCAAATGATAATAAAACAATATCCACATTAAAAAATGACTAAACACAACGTTGTGTTTCGGCCGGATGGCCTACATCAGGAGTCTATAAACAAAAAAAGGAAAAGAAAAACCATGATCCAATATTTTATATCACATTCGTTGTTTTAATCGTGAATTGATAATGAGTGTGACTGCTGGGCAGACTGGATGGACCGTTCAGGTCTTTTTTTTATCTGCCGTCATTTACTATGTTACATAGTAACATAGTAGATGATGGCAGAAAAAGACCTGCATGGTCCATCCAGTCTGCCCAACAAGGTAAACTCATATGTGCTACTTTTTGTGTATACCTTATCTTGATTTGTATCTGCCATTTTCAGAGCACAGACCGTAGAAGTCTGCCCTGCCTCCCACCACCGGCTCTGCCAACCAATCTCGGCTAAGCTTCTCAGGATCCATTCCTTCTGAACAGGATTCCTTTATCCCACGCATGTTTGAATTCTGTTACTGTTTTCATCTCCACCACCTCCCGCAGGAGGGCATTCCAAGTATCCACCACTCTCTCCGTGAAAAAATACTTTGTGACATTTTTCTTGAGTCTGCCCCCCTTCAATCTCATTTCATGTCCTCTAGTTCTACCGCCTTCCCATCTACAGAAAAGGTTCGTTTGTGGATTAATACCTTTCAAATATTTGAACGTCTGTATCATATCACCCCTGTCTCTCCTTTCCTCTAGGGTATACATGTTCAGGTCAGCAAGTCTCTCCTCATATGTCTTGTAATGCAAATACCATACCATTCTCATAGCTTTTCTTTGCACCTCTTCAATTCTTTTTACATCCTTAGCAAGATAATGTAGTATGCTACATTATAATGTCAACACAATACGCAATAAAAATATTTTAATAGACACGAAGGAGAGGAGCTGGACTGGGTGGGGGAGTTTGCTGGATTGTGGAAGAGAGAACACTGGGGGAGGAACATGTCACTTCCTGAGCCCAAGAAGTGCCAGAAAGCTGTTACACCCTGTTCCGGCATAAATTAAGCCCAGGCCATAGGTTAATTTTTCCCATTACCAGAGCTAACCAAATAAGTTGAAACAAAATTTCCATTGATAGATCCTGTATCACTATGCTAGTAAGCTGGTATATTTCTTACATCAACTAGAGATGAACAACTAGATCAGCACTTTCCAAACTGTGGATTGTAACCCCAAATGAAATGATGGACCCTCCATTTCACTATTTATGCCAGCATCTAGTAAATTTTCCTGCTGTTATTTTAGATATTCTCAGGAGGCATAATAGCATGTGCAGATGATTTTGTTGGATTTTGTTCATCCTTTAGCTATTTTTTTGCAGATACTGAGTAGGAATGTATACTGCAATTAAATCCGTATTGTATACCCTTTTGCAGTACCCTTTTGTTGCCAGAGAATGTGATAAAAGCAGTTATTAGCAGGGTTTAAAAAAGATTTGCATAATTTCCTAAAAGAAATGTCCATAAGCTGTTATTAAGATGGACTTGAGAAAATCTACTGCTTAATTCCAGGATAAGCAGCATAAAATCTGTTTTACTCTTTTGGGATCTTGGAAACAAGATAATGGGCTGTTCCAGTATGGCAACCTCTGTTACTTTTTTTTTTTTCCAGTTTACTATTATAAAAGATTCCTTTCAATTGCAAATGCTGGAAAATAGTTACAGTGCAGTCTCAATTATCTGATGTAAACGGGACCGAGCTGTTATCGAATAAGTGAAAAGTCAGATAATGTGGAAAACAATGGTAGCCCCTTTAAAAATGCACAGAACATACTTTTTGCATAAAAAGCAGGCATGTGGAATCTGAATTTAAAATATGGTATTGTTTATTAACACTAATTAACAACAACAAAAAAGAAAATTGTGTAGGGCATGACTGTGCCTTTTGTACAACAGGCAATTTGAGCACAAATACAGAGCCACATATTTCACAATACAGTACTGTATTGTATTAAAAGCAATTGTACGGAGGCAGTGTGAACAAAAATACAGAACTGAGCAAGGGAACCATACAGTATTTATCTATTGCATGTTCAGCCTCACTTGAGTTGTCTTCTACAGCAGGCAATGTGAACAGAAATACAGAATTGAGCAGAGCATGAATGGAGCCCTCATTTCTCTTCTCCAGTCAATAACAGTACTGTATGACGCAGACGTCAAGACAGCAGAACTGAAACTGGAAACTCTCCACACTCCAAGTTCACAGGCAGAACAGATCTAAGAATGAAAGTAAGAATAAAGAAAGTTCTGTAAACGTAAACAAACAGGAGTAGGTGTACATATAGTACTGCATAGAACTCATTGTGCACAAGAATTTTACCATGTTTCCCCTGCTGCAAAAGCACGGTCTCAGATCAAAAATGGTTCCCTGGTAGGAAAAGCAGGCGCTTGGGTCAAATAGTGCTGCCTTTACAGAGCAGCAGCGTGTCGGGTACAAAAATTGCTGCCATACTGTAAAAGCAAGGTCTCTGATCAAAACATCTTTAATGTTCACTTTCTTTAGCACTTCCTTTACCATCATCCAATGTTCAAACAAGTGCTGTTAGAAGCAATGTCTCAAATCAAAAATTGTTCCCTCGCTGCAAAATTGGGGTCCCAGGTCCAAAAATTACTGCATATACAGTACTGGAAAATGGGAAGAGAAGCTGTGTGTTTCTTAACGACAATGAGGGGTGCATGAAGAAGTAGCTGCAAAGCATGGTTTCCTTGCAGAGAAGCACAGTCTCTGATCAAACATGGCTTTCTTGTAGCATGTGAAGCCGGAAAACAGGAAGAGATTCTGCGCACTTCTTAACTGCAACAATGTCACCGGGGAGTCTGTTGGATTTGGTGGATAGTCGGATTAGCGAAGGTCAGATAATTGAGACTGTAATGTATTCATACCGAACATACTAGTCTTGAAGCTCTTTCAACAGTTGGCCAAATTGTCATATACCTACCGCTACCCGTTTATGAAAATTAACATGAAGAAAAACAGTGCCAGTCTACAAATTTTGGCTGTAGCATAAGCAAGCCTATGTCCCAAAATTGCCAAGAAGCTGTCTTCCTGCTAAATCTCACAAATGCCCTCTTCCAAATGAAAAGGAATTGACCTTTTCTCTCTTCATTCAGTGCTTCTCTGGATGATCGGTAATGGTTACCTTTTTATTTGATGAGTTGTGTTATCGAGTAGTCAAATGCATATCTTGTCTGAAAGGCTGTATCAAAGAGCATCACGTTGGTAGGCCTACTCCACCATCCAGTTTGCTTCTCTTTAAGAATTTTTTGAGGCTCTTGATCTACCACTGTCTACACAAGTCCCTAATCATTTTCACAATATCTTAAATATAACCTCTGGTACCGGTAACAATATGGTAATGGCAGTGTGCATTTGGACACAGAATAGTCAGGTGACAGATGGTGGATTTAGTGCCTGCGGGAGGGAAGAGAATGTGGTTTTTATTTAATGTTTTATTTGTATTATGTGTTTGTGGTGGTTGAGATAAATATTGTTTTTATACATACAGTACTGCATAGAACTCATTGTGCACAAGATTTTACATGATTTTAAACATTTCCTGTAGTGACAACTGATAAATATTAATAAATACAAAAAATTAAATTTAGGCTTAATAAGAGGCTCATTTTTACTGAGGCCACTTTGCCCAGCTGTGAGGTTAAGAATCATCACTAAGATTGCAAGTCTTCCTTGGTTTACAAATGAGAGATGAAAAATGTATCTTATACTAAGAGGTTAAATTCTTTGATATCCATAGCTTCAGATACTAATTTTAGATTCTGCCCACTTCAAGGAAAATAACTTTTTTTTTTTTTTTTAGTAACAATTTGCTTTCTCCCTGAGAATAAGGATGTAAGTTGTGGTGATTTGTTGATGCTTATTTTGGATCCAGAGAGGCTGACAAACTAACTCTAACAATTTTGAAATAGTTAAGTTCACGGTATTTAACAAGAGGACATTTGCAAATAGCATAATTTTATTTCCTCCTTCCCCCCCCCCCCCCCCCCCCCCCCCATAAATAGATAAATTAAGGGGATATTTATCTATGTAGTACCAAATTTTTCTTTCAGATGATCCATCATAGTGGGTGACAAAAGGCAGCTTTTTTTTTAATCTCTTGTCTAAATTGTTTGAAAGATGATAATGCATTTGGAGTTGTGAAAATTGTTTTAAGATTCTTTCTATATAATGCAGCCGTGTGGGCTTGCCCCTGTCTCTGATTAAAGTGTGTTTTGTATTTTTTTTTTTTTTCTCTCAGGGTTCTGGCTTCTCTGGACAGTGCTCATCCTCTTCAGCTGCTGTTGTGCCTACAGGCATCGACGTGCCAAAATGCGCCTGCAGCAGCAGCAGCGCCAGCGGGAGATCAACCTCATCGCTTATCATGGTGCATGCAACTACCCTCCTTCCATGCTAGATCTCAGTGAGTAAATCTGTGTTCAGACAGACTCCCCAATACAGTCCTGTCCCCACTTCCCCACTACCTCTACTAGTCTTATCCCCCATTCCTGCTAGATCCTGGTGGCTGTTTTTGAACAAGGAGTGTACAAGCAAATTGACTGTATGCAGTTGAAAGTTTGCTGTGTTCTTGTTTAAATTTTGTTACCTGCATATGTATGTAAAACCCCCATATGTCTTGAGAGTCAGATGCTCCAGGTCAAGGCCAACTGGCTTTTCTTCCCCATCTCATTTCTCATTATACATGCTGAATATTTCAATTCGGCCCAACCCTTCATCCTCTACTAATATCAGTCACCTGTAGAAAAAGATTAAAGAGGGAACGTGCAGGCATCCCCAGGATTTCTTTCTTTGTAGAATTCTGTCGCCTTCCTCCTCTGAATTGAAAGTCCATTCTCTACAATGTGACTCTTAAAGAGAAACTATTTCTCGAAGGTCAGAAAGGTCATTGTTCAGCTAAGTAAAGATGATGATGTGATTGCATATTAGCTTTAGAATCCAGCAAGTTCTGAGCTGGTTTCCTGGCGGTTAAGCTCTCTGCTGTTGCTGGAGTCATCCATTCTGTTCTACTGCTGGCACAAAAAGCTCAGAGAAGCAGCAACGGGGGAAAGAGATTGGAAGAAGAGTTTGTAGACTGTAACTAAGTATGCAATGTTAACTACGGACTTGAGTTGTAAATGGAAATTATGTGTTTGTTTCTATGTTGGAAAGTTATGAATAAAAATAAAATTAAAAAAAAAAAAAAAGAGAAACGCCGACGTAGGGAGCCATGTTCAAGGTAAAATATACTTCAAGGCCCCATTGGGTTTAAAAGTGATTGTCTACCTGTGGAGAGATTTAATCTGCCTGTGTAATAAGCCATCTTCAGCTCTGGATAGGAGACCTCTATAACCAATATTCACCAGTTCCTGGGTAAGATGGCGTAGAGTAGAAAAAAAAAAAAGATTACCTTTGTAAGATGAAGACAGGACTCCAGGGGAATAGTTACCTATCCTAAAACTGCCTATTGTAAGCTTAGCAAAACGTCAAATAGCACATGAGAAATGGGTAGCAGCCAGTGGCGTAGCTGGGGGGGGGGGGGTGCCAGGGGAGCAGCCGCTCCCCCAGATGGAGTTCTGCTGGCGCTGGCACCTATGTTTTTCTCAATGTGTTGCATTGAAAATGTGCACCAGCGCTGGCGGAAGTCTGCTCTCGCTCCCCCCCGTGCCATCAACCTGGCTCCGCTTCTGGTAGCAGCCTGTTCACTATGGGGCCCTTTTACTAAGCCGTGGTAAAGGGGGCCCTGCGCTATCTGCAGCAACTGTTTTTGACACGCGCTGAGGCCCTTTTTACCACAGCAAGTAAAAAGCCCTAAAAACGAAATGGCCATGTGGTAGGATTGCACTTACCATGTGGTCATTCGAAGGGAGTACTTGCCGCCACCCATTGAGGTGGCAGTAGGGGCTCCTGCGCTAACCTGGCAGTAACCGGGCACTGGGGGTGTAACTACACGCCTATGTTGGGCAGGCAGCAGTTCTGGATTGTCACGTGGCAAGCCTGTGGTGGGCTGACTGCTGCTTAGTAAAAGGGCCCCTATGTAAGTTGGTGGTTATGTCAGGCAACATAAAATAACTCGGCAATCGTGCATACTCCCTGTTTAAAGCTATTGTAGAGCCAGATCTAGCTCCCTGTTTACCTGGTTTTTATTCCTTTTTGTTGTTCTTTTTCAGGGATGTTGGCTTCATTTAAGCTGCCAGCATATGAAGAGGTGGCACATCATCCTAGCACCCCACCACCACCCTACAGCACCATTCTGGCCCAGGTGGGTGGGTCTCGTTCCCACTTGGACACAAGTGTGGTAACACCCTCACCAAGCTCAGAGAATTACAGCAGCTGCTCCTGTGAGTCCAGCACTGTCACATCCCCCAGCAGCACCTCCTTCTCCGTGCAGATCACAGACGAAACGGACACCAGCCACGCCAGCACACCCAGCGAGGGCGGTAGCAGAGCTCCCAGTGCTGACACTCTGAGTGCTAGCCCTGGGCTTGAGGACCAGGATGTTGCTGGTGCCCCCAGAGAACCCACCACCATCAAGGAATTTCCATCCTCCAAGCAGACCATTTTCTCCTCCTATGTAGATTTCTTTGAGGTGGACTGCCATCGATGCTCTGATATAGAGGAGGTGGACGAAGAGGAAGAAGAAGGGGATGAAGAGCATTTTCGACACAGACGGTTAACAGGGGATTCTGGGATTGAAGTGTGCCGCTGCCAGGTGCAGGGAGAGGAGAGTGAGGAGGAGCTTCACCTGTTGCATGACAGCCCTGGCTGCTCAGGCCATGCGAAAGAGTTGAACGACCTGCAGCGTGGGGAGGCTGCACAGCCCTCAGAGTGCGAGAGCCTTTGTGGATACCAGGATAGCGAGGAGCTAGGCTCTCCAGGTCAACCTGTCTGAGCAGTGAGAAAAGCCAGAAAAGCAGGCGGTGCAGCCACTTGTGAACAGAATGGTTGAACATCCCTTCTACAGCCTGATCTGTTGCTGAATGGCTCTGAAATGTCATCTGACTTTCCAGTTATTACTGTTCTGTTTCTGTAGCACAGAGAGCTGCTTAACCTCAGCACTGGGTGGGCAAGCTGCTGATTTTTTTTTTTCCCCCTGAAAACCAGAGGTCATACTGCATAAGGTCATCTTTAACAGTGTCCGGTTATTCACCAAGCAGTGTCTGCCCACCCGAGCTCTATGCATTGTATTCCATTTTGTCCTAAAATCTGTCTTTCTCCAAACCCCAGCCCTCTTTTGTACATTCCATCTGTGTAGGAGGGGTTATCATGTACTCTTCCTGGATTTGGGCTTCAGCTGAATCATCTTCACATTAGACTACTGGTTTTTACAGCTTCATGTGCCCTCCTACAATATAGGCTATGTCTTTCTCCTGACTTTTAACAACACAGTGGTCTAAGTCTTTCTCCTTTTAACACCACACACTTTCCTAATATTGCAGTGTATTGGTATAGCCTTTCATTAGCTTCTGTGGAGTCATGTTGAATGATGATGACAGGGAGTTCTATCGCGTGGCCATTTTGGGGTATCTGTGAAATTGAGCAGTTGTCGAGAGTCTGGTTTCTAGTAAGTAGGCATGAAAGTCACAATAAAAATCTAACATTATTGGCATTATGTAAGCCACATTGAGCCTGCAAATAGGTGGGAAAATGTGAGATACAAATGTAATAAATAAATAAATAAATTAGTCCAGTCGCAGCAGAAGTGAGGGAGTGAATTGGAATGGTAACTGAATTATTTTTTCTTTGATGCCCTGTACCTCTGGAGAAATATAAACTGCATATAGATGTCAGAGAAGGGCTACCCTGTATTTTTTCACACTGGAGCCTGCAAAGGCCTCTCGGGTACTATGTAAGCCACATTGAGCCTATAAATAGGTGGGAAAATGTGGGATACAAATGTAACAAATAAATAAAATAGTGTTGACCCTAGGACAATGTAAAACTTTTGAATTGGGTCCTTAAAGAGTACAAAAAGCCTATTCCTTCTTACTAGCTATATTGACAGGCAAATAATAAGGCTGCAATCTGCATGTACTCAGGCATAAGGCATCAGTCTCTTATGAAAAAGAGCTGGTGCACAGGTTAGGCAGAAAAATGACAGTCACTTGTTTTTAGACCCTGAGTAGCTCAAGTGAAAGGAAGAGGGTTAAGGTTGGGGTGGGGTGACTGTAGATTTCTGCAGGAGTGCCTCATAGATTCCTCCCCCCCCCCCCCCCCACGCCGTGTGATTATATATATCTATAATCAGTCTCTTCTGATTTTAAAGAGACTGTTCCATGTTGTTTGTTTCTTAAGAAGTCTTGGGATATTATGAAAAGGATGTTGAGTTTGCTGTTTTCCCTGCACCACTTGCCCTTTCCAGAGTTGGGTTTTGTGGACAAGCGCTGTTGCCTGTTTTTTGTTTTTGTTTTTTGTTATTTTTCCACCTGAACCATGGATGCACATCTCGGAGACTGTTTTGTGAATCTGAGGAGTAAGGCGCAGGTATGGGTGCTTCTGCTCCCTTCCTGTTCTTGCAATGGTTTTCAGAAGCACTGTGTTCAAATGCTGCTCAGATTTTCTTCCTATGGATGAAGTGATCCAGCTAACCAGACCTGCTGATGGGAGAACCCACCACAGGTTTGTTTCACAAGTGCAGAGACTTTTCATGGACACTAGAATCGGTTCTGACTTTTATTCTTCACTCTGTGCTGTGGGAGGCAGTCACTCATGTAGCATTATCTCACTATTAAAGAGATGTATACAAAATTAGTTCATTGTATCATTCAGCCTCGTATTGCCTTGTGGGTGCTTATGTGGTTCTCTGAAGCCAGGGATGTTGTGAAACAGAGGCTCCGATGCCTTTTGTTAAGACTTACAGCACTGTAGATTAGACTGTAATGAACTTAAATGTAGGTATGCTGTACATTGCTAAACAGGTAAACCAGCCCAACATCCAAAAGGAAGACTCACTTTTCTTGATTTCCAGCAGACAGATAAGTAAATAAGCAGCTTATTACCTGCAGGTAGTTCAAACAAGAGTTCTGCCCAGGCAGGATGAGTCTTTGTAACCGGATGCTGATCAATTGACTGACAAGACTGCCAAACTGAGCCAGTAGAGCCACTGACCACATGGCTTCTACTGTAAGCTTTCTGCAAAAATAAAATTGGCCGTGGGATGCAGTATTCAATGAGCATGCACATAACTGCTGCATTAAAATTGTTACCAAGAAAAATCCCAAGGGAGAGACAAAACTTAATCGCCAAAAAAGTCAATCCCGAAAGAAAATGTGAAAGTCTGGCAAAGCAAGAAAAACAGATGTAAGCAGAGATCTCCACAAAGCACAATCAAGTATCAATTAATTAAATAATAATAATTTATAATTTTTGTAAGAGTTCAAAGGAGGGTTCAGTATAGGCTGTACCTACAGCCGAGCAAAACTTCAGTGTTTCAGGCCGCCAGATAGCGGCTCACTTGAAAGCTCTATACATCATAGGATACTCTCCTGCCAGAACTCTCCGTTTAAACTGTGATTAAATATTGTGCTTAAACCCCAAAACTGGTGAAATTAGAAATAATAGATGGAGGATACTTCAACATTGTACACTGGCGTCTCTGAGGAAGATTTTTGAAATGGGGACGTTTGGAACTTACAGTGTATGATCGACAGAGTCGCAAGTTTAGATAAGTCTGCTCGTGTTTGTTTCTTATTTCCCAGTGCCTGTTAGAGTTAATGAGGTTGAAAAATGGTAACCTCACTCAATAACCTTCTTCAACGACCTGGACCTAATCCCTGGCGGATACCAGCTGACCGTATCTGGACAACATTTAATCTCCTCACCACCGATTCAGTTACACAAGCGACTCATAGATTTGCCAACACCCACTGCAAACTGGATATATGTCCCAGCCATCTACTTAAATCCGCCCCCAGCCACTTCATAGCTGACCTAACATCCCATCTATCATGCTACAACAAGGTCTCTTCCCCGAGGAACATGGTAACATCCTACTCACCCCAATACCAAAAGACATTAAGAAAAACACAAACGATCTTACCAATTACCGCCTAGTTGCAGCTATCCCACTAGTAGTCAAACTGATGGAGAGTCTGGTGACCAAACAGCTTACGGAATACATGGACAAGTTCTCAATATTACACAACTCACAATCAAGATTCCACCCCCACCATAGTACTGAAACTATCCTAGTCACTCTCCTGGCCAAACTCAAGCAGGAAATAACCACAGGTAAAAGCATACTTATCCTCCAATTCAACATGGTAAACCACAATATACTACTAAGACTCCTTGGTCACTTTGGGATTGGTGGAAATGTACTTAATTGGATCAAGGGTTTCCTAACCACCAGAACATACCAAGTAAAATCAAACTCAAACATATCACCACCGTGAAAAGCAACCTGCGGAGTACCTCAAGGATCACCATTATCACCAATACTCTTCAACATGATGATGATCCTACTGGCAAAGTCCCTATCCAACCGAGGCCTCAACCCGTTCATCTATGCAGATGACATTACAATCTACATCCCCTTCAGACATGACTTGACAGAAATAACCAGTGAAATCAATGACGGCCTGAACATGGACTCCTGGGCAAACTCATTCCAACTGAAACTGAACACTGAAAAAACACAATGCCTCATCCTCTCATCTCAACATAATAAGTACAAACCCATAAACACCCCAGGACACACCCTCCCTACCTCAGACAGCCTAAAATACTCAGCGTCACAATCGACCGTAACCTTACCCTTGACAGCCAAGTAAACTCCGTAATAAAGAAAATGTTCTATTCAATGTGGATAAGTTTGAGTAAAACCTTTCTTCCTAAGGGATAGTTTTCGAAATCTAATTCAATCAATGGTCCTAAGCCATGCAGATTACTGCAACGGAATCTATGCAGGATGTAAAGAACAACTCACAAAAAAAAACTCCAGACCGCCCAAAACACAGCAGCCAGGCTGATATTTGGTAAAACACGTTTCGAAAGTGCTAAACCCCTCCGAGAAAAGCTGCACTGGCTCCCAATCAAAGAATGGATCACCTTCAAAATCTGCACTTTGGTCCACAAAATTATCTACGGCGTAGTCCCAGGATACATGACAGACCTCATAGATCTACCAACCAGAAACAGAATCGGATCATCACGATCATACCTAAACCTACATTACCCAAATTGCAAAGGACTTAAATACAAAACAACTTACGCATCCAGCTTCTCCTACATAAGTGCACAACTCTGGAACAGACTCCCAAAAGCTGTGAAAACAATCCATGACCATCTAAAATTCAGGAAATCACTAAAAACCAACCTCTTCAAAAAGGCTTACTCCACTGATCCACCAGAAATCCCCACACCCAGCAACACAGCATAACCAATGATCGTACTGAACAATATACAATCTTCATTCCCTTCGCTACCTCATGGTGCCTGACACACACCTACCTCACTCGACCACAATATAACCTGTATTTGTTATCAACCGACTGGTGAACGCCTTTATGGTTCCATGTAAGCCACATTGAGCCTGCAAATAGGTGGGAAAATGTGGGGTACAAATGTAACAAATAAATAAATATATAAAGACGTTCACCTTTTCCTCCATTAGGTGGACTCCGATGACGCAAGATGTTTGCAGAGGACTTCACTGCTATTTATTTATTGCATTTGTATCCCACATTTTCCCATCTTTTTGCAGGCTCAATGTGGCTTACAATACATCATGAATGGTGGAAATACATTAGAAAATAGACATTTAGTATTACAGTAGAATCTTGGGTAACATGATAATGATAGAGCATGATATTAATATAACAAGCAGATATTTTAAGACAGTTCTGAATATATGTGGAGGAGTGGTGTATGTTCACATTTGTTGATCCTTGTGGTATGCCTTATTAAAGAGATGGGTCTTCAGTAGTTTGCGGAAGTTGGTTAGTTCGTAAATTGTTTTTAGGTTGCGCAGCAGTGCATTCCATAATTGTGTGCTGAGGTAGGTAAAGTTCGACGCGTGCACTAGTTTTTATTTTAGACCTTTGCAGTTGGGGAAGTGCAGATTAAGGAATGTGCGGGATGATCTTTTAGCATTCCTGGGTGCCAACCACGGCCGCATAGCGTCGAGGTTGACAGGGGAGAGGGGGCTTTATACGTGTTAAAGATGTGAGAGTTGGGAGGGTGGCTTATCGTGGGTTTTCTTGGCGCACTTGTTTGCGGGATGTCGGGCTCCGCAAATAGCACAAGCGTGCTTGAACTTGCAGTTGAGCAAAGAGCAGGCGGATCTATTGAAGCACCAACAAATCCTTTCTTGGGAACCCGTTGTTCTCCCCGCACCGTTGAACCCCTCTTGTCGAAAGGGTCTATTCTGTCCGCTGAATTCTATCCCTCTGTTCGTCATGGTGTACAGCCACAGGTCTATGTCCTTTGACCCCCCCCCCCCCACCCAAGCGTGGTGTCCTCCTTCATCCTGTCTCTGTATTCCTCATCATATTTCAACCATCTGAAACCCTCGTAATCTTTGTACGCTTGCATTATGCTGTGAGCATAAGCCAGCATGGGGCTGTATTGTGTTGGGTCGGAGTGGCCGGCAACGTCTATCACCCTAAGGAACGCCCACAACCAATTAAACAAGGTTCTAGGTGCTCCTTTTTCACGTGCAGGTGCATGATCCTTCCTGTTCTTATTCCTTTTCTTACCCCGTTTTCTCCCTTCTAACACCTGGAACATGTCAAAAAACTTTCTCCACTGTATCTTTTTCATGGTTGATTTGGGGACCATCCTCCATAGGCGAGGCAACGTGGCCAATGGCAGGGAACATTCCCCTTTTACGCTGGGAACCGCCCCGCCTTCACCTTGCGCTTCCTCCTCGTCGGATGAGGAAGAGGAGGATGAGGAATTGGAACTACTATCACTGCTAGAGTCTCTCCGCTTGGTTCTTTTCTTTCCTTTTCCTTTCTTTTTCTTCCTCTCTTTCCTGGCCTTTGCCGGCCTGTCTTCGCTATTAGTGGGTATAATCTGGCCCCCTCTGTCACCCTCTCCCACTGTGTGTGAATCTCGGCCTCCCAAGACCAGTGCGCTACACCCTACGATCCATCCCGCTCCTTCCCCGACATTTACATTAACGTTCGCATCGTATTGTGAGTGAACCCCACTGGACGTACCTGTGGTTACCGTCAATGGGGGGGTATCTCCACTCTGGGTTCACTGTCAAGCCTTGCGGTGCTCCCTTGTTCCATTGCATCAGGTTTTGGCCTGGGGGGGGGCATTGCTTTGATCACTGTCAGGAGCATGTCTGTCCCCTACTATAGGTGGTTTGGGACACAGGTAACTGGGGTCTGGGGTACCCGAGGCCACCGTGGGCGATGGGAGTGATGTAGCACCTTTCGAAAAGGCAGCTTGTTGTGACTGGTAAAGGGCGGCTCCGTAACCCAGCCACATACCGTAATGTTGTGATTGCTGGGGGTAAGCCCAGCTCTGGCCATATGTAAATGGGGCCTGGCCCGGATGCTGCCAATGTCCCGATGTTGACCCCGGGTATTCCATTGCCTGTGCCCCAGAATTTTGCACCCAGGGATTTGGGAATATCCATCTGGGGCCCGGTGTGGGGTTCTGCTACTGTCCGGGCATTTCCATTCCCATCAAGTGCGGTATGCTCCTTGTGTTGTCGGCGGGGTTCCCTGCCGCCTCTGTGGTAGCCGTGACTGCTATTGTCGGTCGGGGTGTTCACATCTTGATGGTCTTCCTGACCTTTCTTCTTCTTTGCCCTTGCTTCCGGCGTCGTGCACAAGGCCTAGCCGTTTGTCATAGTTTTGGCTTTCTTTTTCAGGCCTTTTCCCTTGTTTGGGACCGCCGGTCGTGTCGGCATTGGCGTGGTGTCACTTAATTGTTCTGTGTTTATTGATGCTGCCTCCCGTTGTTGTTGAGTTGCGATTTGTTCTTCTTGCTCTTCTTTGATTATGTGGTTGCTCAGTCCCGCAACGTCCGTGAGTGTTGCCGCTTCCATTCTGCTTGAGTGAGGTCGGGTGGTGGGGGTGGGGGAGGGGGGGATTGGGAACCACAGGTCAGAGATACAAGGAATCTGAATAGACTGAAACAGAAAGACATTATTAAAATTTTATCTATTTATGTATTCTGTTCAGCTTTGTTTACTTATTGTATATCTATATAATTATTAGTGTTGTTATATTTTAATTTATTTCATGTTATTTATTTAAGGATATATATATATTTTTTTTTTTTTGCTGGCTCAATGTGGCTTACATTATATTGCCCTCTCCAATATGGCTGCTATGTGCCCCTCCTGTAGTGCATCATATGATCTATACAAAATGGCCGCCTCCTGTTATACCTTACAACTAGGGCTGACGTGGACTAAAAGAACATATTGCATCAAAAGCATAAGCTCATTCTTAGTGTCCCCAGGGTAGAACAACATATTTTCTTACATAATTGCAGGCTCAATGTGGCTTTCATTATCTTGCTCTCTCCAATATGGCTGCGCTGTGCCCCTCCTATCGTGCATCATATGATGTATGCAAGATGGCTGCCTCCTGTTATACACTTACAACTAAGGCTGCTATGTGGACTAAATTGAACATAATGCAGTAAAAGCATAAACCCATTCATAATGTCTCCCGGGGCAGCACAACACGAGGTCGGAGCAAAAGAAGGACAGCAGGGGAACACGCGCATGCGCCCTGCATCGCCCCCACGAAACACCATATCGGCCAAACACCAGGGCGCTCCCCATATACTAATCAAGGGGGCGAAAAGATACAGACAAAAACGCAAGGTGGGGACGGGAAAACGAGCAGCGACAGAACAGGGACGGGTCCAAGGGGAACGAGCACACGCGCCCCGCTCCGCTCCACAATACACCGCACCCTACCGACTAACCGGGGTGCCTCAATACACAAACCAAATAGAGCGAAAGATAAGGACACAGGCAAAATGTATAACGGGGCATGCACAGCAGCACAGAAAAGGTGAAGGGGAGCCAAGCCAAGCCTAACTACCATACGGATGCTTGACTAACTCGACAAGCCTGGAAAGATTTTTTTTTTTTTTTTTAAATTCCCACCCGAGCTTGATCCCATGCATGAGCCTGCAGCCACTATCTCACTGGCAGACTTGGCAAGAAAAACACTACTGAAAACGAAAGTAGGGGCGAGGAACCTGACCCCAAACACTTCTCTCGGTCCACACGATATAAACAGGCATTATTAAATTCGGTAACTTACTGCTCGCCCAACCGAGGTAGGGCACCAGGGGAATGCGCTATCCATGTGGACCGATGCACGGAGTGAATTTTTTATCTGGAACACCAGAGGGGGTACAACAGCCAATTCTGGGGCTCTGTCGCCAATCCCACGAGGTTAGAACAGCCCTCGGACAGGAGTAGTCTGATGCCCGGACGCTGGACGAGGTATTTATTTCTAATTTCATCAATTTTGGGGTTTAAGCATAATATTTAATCACAGTTTAATTAAGAGTTCTGGCAGGAGAGTATCGTATGATGTATAGAGCTTTCAAGTGAGCCGCTGTCTGGCGGCCTGACTCACTGAAGTTTTGCTCGGCTGTAGGTACAGCCTATACTGAACCCTCCTTTGAACTCTTACAAAAATTAAAAATTACTAGTAAAAGAGGCCCGTTTCTGAAATGAAACAGGCGCTAGCAAGGTTCCACGCCCTCCCTCCCTCTCTCTCCGAGTTCCAGCCCCCCTCCCCTCCGAGTTCCATGCCCCCCTACCTCCCTCCCTCTCCTCCGAGTTCCAGGACCTCCTCCCGCCCCTTTGAGTTCCAGGATGCCCCTCCCTCCCCTCCCCTCCTAGTTCCATGCCCCCCCTCCTCCAAGTTCCAGACCCCCGCACCTCCCTCCCTCTCTGTCCCCTCCGAGTGCAAGCACGACCTGTCTTCCGGCAGCCCCTCACCTTCCTGTGTGCTGGCTGTAATTAAAAATTCTTACTTCGGGGTCCGGCGTCAGCTCTGCCTCTGGTCCCACCCTTCCAGAAATAGGAAATGAGGGTGGGACCAGAGGCAGAGCTGAGACACATGGGAAGGCAGTCTGAAGCGCCGCTCGCCTTCACTGCAGATGCCGGACCCCGAGGTAAGAATTTTTAAATTACAGCCAGCACGCAGGAAGGCGAGGGGCTGCTGGAGGACAGGTCATGCTTGCACTCGGAGCGGAGAGAGAGAGGAGGGAGGCACGGGGTCGTGGAACCCGGAGAGGGGGGGCGTGGAACTCGGAGAGGAGGGAGGGAGGGGCATCCTGCAACTCATTGCCAGGGCGGACCAATGGGAAGTGTGTTACAAACCCAGGCATCCAGACGGAGGTGCAAATTATTATATAGGATTATTATTTAATTAATTTATACCCGCACACCATTAAAAATAAAGTGCACCTTGTGTCTAGTGGTACGTCTCTCTGCCTGACCTGACTTGAATAAAGTAGTTCCTGGGGTCTAGTAGGGATCCCCCAACTCCTCATCGAAGCCTCCCAGACTCCCATATCTCTAAATGAGGCAGGAATGATGCCCATTCTGCCATATAAGGGAATTTCTCCCTTATATGGTAGACTGGCCCTGCGCAATGCATTGCACTGCTATTTGGAAGAAGGTGGAGGCAGGAGTGAGTGGGCATCACGCCTTCCTCTTTTGAGGTACAGGGGGTCTGGGAGGGGTTGGGGTGCCACTAGCACCAGGGACAAATGTTTTTCAAAATTGGGGTCATGTGAGCAGGGCCACTAGACTACCAGGGATGTGTAATATGGGAGGGGGCTACTAGACTACTATGGATTTTTGATTATGTTGGGGGAAGGGGTTGGAGGAAGGGACTAGACTACCAGGAAACCATGTAGAAAGCGACCGGGAGCAGGGGGTTTGGATTGGGACTCTCCCTAACCCTTCTATGCCACCTCAGACCTGGCAGTGAATTTCTCGCACTGCAGACAACAGCGCACAGGCTATTATCTTCTCTGCATTGCAGCAATTAGTTAAAAGCCTTTTTACCATGCATTGAAATACGATGTCTACCACATAAGCTAATTTTTGTTGCTAAACCCCCTTCTGCATCTTGTGGCCCATAACAAGCATGTAGACTGTTAATTGCGAGCTGCAGCCCGTGGTAGCTTTCTGCATGGGCCCCTGAGAGTGTAGATATTGAGCGACTAGAGTGATGGATTCTAAATTATTGCAGAGGTGGATATTAAGCTTCAGTGTGAGAAGAATGTGTGTTGGATGGATGCTGGATTTCAGTGAGAGAAGGTTATAGGGTATCAGGTAAAAGGAAGATATACTTTCCAGAGGATGGAAAGGGAGAGAAGCTGTGGATGGTTTGCTGTTGAGCCCAACATGTAGAATTCTGCACTGCAGGGAGGGGAGCAAAGAATACTCATAAGGCTAGAGGCCTATGGATTGACCAGTAGGGTCAGATCATGTACATTGGGCTGAATCCTGAACCAAGCAAGTTTCCCACCACTAGAGATGTATATACTGGACACAATAGTACAATAGTTTAATTTCTTTATAATTTCTTCACAGATGGTAACCATGCCACACAAAATAGTATTCAGATAAAGGAGGCTGGATAAATTCTTGCCAAAAATAATCATAAAGGTGAGCAGAAAGAAATTATGATTTTGGCTTCACTAAAGCCAGAAGCATTGAACAAAAACGTATTAATTTGATCAAATATTACATCGAATAGCAGCTCAGTACTGGCCTATTGGCATGATTGACTATGAATTTGGGGGTCGGGGAATGAATTTATTGTAAATCAAAACACAAAGTGGGTGTGTGAAACATGCGTATCTTCGGGGGGGGGGGGGGGGGTTGATGGTGTGGCAAATTGACCAATACTCATCAAATAAGTTTTGCAATAAATAGAATTTTACATGTAATTTAACTTTCATATCCTAGTCTAAGATGATTTCATGCCCCAGTTGCACATCCTGTGCAATAACTCCAAGGTTATCAATGTGTGGGTGTGGGTGTGTGCGTGTGCTTAATATAGGATGTTGGTTTGGTCAGTCCACTGTCCCCAAAGAATAACCAGTTTCCAGAAATGGTTTGCTCTGTGCGAATGTAAAGTGCCCAATGTAATATGTTACCTAGCCATTGGATCGCATCATATGAGATTTGACAGAAATTCACATGTGTGGAATCAAAGCTGTGGACAAGCTTTCAGTGTGTGTGTGTGTGTGTGTGTGTGTGTGTGTTTGTGTGTGTGTGTTTTTTGTAATGTTTGGTGTTATTTATGGAGCAGCTGCAGAAATATGAGCAGTTTATTTATTACATTTGTACCCCACAATTTCCCACCTATTTGCAGGCTCAATGTGGCTTACATAGTACCGTGAGGTGTTAGTTGTCTTCAATGATAAACATATACAACGTGATATTATTATCAAAGAGGTTCATGTGTTACAGATACATTAGGAGAGTCATTGAGAAGAAGAGTTATATAGTGTTCGTTACAGGATTTGGTTTTGTTGTGTTGCTGGATTCAGGTACTTAGGTTGGGTCAGTAGGGTAAGCCTTTTGGAATAAGAGGAGTGGAGTGGAGTGGCCTAGTGGTTAGGGTGGTGGACTTTGGTCCTGGGGAACTGAGGAACTGAGTTCAATTCCCAGCACAGGCAGCTCCTTGTGACTCTGGGCAAGTCACTTAGCCCTCTATCGCCTGCCGCATTGAGCCTGCCATGAGTGGGAAAGTGCGGGGTACAAATGTAACAAAAAAAAAAAAAAGATGGTCATTAGTGATTTCCGGAAGTTAAGGTGGTCATGGATTGGGTTCACAGCTTTTAAGGGCGCCTGTGCCTTCAAGAAGTACAGCAGAGCACCAAGACCATTCCATATACCAGGTTATTTTTCCAGATCCCCCCTTTATTGAAAAATAAATGATTGTACAGCTAGCAACTGTTTATTGAGCAACATAGAAACATGACGGCAGATAAAGGCCATATGACCCATCCAGTCTGCCCATCCTCTGTAACCCCTAATTCTTCCTGTTCCTAAGCGATCCCACATGCTTATATGCCTTTTAAAATTCTGGAACAGTCCTCGACTCCACCACTTCCACTGGGAGGCCATTCCACGCCTCCAGCACTCTGTGAAATAATACTTCCTTAGGTTACTCCTAAGCCTGTTCCCTCTTAACTTTGTCGTATGCCCCCGCATTCCAGAGCTCTCCTTCATTTGAAAAAGGCTTTCTTCCTGTACATAAATGCCCTTGAGATATTTAAACGTTTCTATCATGTCTCCTCTCTTCCAGCGTTTACATGTTGAGGTTCATAAGCCTGTCCCTATAAATTTTGCATTCAATAAAAAGGTCAGCACACAGAACAGTGAGTGGTAAGTTTCTATGTGTTTTAAGCATCATCTGGGGTAGGTAGAAACAGGGAAGCAAGGGTTCAAATCTTGCCTCTCCCACTGATGTTTCTTGGGACCTTGGGCAAATCACTTCAGTCTCCATCGCCTTGGGTATAACTTAGATTGTGACCCATTTGGACAGAGAAATAGTTATGTGGAACTATTCAGATGATTTGGACTATTTTCTAAGAGCAAAGTTCATAAGCCAATAGTAAAATGGACATGGAAAAATCCACTGCTTATATTTCTAGGTTAAGCAGCTTAAAATATGTTTTACTTGGGATCTTGCCAGGTATTTGTGACCTAGATTGGCCACTGTTGGAAACAGAATACTGGGCTTGATGGACCTTTGGTCTATCCCAGTATGGCAATGCTTATGTTCTTATGGAAGAATATGTAGATGCTGATAAGGATAAGGTGGAATTGCTTAATATTTCTGTTTGGTGTAGGACCATAGAAAACACAAATAGGAATGGAAATTTTCAGAGGACTGTGGTTGTGAGAAGCAATTTAAACTAAAAATGGACAAATCGATGGGGCTGGATAGCATACATGAGGGTCTGGAAGGAACTTAAGGAAGTTCTCGCAGCTCCGCTGTCTGACCTGTTGAATGCTTCTCTAGAGTCAGGAGAACTGGAGAAGAGCAGATGTGGTTCTTCTCAAAAGCAGAAAGGAGGAGATGGTTGGGAACTACAGACTGATTAGTCTGACCTCCAAGGTAAATAAATTAATGGAAATGCTTCTAAAACAGAGATGGTTCTGAAATCCAATGGATTACAAGACCTGAGGCAGCATGGTCTTACTAGAGACAGGTTTTGTCAGATAACTCTGATTAATTTCTTTGACTGAGCGACCAGAGAGATGGATCAAGGGAAAGCGCAAGATGTGGTGAACTTAGATTTTAACAAAGCCGTTGACTGAGTTCCACAGAGATGTTATAAATAAACTGAACACCCTCAATATGGGGCCCTAAAGTGACTGGTTTAGGAACTGATTGAGTGGAAGAGACAAAGGGTAGTGGTAAATGGAGCTCACTCTGAGGACAGGGAGCTTATCAGTGGTGTGCGCAATGATCGGTTCGTGGTCTGATACTATTATAACATTTTTGTAAATGATTGTGGAAGGGCTGTCTGGTAAGGTTTGCCTCTGTGCAGATGGTACCAAAATCTGCAATAGCATAGATGGTGTGGATAACCTGAGGAGAGACCTACAAAAGTTTGAATGGTCCAGAATTTGGCAGCTAAGATTTAACGCTCAAAAATGCAGGATCATGCATTTGGACTGTACAGTTTAGGGAGTAAAGTACTTCTGTGTATGAAAAGGGAGCAGAACGTAGGTGTGATCATATAAAGTGGCTAAATAAGTAGAAAAGGTGATGGTAAAAGCCAGAGGAATGCTTAGATGCGTAAGGACAGGAATGGCCAGCAGGAAAAAAGGAGGTGATAATGCTTCTTTATAAGTCTCTAATGAGACCCCCTTTAGAGTACTGTGTAGAATTACATAAGTACATAAGTAATGCCACACTAGGAACAGACCAAGGGTCCATCGAGCCCAGCATCCTGTCCACGACAGCGGCCAATCCAGGCCAAGGGCACCTGGCAAGCTTCCCAAACGTACAAACATTCTATACATGTTATTGTGGAGAGCGCACCTTCAAAAAGAAATAGAGGATGGAATTGGTCCAGAGGGTGGCTACAGATTTAACTATCTCAATATGTATACTTAGGAAGAAATGCAAGAGAGGGGGAGATATGTTAAACATATATAAATAAATGCACAGGAAGTGAGTATCTTTCAATTAAAAGGAAGCTCTGGAATGAGGAGGCATAGGACAAAGGTGAAAGGTGACAGCCTCAGAAGTAACCTAAAAAAATACTTCTTCATGGAAAGGGTGGTGATTATATGGTACAACCTCCTGGTGGAGGGGATGGAGTCAGACTGTATCCGAATTCAAGAAAGCTTGGGACAAGTACATAGGATCTCTAATGATATGAATGTGCAGACTGGATAGGCTATATGGAATTTGCCTTCATTTTCTTTGTACATTTCTATGTATGTTTAGAGCCCTTAGAGGCTGATTGAATTTTGGGTTCGGCATCAAAACTGGCTAACCCTCCAAACAGGAGCAGTCCTCCTCCAGGCCTATTTTACAATTGGTGGAGATCTAGTTGCGTAGTTGGAGCAGAAGCGAGCCCCAGTTGCTCTTGCACAGGCCGGCTCCGTTGTCAAAATGGCTGCTGGAACTTCCAGCAGCAGTCTCATGAGACTGCCACTAGAGGTTGTGGCAGCCATTTTGAGATGGGAGTTGGCATGGCCAGGAGCGACTGAAGATTGCTCTCGCCCCAACTATGCCACTAGACCACCACCAATTGTAAGCTGGGTCCAGGGGTGAGCTTTTGGTTGGGAGTGTGTGGGGCAGGGGTGTGGAGTGGTACTATTGTTTATGTCCAGGGTGGGCCAAGCCATAATGCTGATTTGGGGCTGTTAGCTAGTTTCAGCTTTGATTTCAGCCAAAACCAAAATGGTGCTTTTGGTCACTCTCTAGTAGCTCTTGCTTTGCAAAAGTGAATTTATTTTTATTTTCAAATGCTTAGATTGCTGCATACCAAGTATACCTGAATGTAACTTACCTTGAGCTACTAGTGAAAAAGATGTGAACAAAATTCCAAATAAATTAAAATAATAATAAATAATTAAGCCCATGGTTATTGAAAGTAGACAGAATAGTCACAAGCTGAGAGGTTAGATTAGAGTGTTTGTTCAACTATGACTTGTCCTCATCTGAGTAACTGAAAACTTAAGGGTCACTTCGTCTTTTTGGGCCTTAATAACAACTTCCAAAGGGGACAAAACTACCCTGTTTGAATCTTCATTTTCTCTTCAAGCAGCAAAGGTTTGGAAAGTTATCTCAATTGAGATATGGTCGATTAGTGACTACAGGACTTTTTAGAAAATTTTTAAAGACATTTTTATTTCATAAATTTGTTGTACAACAGTAGTGATCATTATTTCTTGAGTTATGTAATTTTAATTGGATATCTACTATGTTAAATCATTCTTTGTATTTCCGGATTCTACCAGCTCTTCTGGAATTTAATACTCGTTGAACCAGCTCTGGCACGTGTGGAATAGAAGAATAAAATAATATTGTTCTCCGAGAACAAGCAGGCTTGTATATTCTCACAAGTGGGTGAAGCCAATCCGCATCACCCGGTCCAGCATTTTGCCATAGCTAAAAAGACCTATGTGAAGCGCAAGCACCTTCCTGCCCATTGCGTGAATGCTGTCTCCTCAGTTCTTCTTTTTCTGCATGAGCAGAAGGTGGGGTTTTTTTTCTTATTCTCTCCTCCTTTGCTCGGTCTTAGCTGTTTTTTGTGCTTTCCAGCAATTTTTTCCATCTTTATAATAGGGCTCCTTTTATTGGAACCTTTTTTCCCTTCCTTTATTTTCTTAGACTTGTATTGCCCGGTTTTTAAGTTTTATTGCTTTTTTTTCATCATCATCAGGCCGTTTTCAGGCCTTGACTTTGGCCTGCTCTTTCCCTTTATTTTTTTACTGTGCCTTGCCCCTTTTTCAGGCACCATCGTCGTTTAATTTAGCCAACAAAGTTGTTCCATCCATGTCCACAAAGATTCCCAGTGGCTTCAAGCACTGTACCCAGTGCAATCGGACTATCTCAAGAAAGACACCCGTTCTTGGTGTCTACAATGTCTTGAGCTCGACCATAACCTTGCTGTGTTCTCTGTCTTCACATGATGAAGAGGACCCAGCTTCCCGAGAGGCTCAACAAGAGAGGATTATTGGAGCCAAGTCCGGTTCCTCGACATCGGCATCGGTATCTAGGTTGGAGGCATCAGTGTCGAGCATCGCACAGGCATCGGAAGTGTCAGTAAGCATGGCTGCTACTAGACACAGACAATGGAAGCAGTGAAGCATCGAGTGGGTTTCCACCTGCCTCGAGGCCTCCTGCTGTGCAGGGCCCCCAGGACCGTCCATCATCGGACCCAACCCCGAGGCGACTTGAGGATTCAATGACATCCTTGTTGGCACCAAGGAGCCTCAGTGACACTTCGGACAAAGGCCAAGAAGCATCATCATCGGTCTCCCTTGACACATGGTGCCAGGAGCTCTGGGGCATCAAAGGATTTGGCACCCTAGAAGTGTCGGTGCCGGGTGGACCACTCCCCCTCCGTATAGGAGGTACCGACTTGCCTGTGCACACTAGCTTTTCCTGATGTCAGCCCTTGATGAGCGCTTCCGGGCCTTGCTCCTTGAGCTGCTGGATGACCTTATGCAATGGTGTGCATCAGTATTGGGGGTGCTTGTGCCTACCCTGCCTCCCATTGTGGCCCCACCTGGCCCTCAGCCTGCGGTGTGACCTCCAATGCCGGCGCTGCTTGTGGCACCATTGTCGACTGCCATCCAAGCTGGCACTTCCTCAACGTTGGTGGGGGAAGCTTCACTGGAGTTGAGACGAGAGTCAACGTCTCGATGCCTCTCTCTCAAGGACATGGTTCCTTTGCACTGAGGCAGGTACAGTCTCGGCAATCCCATAGGGAGATACTGTCCGACCCTGAAAAGGAGCACTCATGGGATTCAGAGGAGGATCCCAGGAACTTTTACTCAGATGAGTCTTATGAGATTCCCTCTGAAATGAGCCCAGGGCCACGCTGCTCAAGGTCCTGGACTATACATCTCCTCCTAAAGAGGCTGTGACTGCACCTCTCCACAAGGTACTCAGGGAAGTCCTCGTCAGGAACTGGGGTCCCCGCTATCGGTCCCTGTCATGCCCAAGAAGATTGACACCCCGTATTGATGCAGCTGGTTTTGATAGGCCTCAGTTGCCTCACAATGCCATAGTGGTGGAATCCGCTCTCAAAAAAGCCAGGAGTTCCAGGGACTATGCCTTGGCGCCCCCAGGCAAAGAAGCTAGAACCCTAGATTCTTTGGGAAGGAAGATGTACCAAGCTTCAATGCTCATCTCCCAAATACAATCCTACCAGCTCTTTACGAACATCTACTTACAAAATTCGGTGTGACAGCTGTCAGACTGGAGCATGCCAAGCCTTTCTTTTCACCAGTTGGTCACGTGCAGAAGGAGTGTTGAAAGTTCTTGGCCCGGGGCTCTTACAACACTTTTGATGTGGCATCCAGGATCTCTGCTCAAAGTATAACAATGTGCCAACTCTCATGGCTGCTTGTTTCTGACTTGGAACATTCTCTTCAGCAGCAGTTGGTGGAAGCCCCTTGCCAGGGGGATAACCTTTTTGGAGAGGAAGTTGAAGATGTTGCAGACCAAATTAAGAAACACACTGATACAATCTCCTCTCTCCCGCTGGGCGCCTTCTCCTCAGGAGGACTTTTCGTAAGCCAAGGAGTTCCTATTACTATCTAGGCGTAGGTACACCCCTTTGGCTCGCCAGCCTATTAAGGCTCAGCCCCAGTGCACTTGTTCACATCAACAGCGTGCACCTAAGGCCCCTGCTGCCCCCCCCCCCCCCCCCCCCCAGTGAAAGCAAAGGACAGGTTTTGACTAGCTCCTGTAGAGCATAGCCTCAGTAAAAGTGTCTGTTCCAGATGACTTGCCAGAGGCTGAAATTTTTTCACCAAAGACGGCCTCTTGTAACCTCCGATCAGTGGGTTCTTCAAATAGTCCGTCTTGGATATGCCCTCAGTTGGCATCTCAAACCTCCAAATTGACTTGTGTACACAAGAGTAGCCTGCAAACTCTTCAAGGTTCCAAATTGAACTTGGCCTACCTGAATGTAGTGGTTGCAATTTCTCAGCTTTGGGGGCGGAGGCATCTGCAGTGAAGGTTGCTGCTTTCCTCTGGGCCTCTCAATCTAGCTCTGGCCTGGCTTTTTATACTTCAGGATGATTCTCTCCTGACATTGAGATCCCATGACACAGTTGAAGATTTGACAGGGGGTTTTGTCAACTGCAAACCTCTCGTGATGTGAACAACTAGAGGCTGTACAGAGATGGACTTTCCTCCCACATGGTGATAAGCACTGTTCGCAATGAGGTGAACCCTTACAGAGTTGGTCTTCAAACCAGACTCAGAGAGGTATAGAAGGTTTGCCATCTGGTTTGACTGCAAGGCTTTGCCCTACACAGAACCTGCTTTAATAAGATTGAGGGCCTTGCACTCACACCAGATGGCAAACCTCCTCCATTTAAAAGTACATAAGTATTGCCATACTGGGACATACCGTAGGTCCATCAAGCCCAGCATCCTGTTTCCAACAATGGCCAATCCAGGTACCTAGCAAGATCCCAAAACAGTACAATACATTTTATGCTGCTGCTTCTAGAAATAAGCAATGGATTTTTCCCAAGTCCATTTTAATAATGGTCTGTGGACTTTTCCTTTAGAAAGCCATCCAAACCTTTTGTAAACCCCGCTAAGCTACCTGATTTTACTACATTCTCTGGCAACAAATTCCAGAGTTTAATTACACGTTGAGTGAAGAGATATTTTCTGTGATTCATTTTAAGTTTACTACTTTGTAGCTGCCTTTTGTGCCCCCTAGTCCTAGTATTTTTGGAAAGAGTAAACAAGCAATTCACTTCTACCCATTTCACTCCACTCATTATTTTATAGACCTCTATCATATCTCCCCTCAGCCTTCTTTCTCCAAACTGAAGAACCCTAGCCGCTTTAGCCTTTCCTCATAGAGAAGTCGTCCCATCCCCTTTATCATTTTCGTCACCCTTCTCTGTACCTTTTCTAATTCCACTATATCTTTTTTGAGATTCGGTGACCAGAATTTAACACAATATTTGAGGTGCGGTCGCACCATGGAGCGATACAAAGGCATTATTTTCAAATAAATTAATAAAAGTTCTTTTGTCTATAGAGCAGAAACTTGACGCTTAAAAAAAATTGACAAGGGTGAATCTATCCAAAAAATTGCAACAGAGAGTAACAGTTCTTGACTGGAAAAGGTAATGCAGTGAGCTGGAGAAATGGGCCTCAAATCATGCCTCTACGTTTTCATTGGATGCTAGAAAAACTATGTAAAAAGGCAAGAAGGTTCTTATTCCAGTGGTTTCACATAGCAAAGAGACCTACATCAGTGCCTATACTCCAAGAGAAAGCCCTGTTTGTTTCAAAAGGAATTCAATTAATTCATTGCTAGTATCGGGTGGCTTGATTGTTGGAAGAAAAGCTATGGAATAAAGCAGCTCTGCATTGCTGGGGGACAGCTATCAGCGAACTCTGATAAATTTGTCACATTCAAAGTGAAATTTTAGTGTTTCCTTAAAAAGGCATATCAAGGGAACAGATCTACAACTGTGATGAAACCAGGTTCAATTTTAAAATGTTGCCATCAAGAACTCCTACATCACGGCTCAAAGCCTCAGCCCCAGGTTATAAACGGAGTAAAGAAAGAGTGACCATTCAGGCCTGTAGCAATAGAACTGGTAAACATAAATTACCACTGACTTTCATTGGAAAATCAAAAAATCCTAGGACCTTTAAGAATGTGGCTCCTGCTGCACTTCTGGTGTCCTATAGAACAGAAGCATAGCCAGACCTGCCATTTCGGGTGGGCCCCAACTTAACTGGGGTGGGTCCTTTCCACCCCTACCCCGTACATGCATAGTTAAAAACAAAAAAAAAACTTTCCCTCCCCTTGTCTTCATTTTGCCCTCTCTCCCCCCCACCCTGCCGGGCATCTGCCTGTCTCTCTCTGAAACCCTGCCCTCCCCAGTCTACCTCCAAGCCTTCACTGGCAGTGATTCCTGTAAGCAACCTGCACCGGTCCTGCAGACTTCCCTCTACTGCATCCTTGCGGCAGCACTGCCAGTGAAGAAACAGGAAGTGATGTCATTGAGGGTGGAACGCGGTAGAGGGAAGCCTACAGGGCTGGCGCAGGTTGCCTAAAGGAATTGCTGCAGACTACAGCTCAAAGGTAAATGGGGGGGGGGGGGGGCAGAGATAGGCAGCTACAGTGAGAGATAGGCACCACCAATGAGGTGCTTTGGAGGCCACAAAACTGGGTGGGCCTGTGCCCACCCGTAGCTATGCCACTGCTATAGGAACCAGAGGAACACCTGGATGGACAAAGACATTTTCTATAACTGGGTTTTCAAGGAATTTGTTCCATCAGTAGAAAACTTCTTGAAAATGATAATCCTGCTTAGGAAAGCAATTCTTCTCTTGAATAATGCAACAGTGGAGGAGTAGCCTAGTGGTTAGTGCAGTGGACTTTGATTCTGGGGAACTGAGTTCAATTCCCACTGCAGCTCCTTGTGACTCTGGGCAAGTCACTTAACTCTCCATTGCCCCTGGTACAAAATAAGTACCTGAATATATGTAAAGCGCTTTGAATGTAGTTGCAAAAACCTCAGAAAGGCGGTATATCAAGTCCCATTTCCCATCTCATCCTGAAGAGGACAAACTGAAAAGTGCTGACAACTACCGCCCCATCTCTCTCCTACCCTTCCTCTCCAAAATACTTGAGCTTACAGTCGCTGCCTTGATTTTCTCTCCTCTCATGCCATCCTCGATCTACTTCAATCCGGTTTTTGCCCTCCAGTCGACAGAAACAGCACTCTCTAAAGTCTACAACAACCTGCTCCTCGCCAAATCCAGAGGCCACTATTCCATCCTCATCCTCCTCGATCTATCCGCTGCGTTTGACACTGTCAATCATGATTTACTTCTTGCCACACTGTCCTCTTTTGGGTTCCAAGGCTCTGTCCTCTCCTGGTTCTCCTCTTATCTCACCCACCGCACCTTCAGGGTACACTCTCATGGATCTTCCTCCACTCCCATCCCACTATCTGTTGGACTTCCCCAGGGATCTATCCTCGGACCCCTTCTCTTCTCAATCTACACCTCTTCCCTAGGCTCACTGATCTCATCTCATGGTTTTCAGTATCATCTTTATGCTGATGACACTCAGCTATATCTCTCCACACCAGACATCACCGCCGAGACCCAGGCCAAGGTATCAGCCTGCTTATCCGACATTGCTGCCTGGATATCCAACCGCCACCTGAAGCTGAACATGTCCAAAACCGAGCTCCTCGTCTTTCCACCTAAACCCACTTCTCCTCTTCCTCCACTCTCTATCTCAGTTGATAACACCCTCATCCTCCCCGTCCCATCTGCCCGCAACCTCGGAGTCATTTTCGACTCCTCCCTCTCCTTCTCTGCGCATATTCAACAGACTGCCAAGACCTGTCGCTTCTTCCTCTTCAACATCAGCAAAATTCGCCCTTTCCTCTCTGAGCACACCACACGAACTCTCGTCCACACTCTCATTATCTCTCGCCTTGACTACTGCAACTTACTCCTCACCGGCCTCCCACTTAGCCATCTATCCCCCCTTCAATCCGTTCAGAACGCTGCCGCATGTCTTATATTCCGCCAGAACTGATATACTCATATCACCCCTCTCCTCAATTCACTTCACTGGCTTCCGATCAGATACCGCATACAATTCAAGCTTCTACTCCTTACCTACAAATGCACCCGGTCTGCGGCTCCTCACTACCTCTCTACCCTCATCTCCCCCTATGTTCCCGCCCGTAACCTCCGCTCACAGGACAAATCCCTCCTTTCAGTACCCTTCTCCACCACTGCCAACTCCAGGCTCCGCTCATTCTGCCTTGCCTCACCCTATGCCTGGAACAATCTTCCTCAACCCCTACGCCAAGCCCCCTCCCTACCCATCTTCAAATCTCTGCTTAAAACTCACCTCTTCAATGCTGCCTTTGGCACCTAACCTCTCAAGAAATATAGTATGCCCTATCAGATTGACTCTTCACTTGTCTTTTAGATTGTACACTTGTCTTTAGATTGTAAGCTCCTTGAGCAGGGACTGTCCTTCCATGTTAAATTGTACAGCGCTGCGTAACCCTAGTAGCATTTTAGACATGTTAAGTAGTAGTAGTAGTACATTTGAGTGCTTTTTGTGCCTACAAATGTCACTTCATTGTATCAGCCAATAGACCAGGGCATACTGGAAGCCTTGTATCATAAGATTCTTACAAGGCTTGTTTGTGGACTGGACAAAGGGAAAGGAATGATTGAAGTTTTAAAGAACGTGAACATCAAAGATGTTATCTACTGGATCGCTCAGTCATGGGATAAAATTGAACCTCCAACCCTAGAAAAATCATGGAGAAAGTTAATTCCGGAGAAAGAAAATGAACAAGGACTGAACATGGAGCAGCCGAGAAAGATCTCCTTCCTTTCTTACAAGAAATACCGGGCTGTGAGAATGCTTGTAAGGATGACATCCAAGAATGGATGCAGGCAGACAAGCAAGAAGAGCTAACTGACGTGTGAATGGGAACAGGAATGGCGATGATGCCGATGAAGGTGCCTCAAGTGAGGCTGAACATTTAATTGTAAAAGTCAGTCATAGGGAAGGCGTCAGGGCAATTGAGGTTGCACTGGTATAAGTGGAACAAGAGGAAGTGACAGCTACTGATGTAATGTTATTAAGACGCTGGCATGACCTCGCAGTGAGGAAGAGAAGAAAAATGGAAAAACAAACAATCACAAAATTTTTATAAAACAATTTTATAATTTATGTTTACCAGCTGCATTGCTACTAGGTAGACAGTATAGTACTCTGTGTTTTTTAGTTCTGTATTGGTCTTATTTTACAGTATAGTACAGTGATTACAGTATCTTATAGCACTTCAATCATGCTACAGAATGTGCTATAGTGCTGTTAATAAAGTATTTTTGAAAATCGGGGAACTCTATGCCTTTGTTTATACATTGTTGGAGAGGTTACCATTGTTTTCTGTTTTATCTGACTTTTCACTTATCCCACAAGGGGCCGGTCCCGGTTACATTTGATAATCGAGACTGTACTGTACAGTCAAATTGTTTCCATAGATGTGTATGAGCTTTAATGTCCATAAGTGCTTGAAATAATTGAGTTTAAAATATGTAACATGGCATGATACAGAAATCCATTTTTAGGTTCACATGAAAGCATTACTTATCAATAAAAGTAGTCCGCAGTCCTTCCTCAGACCTCAATCTCTTCACCACTGTGCCACATTTATACCCCAAATGCACCAGGAGAAAAATCTCACTCATTGGACTTCAATCTTACTCTTTGGGATGGGCCATCCTTGGGATCTCTGCATTCTAGTCCATTATTTTGATTCCCCCCCCCCCCCCAACTGCTTCCAGCAAATAAATAAATAAACAGTGCCATTCTGCCTCTTCTGTCATGGACTTCCTGTTTTAAGGTGCAGAACCAGCATTCATCATCAGCATGACAGTGTGACCTACACAGCTGTTCTACACCTTTATGCCTGTATTTGTTTCAGCAGGGAGCAGCTTGGCTGGCAGGGGGCTAAGGAAGATGTGCTGCTAGCCCTGGGGGGGGGGGGGGGGGGGGGGGGAGGGCATCCATAAAAGTTTGCCCTGTGCCCCATAGGTGGTTAAAGAGGCCCTGGGTGGGAGGTTACTAGAACTTCTTTAGCGAATACACACTAGGCAGCATCCACACCAGTCTGTCAGATTCCTTAGCACTGCACCCTAGACATCCCAGTTTCTGCCCCCATTTCATTGCGGAAACCATCCTTACTGCCCTACTTAGTGAGATTTATTCCTACTTGTATAGGCACTTTATTGTTCTTGCTGTCTCCCTAACTCTCTCAGCTGTTTTTACCATTCTCTTCTGTTTTGCCTCTCTTCACTTGGGCTTTCTGGCACAGTACTGAATTGGTTTGTCTCTTATCTTACTGATAGTTCTTTTCATGTTGATACCACTGTCTCGGTTTCTGCTTCTCAGTCTCCCTCCTATGGGATTCCTCAGGGCTCTGTCCTGCCACCTCTGTTGTTCAACCTATTTTTTTAGTCTCCTTGCCACCCTTATTCAGTCCACCAGGATCTCTTTCCACTTCTATGACAATGATATTCTCCTCATTTTCCCTATGAACCCTTCTTCCCCTGATGCTGGTCCTCTATGGGAATGTTTGGATCAGGTTTCTATCTGGCTCTTTCCTCACACACCAGTCTTGAACCCCCAGAAAACTGTTGCTTGTTGGTTTACAGGAGGCCTGTCTATACCTTTTCTTGCACTGAATTTATTTAGTACTCCCATCTCTCCTGTCCATTCTTTCCTTTACTTAGGTATCACACTGGGCTCAAGTCTTTTACTCCTGTTAGGTTTCTATATTTTGTGTCAACTTCATTCTGTTACGAAATATTTCACCCCCGCTTCCTTTCACTCACTTATGCTATCCCTACTGATCACCAGATTGGACTACTGTATCATGGCTTATTTAGGTTGTAGGTGGTCTAATCTTAGGCGTCTTCAGTCATTCCAAAACACTGCTGTCCTCCTTCTCTGTCATGCTTATAGGTTTGATCATTTTATCCCTTGCTGCAGAAATATTATTGGCTCCCTGTGGACCAATCTATTATTCACAAGCTTCTCACTAAACTTTCAAGCCTCTTAAAGTGGGTGTCCCTTCTTATCTCTCTAACCTCACTGTGCCTTATTCTCCTGCTCATTTGCTCTGTTCTTTCAATGACTTCCACCTAGCTCTCTCCAGTCCTAGAAATGTGCAACTTGAGAATAAGTAGGCATCATGCTTTCTACTTTGCCTCACTTTTTTTCTGGAATTCTCTTCCCCTCTCCATTCATGCTGAGCAATCATTTAAAACTTTTAAACTTCTACTAAAGACCTGACTTTTCAAAAGGGCATTTTCCTTTGATTGTCTGTTTGATTGTTTCACTCTACCTCAGTTTATTATTTCCCACTCCCCTCCCTCCTCATTTACTTAAGGTTATAAGAAATTGGTATGATGGTTTAATCTTTCCTGTCTAAAGTTTGTAGTTCCTTTTCTGACTTTTTATGTATTGCTTTTGATTTGTAAACCACTATGATCTACCAGTTAGGTGTGGTGGTATATCAAATACTAATAAACCATGCGAGAATACTTGTCTTGCTGTCCTCAGAGAATACCTGCTACATGTAACTTCACTTTAGTGTGTTTACAAGGTGTAACAAAATGAAAATCTAAAGCGTCTATACACTTTCTACTTATAAGATATTGTACATATTTGGTGTCATTGGTTTGATTTGCTTCAGGTTTTCATGTGTGTATGGCAGCATAGTATGCGGGGAAAGAGCTTATGCCAGAGAAACATCCATAGATCACAATTCTGTACAAAGAAAAGATACCAATAAGAGCAATTACAAAGAAGCTGAAAGTTGCTCATTCAACCATCAAAGCAACAGTCAGACAAAATAAAGAGCTGAACAGTTTTCAGTCTCCGGCATAATCATAATGGCAGCTCAACATTCCCCAAGAGCATCAAGAGTCAGACTTGCAAGTAGCCCACTGAGGAAACCAAGCAACATGACAATATGCAGGAGATTATTTGATGCTGGCCTTGTTTGCCTACAATATCAAAGATCGGCTCACTGTCTGTCACAAGTACAAGCAGTGGATGAATGATCAATTGGAGTGAATTGTTTTCAGATGAAAAGCAGTTCTACAACTTTTGTAGACATATAAGCAAACCTTAAATCAGAGACATAACCTGAGGTATGTTATACCCACAATGAAACAAGCATCAAAGGTTATGGTTGGAGATGCAGTTATCAGTATCTGGTCGAGCAGGGCTGTGGATTATGCTGAAGAACACCACAGTCAACGGAACTGTTTATTTGAAAGCTCTGAAGATAAACCTGCCAAACATAACCCATTTCTAACAGGATGGTGCACTGTGCCACGGAACAAAAGCTATTAAAAGGCATGACTGACTCATGAACAGATCATCCACGGCTTGTACTTGTGGGTACCAATGACATAGGAAAATGTGGCAGAGAGGTTCTGGAAGCCAAATTTAGGCTCTTAGGTAGAAAGCTCAAATCCAGATCCTCTAGGGTAGCATTTTCTGAAATGCTACCTGTTCCACGCGCAGGGCCCAAGAGACAAGCAGAGCTCTGGAGTCTCAATGCGTGGATGAGACGATGGTGCAGGGAGGAGGGTTTTAGATTTGTTAGGAACTGGGCAACATTCTGGGGAAGGGGGAGCCTATTCCGAAAGGATGGGCTCCACCTTAACCAGGGTGGGACCAGGCTGCTAGCTTCAGCATTTAAAAAGGAGATAGAGCAGCTTTTAAACTAGAAATGGGGGGAAGGCCGACAGTCGCTCAAAAGCACATGGTTCGGGATAAGGTATTGTTCAAAGATATCACCAAAACAGGGAAGATAGGGTATCCTGATAGTGAGGTTGCAAAAGAGACCGTAGTAGATCAGGTGTCCCTAAATAAAAATAAGACAAAAGATTTCAAATTAGTACTGTCAAGTACTAAGCATGATGTAAATAGGAGTAACAAACACAGTTTGAAATGTCTGTATGCGAATGCCAGGAGCCTAAGAAATAAGATGGGAGAGTTAGAATATATTGCACTAAATGAAAAATTAGATATAATAGGCATCTCTGAGACCTTGTGGAAGGAGGCTAACCAGTGGGACACTGTCATACCGGGGTACAAATTATATCGTAGTGATAGGGTGGATCGAATTGGTGGAGGGGTAGCATTGTATACTAAGGAGAGCCTTGAATCAAATAGATTGAAAATTCTGCAGGAAACAAAACACTTCTTGGAATCACTGTGGATTGAAATTCCATGTGTAAAGGGGAAAAGGATAATGATAGGAGTGTACTACCGTCCGCCTGGCCAGGATGAACAGACGGATGCAGAAATGTTAAAGGAAATTAGGGACACAAACAAACTGGGCAACGCAATAATGGGTGATTTCAATTACCCTGATATTGACTGGGTAAATGCAGTGCTTTTTTTGTGCCGGTACGCAACGGTACGGCGTACCGGCACCTTTTTTTGCCCGCCCCGCCCCCTGCGACACTCCGGGCGAGTCCTGCACTTAGTTTTTTTTTTTTTTTAAAGACTCAGAACGCGCGAACGATGCAGCCGGCAGCGATTGAAAGAGGCTGTCTGGGCTGGCGTCTGCGTCGGAGCTTCCCTCACCCTCTGCGAGTCCCGCGAAACAGGAAGTTGTAACAACGAAGGCGGGACTCGCAGAGGATGAGGGAAGCTCCGACTCAGACGCCAGCCCAGACAGCCTCTTTCAATCGCTGCCGGCTGCATCGTTCGCACATTCTGAGTCTTAAAAAAAAAAAAAAACTAAGTGCAGGACTCGCCCGGAGTGTTGCGGGGGGGGGGGGGGGGGGGGGAAGGATTGGGGAGAGAGGGAAAGAGGGAAACCAACAGAGGGAAGGATTGGGGAGAGAGGGAAACCAACAGAGGGAAGGATTGGGGAGAGAGGGGAAAAACAGATGGAAGGATTGGGGAGAGGGAAAACACAGATGGAAGGATTGGGGAGAGAGAGGGAAAACAGATGGAAGGATGGGGAGAGAGAGGGGGAAAACGGAAGGATGGGGAGAGAAAGAGGGAAGACGCTGGATGGAAGAATGCAGAAAGAAATAGGGGAGACACTGGAAGGATGGGGAGAGAAAGCAGAGCTGCTGGATGGAAAAGGGGAATAGAGAAAGACTGGAGAATAAGAGGAAGGGGCATGGGGAGAACAAGGGTGAGGAAAAGATGAAAAGCCACAGGTAGATGAAGGAAATTAAAGAATGGATAGTAAGAATGAATTAAATCTGGACAGAGAGAGAGCCTGAAAACTATTGAAGAAAGCAAAGAAAAAGGAGACAAAAATGACAAATGGCACAGAAGAGTTAAGCGAAAACAAAGGAAAGCAGAATCACAGACTGGGACCAATATGGAAAGAAAAACAGTCACCAGACAACAAAGGTAGAAAAAAATCATTTTATTTTCATGTTAGTGTTTGTAATATGTCCAATTTGAGAATTTACATTGGCTGTCTTATTTTGCACTGGGTATACTGGAGCTGTAAGAGCTTACAGAGATTATCATGAAAAAAAATCACGTTATTTTTTTTCTCCTATAGTACTATAATATTTTCAATTATGTCTGTTTATATGCGCCATGGCTGGTATAGGGGGTGTGGTCAATGTGGGTGTGGCTATCATAGGGGTGGAGCCATATGTGGTGACCCCGCCCATAATGAGTACCGGCACCTTTTTTTCTACAAAAAAAGCACTGGGTAAATGTAACATCGGGACACGCTAGGGAGGCAAAATTCCTTGATGAAATCAAGGACTGCTTTATGGAGCAAGCTGATACAGGAACAGACGAGAGAAGGAAAAATTCTAGACCTAGTCCTTAGTGGAACGCATGATCTGGTGCGGGAGGTAATGGTGCTGGGGCTGCTTGATAACAGTGAGCATAATATGATCGGATTTGATATTAGCTTTAAAGTACACATAGAAATCAAATATGTTAGCGTTTAACTTTTAAAAAGGAGACTATGATAAAATGAGAATGGTGAAAACTTAGAGACGCGACTGCGAGGGTCAAAAATTTACACCAGGCATGGATGCTGTTCAAAAACACCATCCTGGAAGCCAAATATGTTCTGCGTATTAAAAAAGGAGGACGGAAGACCAAACGACAACCGGCATGGTTAGTGAGGTGAAGGAAGCTATTAGAGCTAAAAGAAAATTCTTCAGAAAATGGAAGAAGGAACCAACTGAAAATAATAAGAAACGGCATAAGGAATGTCAAGTCAAATGCAAAGCGCAGATAAGGAAAGCTAAGAGGGACTTTGAAAAAAAGATTGCATTGGAGGCAAAAACATATAGTAAAATTTTTTTTTAAGTATATTAAAAGCAGGAAGCCGGCAAAAGAATCGGTTGGACCACTAGATGACCGAGGAGTAAAAGGGGCAATCAGGGAAGACAAAGCCGTAGCAGAGAGATTAAATGAATTCTTTACTTCGGTCTTCACTGAGGAAGATTTGGGTGGGATACCGGTGCCGGAAATGGTATTCGAAGCTAACGAGTCAGAGAAACTTAATGAATTCTCTGTAAACTGGGAGGATGTAATGGGGCAGTTCTACAAACTGAAGAGTAGCAAATCTCCTGGACCAGATGGTATTCATTCCAGCGTACCGATAGAACTGAAAAATGAGCTTGCGGAGCTATTGTTAGAAATATGTAATTTATCCTTAAAATCGAGTGTGGTACCAGAAGATTGGAGGGAGGCCAATGTAATGCCGATTTTTAAAAAAGGTTCCAGAGGAGATCCAGGCAATTATAGACCGGTGAGTCTGACGTTGGTGCCGGGCAAAATGGTAGAGACTATTATTAAGAACAAAATTACAGAGCATATTCAAAAGCATGGATTAATGAGACAAAGTCAACATAGATTTAGTGAAGGGAAATATTGCCTCACTAATCTACTGCATTTCTTTGAAGGGGTGAACATGTGGATAAAGGGGAGTCAGTTGATATAGTGTATCTGGATTTTCAGAAGGCGTTTGACAAAGTACCTCATGAAAGACTCCAGAGGAAATTGGAGAGTCATGGGATAGGAGGTAGTGTTCTATTGTGGATCAAAAACTGGTTAAAAGATAGAAAACAGAGAGTAGGGTTAAAAGGTCAGTATTCTCAATGGAGAAGGGTAGTGGGGTTCCCCAGGGCTCTGTGCTGGGACCGCTGCTTTTTAACATATTTATAAGTGACCTAGAGATGGGAGTAACTAGTGAGGTAATTAAATTTGCCGATGACACAAAGTTATTCAAAGTCGTTAAATCACAGGAAGATTGTGAAAAATTACAAGCGGACACTGGGAGACTGGGTGTCTAAATGGCAGATGATGTTTAATGTGAGCAAGTGCAAAGTGATGCATGTGGGAAAGAGGAACCCAAATTACAACTATGTCATGAAAGGTTCCACGTTAGGCGTCACGGACCAAGAAAGGGATCTAGGTGTCGTTGTTGATGATACGTTGAAACCTTCTGCTCAGTGTGTTGCTGTGGCTAAGAAAGCAAATAGAATGTTAGGTATTATTAGGAAAGGAATGGAAAACAAAAATGAGGATGCTATAATGCCTTTGCGACCGCACCTTGAATATTGTGTTCAATTCTGGTCGCCACATCTCAAAAAAGGTATAGTGGAATTAGAAAAGGTACAGAGAAGGGTGACGAAAATGATAAAGAGGATGGGACAACTTCCCTATGAGGAAAGGCTAAACCAGCTAGGGCTCTTCAGCTTGGAGAAAAGGCAGCTGAGGGGAGATATGATAGAGGTCTATAAAATAATGAGTGGAGTTGAACGGGTAGATGTGAAGCGTCTGTTCACGCTTTCCAAAAACACTAGGACTAGGGGGCATGCGATGAAGCTACAATGTAGTAAATTTAAAACGAATCGGAGAAAAACTTTCTTCACTCAACGTGTAATTAAACTCTGGAATTCGTTGCCAGAGAATGTGTTAAAGGCAGTTAGCTTAGCGGAGTTTTAAAAAGGTCTGGATAGCTTCCTAAAGGAAAAGTCCATAGACCGTTATCAAATGGACTTTTTCTGGGATAAGCAGTACATTTTTGGGATCTTGCCGGGTATTTGTGACCTGGATTGGCCACTGTTGGAAACAGGATGCTGGGCTTCATGGACCTTTGGTCTTTCCCAGTATGGCAATACTTATGTACAGCTGATTGAACCTTGGACGGGCAACAGCCCAGATTTAAACATTATTGTGTGGACTGTCATGAAGCAGAAAGTGGCCATACACACTCCAACATCTGAAGCAGAAAATTGGCTAAATCAATGCCAGAATGCAGAGAGTTAGGAACAAAGGACACCACTATAATTACTGATATCTATCAGAAAACGCCTGAAATGACTTTAGATGTTAACTATAACATAATTTGTTGCATTAAAATCTGTTTTACGTGCTATGTTGTTAAATATCTGTCAGAGATCATGAAAATAGTGGTGGTCATAAACTTTTGGCCATGACTGTATATATAATTTCTGCAAATAAGATCTTGACATCTTATAAGCACCAATTTTGTTTTCATTGTGTGGTAGTAAGTTCCACAGTGCTGGAGTGCAAACCTCAAGGTGACTTTCCAAGAGCTGGCAGCATCAGCTCATGGACCAAAAGGCATGAGGGAATTTTACTGTTACACTAAGCCACAGATAGATAGATCTTACCTTTCAACATAAAAATAATCACTGAGTGTCAAGTTAAGGCTTATTTACCTCTTTTTCATATCTTTATTGTTTTCCAGCTATCAGGGAGATATAATGTGTGCTCTCTAGTGTTTTCTATTCGATTATCAATACATAATATCAGTCCTTTTTGCCCTTGGAGATGAGTGGTACTACAGCAGATCACCGAGCCCATGAAATAGGATGCTGACACTGGGCACCTAGCCCAGATCATTATGTCAGCAGGACAATGAACTGTTCTCTTCAATTTGAAAGTTATTCTCTGATGGAGAGACCCTGTATCTATAGACTTGATCCTTGAAAAATAGTCTGATTACCTTATGACTTGTATGCATATTTCTTTGGACAGGTGGTGGTTGTACTCATGTATTGAAATAAAATAATTTAAAAACACCCATCAACAATGCAGTATCTTTAAAAATGTGCACACCATAACCACTGGCCAGACTCGAGTACAATAATTTAAAAAGAAAAAAAAATATATGATAGACTTGGTTTTAGTGGGGTTTTGTGTGTGTGTGTGCTGAGTTATAGCGTTTGCATCAGAATGAAAAGCACATGTGTGGATCATTGGGGTTGTTTTTGTTCCAGTTTAGCTTTCAAAGTCTGGATGCAATTATTACACAGTTTTATAAGAACACTTTTTGCTTAAACAAACCCATCTAGATATAACCTAACAAGTCACATTAAAAGATTTCATAAAGACATGCACCCAAGCTTCCATGCAGTTCTTCACAGCCTATCCAGCAGGGGCATAGCTAGGTGGGGCCACGGGAGCCTTGGCCCCCCCCCTAGCTTTAGTCCAAGCCCCTGGTTTTGCTGGCATCAACCCCTGCAGCTGAAACGCACCACGTTCGCTGATCTGTGCTTTCTTGAGTCCTGATGTCCTACATGCTCAGTTTCACTTAAAGGAATGTGCAGAACGTCAGGACTCAAGAAAGCACAGATCAGCGAATGTGGCACGCCGGAGACCGGTGCTGAAGGCTTCGGCTGGCAGGGGTTGGGGCCTCCCGCCATCAAAGGTATTTGGTGCAGTGGGGGGGGGGGGGGGGTGAGACCAGCACCAAAGGTTTTGGCTGGCAGGCGCTGGAGACCCCCACCAGCAAAGGTATTTGCTGTTGTGGGGTGCGGCGAGGTGGCATACTAAAATGTCCCCCCCCCCCACCATGAGGTCTGGCTACACCACTGCTATCCAGGTGCTGAAACAGATGGGGGGGCACTGGGCACCCTCACCAAATTACAGGGGTAACACCTATAATTAAGAACCCACCCTCTTTCTGACACTATGACATGAATTTTAGTTTCAAACAAAATTTAATTAAAAAAATCATTTCAATCAAACTATAAAATGATTAAGACTAACAGAAGTTCATGTTGAAATGTACCTTGAACCTGCTTGTCAGACTGCCTAAGCCAAACCGTTATTGTAATTATATAAAATCCATTTGGAAGCTAAGAACGTTGTACAGTCCAAAAGTAGAAATGATGAAAAACCACACTCTGGGCATCTGACAGCTGGTTTCAATTTACAGAAACTGCTCACATACATATACAGCACAAGGAAGAGATACAATACCTGTTAAACAGAACCTTAGAAAAACACTTTCAGCGATGGTGCCATTACCGTATTCCTATCCTTGTGCAACAGGGTTGTTTTAATCCTTTAGTGCAAATAAGATACTTCTTTAAGATAGTGGTGGCTCAGTAGCAGTGCTGTGCAGAGGGCTGGGTTCCATTCATGCCTCAGATCTTCAGGCACAGCAGGGTAGGGGGTTGCTGCTGAGGTAGCATTTGTAGCCATACAAGCATTTACGATGTGGTAGCCACTGCCAGGGTTAGAGAGCAGTGGATGGAAGAGTATCTGACTCTTTAACCCTGGCTAAAAGTTCCATGGCAGCACTGACTTGAAGCAGAAAGGGGTGGGGGGTCATACACTGCCTCAGTACTGTAACATTTTGCTTTGGTCCAGGATAGTTCCAGTCTTAAAAATTTGGCACACTGGGCTCCTGCCAATTTGGATGTTACATTTTAATTGCTCACCTTTCCAAATCCCAACTCCAACCTGAGCTACATAACTTTTTTCCTGCCAAAAAAGGCTTACAATCTAAGTTGTGCTTGGGGAAATGAAGGGTGAAGTGACTTGACCAATGATACAGAAGCACTGCTGATAAACTGGATTTTAACCTGGGTTTCCAGAGCTGTCTCAAAAGTATCTCCCCTCACCCTCATGTTCACCATCCAGCTTCTCCTCATCTTTCCATCTACTGGATCTGCACTGCTGCCACCTACAGTTACCCTCCCTTTTCCAGGGCTGTTTTTTAACCAAAGGCCTGATTGCCACTCCTTCCTCTCCTCTAATGCTGGGCTGTGTTTATTTGGATTTGGTCCACACTGTTTTCAGCTGTAGCTCATAGCGAGTTACATTCAGATACAGGATCCCACATGGAAAGGAGACAGATGTCTATTCTACATCATGGCAGGGTTGGCCCTATTAGCTCTTCTGGCTCTCAGTCCACTGCTGTAGGCTACTCTCTCTTTGGGGCTAGTGAAGGGCCCAGGGCAGGGAGGTAAAATTTAGCTTAAAAGTAGCACTTAATGGTTGGATTCAAGGCCCAAGAGTGGAAGATGGGTTCTTGGAAGGAACACTGCTGCCTGGGCCTAGAGAGGTAACTGTTGCTACTGTTTGTTAAGTTAGGGAGCGTTTCTCTTGAAAATCAGAACTGCAAACTGATGCAGTTTTAACAGTGAAAGAAAGTGCTGGAAACTACCTTCCCAAGCTTCTGTCAGACCCCATCCAGAAATAACAGGTTCACACAAGCACAACACTGATGTCATTGATTTGGCAGCTGCCTCACATTCTATAATTAACACACTTATAAAATTGTCAGCAATCTTACTGTAAATTAGCTTTAAGTTACCCAATCAGCATACTCAGCAATCAAATTAAATAGGCAAGTCAAAGTCCTGCTCCTCTCCACACCAAGAAAATGCTGATACAGTATTTGTTACAAGTCACACTCTGCCAGAAGCCTTCTTTCTAACAAATAGGCCGAGTCACAGATGCTGAGGTCAACACACAGTAATCTCTGTAGAGCAAGGACACCTCACAAGTGTCATTTTTTTGTGATCCCAGATACAAATACTGCTCCACCAGAGCTCCGACTATAAGCAACTGTAGCAGTCCCAACTCACCTTGCAACTCCAGGATGAAAGCCAAACCTACCCCCAGTATTGCCGCAACCTCCCTGTAGAATATAACCACCATTCTGCCCCCAGCTCCTGTGATATCCCAATCTCAGAATCAGGTATGCTTACCTCTTCAGAAACACAGAACATCACCTGCAACAGAAGCCTACTCCGTGAAAAAATATTTCCTCAGATTGTTCCTGAATTTCCTCTCTTTGAAATGTTTGCCTTATGTATTTATTCTCTGAAAACAGAAAGCATCTACCATATTCTCCCTGCCCTCCAGGATATACATGTTTATAACCTCAACTTCCTCCTTTATGTTACAATGATGAAGACCACTGATCATTTTAGGAGCTGTCCTTAAACCAACTCCATCGTGGCTATATCATTTTGCAAGTGCAGTCTCCAGACTTAGACACAATACTCTAAATGAGGTAACATAACATACATAACATTGTAGATGACGGCAGGTCTCACCAGATCTTTAAATAGCAAAAATGCTTTTTAAAAGAAAGAAAGAAAACTTCTTTCCAACCCAAACAGAAGTTGTAAAGAATTATTAAAAAAAAAAAAAAAAGGGGGGGGGGGGTTGTCAATGTCTGTCTATCCATCAGTCTGATTTGTTTTTGGGGGGAGGGGGAGCACACAAAATAAATATCTGAAAATGTAACAAAGGAGAATGAAACTGGGCACAAGAGAAAAACCTGTAAACCCCCCCCCCCCCCAAAGTTACAAAAAGGGCCAAATTAGACAAGGGGTTCCCCCCTTCCAAAAAAAAGCACATCTGTGAGAAAAGGAGTTCTAGCAGTCATAGCATAGAAAAAAAATTACAGAATGGGATGAAATTTTGCCATGTGGGAAAATGCTAATAAAAAGGATACAATGAATTTAAAAATGGTCCATATCAGACCCAGGCTTCCTGAGAAATAAACACCCCTTAAAAATGGGGGGGGGGGGGGGGGGGGGGGGGGAATGCATTTTTATGGGATAAGCAGTTCCAGCTTCTGTAGTAAGAATAATAACAGCCATACTAGGTCAGGCCAATGGTCCATGTAAGTTCAGTATCCTGTTATCCAACAGTGGCCAAGCCAGGTCACAAGTACCTGGCAGAAACCCAAATAGTGGCAACATTCCATGCTACCAATCCCAGGGCAAGCAGTTGCTTCCCAAGTCTGTTTCAATAGCAGACTATGGACTTTTCCTCCAAGAACTTGTCCAAACATTATTTAAACCCAGATATGCTAACCGCTGTTACTACATCCTCTGGCAAAGAGTTCCAGAGCTTAACTATTCGTTGAGTGAAAAAATATTTCCTCCTATTTGTTTTAAAAGTATTTCCATGTAACTTCCTTAAGTGTACTCTAGTCTTTGTACTTTTGGAATGAGTAAAAAATCGATTCACTTCTACTCATTCTACACCTCTCAGGATTTTGTAGACCTCAATCATATCTCCCCTCATCTGTCTCTTTTCCAAGCTGAAGAGCCCCAACCTCCTTAGCCTTTCCTCATACAAGAGGAGTTCCATCCCCTTCATCATTTTGGTTGTTCTTCTTTGAACCTTTTTGTGATACGGCGAACAGAACGGAACGCAATACTCAAGGTGAGGTTGCAACACAGAGCGATACAGAGGCATTATAGTATTTTCGGTTTTATTAACCATACCCTTCTTAATTCCTAGTAGTTACAGAACTGGCCAAGACAGTTTTAATGGTGAAATTTTCTACTCTAACAAAACCCCAATTACCCCATCCTAAAAAGCCCCCCCCCCCCCAAATGTCCCACACCTAAAACAATATCTCCTACAACAGCCAGACCACCACACAAAAACTACCTTCTGCAAACTGCCCCACCATTCTGTAAACCAGTGGGGCACACCAAGTCAGTCTGGTTTTCAGGATATCAACAAGAGAAATGCATGAGAAACTTGGGCACTGCATGCAAACCTATTTCATGCATATTCATGGTAGATATGTTGAAGTATGCCCCAAGGACTGGGTTCAGAACCACTGTTGTAAACTACTCCAACCTCAAAAACTACCCCACCTCCAAAAATTAGTCTCCCACCTTATAACTTGCAAGTACCCCCCCCCCCCCCTTCACAGAAACTTCAAGAATCACTGAGTTTTCTTATTGGTTGCTGTGTGTATTGTCAAGTAATATATTATGTCGGGCCATTTTTCTGAGTTTAAAATAGTTGGGCAACCATGGTCCTCGAGGGTCACAATCCAGCTGGGTTTCCAAAATTTCCACAATGAATGTACATGAGATCTATTTCATTGTGGAACTCTGAAAACTTAACTGGGCTGTGGCCCTCAAGGACCATGTTTTCCCACCCCAGATGTAGGCTACTTAAAGTGAGAGCACTGGGAGAGAGAGGAAAGCATACATCCCGCTCTTTAGGAGACAGATCACCTGGTGGTGGTGATGGGGGGTAAATTTTACAGCAAGGCTTCAGAGAATCCAGGAGAGGGTTTGATTTTCGCATCTATTTTCAAAACCTTTTGCGCAGCTGTCTTAGGGGCCTTTTTACTAAGCTGCACTAAAACGTGTCCACCGCTATCCCCAGTGTGGATCTTTCCTGTGTGCTTAGGCCACTTTTAATGCAGCACAACAGCATAAGACACCACCGTTCAAAGGCACTATACTGACAGCCTCTCATTCTATAACCTTGCACAATTTGTGTACCAAGATTATAGAATCCTGGCACTTATGTGTGTGAACACGCCAGAGGCGCAGCCAGACCTCACGGTGGGAGGGGGCCAGAGCCCGAGGATGGGGGCACATTTTGAGTGCCGCCACCCCACTGCCTCGCCCTGCCCCCTCACAAATACCTTTGCTGGCGGGGGTCCCCAACCCCCGCCAAAGCCTTCTTCAGCGCAGTCACCGGCGCAGCCGCGTTCGCTCCCTGCTCTTCTTTCTTCTTGCTCCTCCTGTGCACGCTGACGCTGAGCGTGCACAGGAGGAGCAAGAAGAAAGAAGAGCAGGGGGCAGGCAGCGAACACGGCTGTACCGGAAACCACGCTGAAGAAGGCTTCAGCTGGCGGGGGTTGGGGACCCCTGCCAGCCAAACCAGGGGCCCGAACAAATTTGCAGGGGCCCAGGCCCCTGTGGCTGCCCATAGCTACACCCCTGGAACACGCACACTGTGCTATTCTGTAATTAAAGTGTGCAAGGGGGTGTGTCAGACAATTACATGCTTAGCTTATAGAATACTGTCATTTACATAGTAGCATAGTAAATGATGGCAGGGAAAGACCTGAATGGTCCATCCAGTCTACCCAGGAGTCACATTAATTATCAAGTCATGATTAAACAAACAATGAATGTGATATAAAATACGTGATCACTGTCTCTCTTTGGCATTTCTAGGACTGTTGAAGTCTCCCTGGCCTTGTCCTTAGTTTCCAACTACTGAAGTTGCTGTTGAAGCCCACTCCAGGCTAATTCAAATCCATCTTGTCAATTGTGGGACACAGACTGTAAAAGTCTTCCCGACACTGTCCTCATGTTCTAAATTACTGGGGTTTCCGTCGAAGCCCTCTCCAGTCCATCCTAATCCAGATAGCCATATAAGGGACTCAGACCATACAAGCCTGTCCAGCCAGTATTTAAGTTTTGTTTTTTTATACCATTCATTTTCTAATTAGAGATCCTCTGCTAAAGTGCTGTATTTACGCTAGCCTTACACATGGCGTAAATGGATGCGCCTAAATGCTGACTTCTACTAGTATTCAGTACTGGAATCTAGGTGCCCAGATGTCATTATAGAATTTGAACTCAGCACACTGTATTTTGGCATCCTTTATAAAAATGACCCCATCATGCTGGCTGAAAGTCACTCTAACCACTCCTGCACTATCTGGACAGCGTCTGGCCAGAGTGAGGGAAGGCACAGAAAAGCAGAGCTAAAGCAAACCGCATAGGCTATATGTACAGCAGTCAAATATTGCCACTATATGGACTGTGACATTCAGTGCCACTACTTATCCGTGCCGCGGTCTTTAGTATACTTATTTTTAAAATGCCGCAGCCAGTATTTAAAAACAGCGACTATTGCCATTGAAAACTAGATCCCTTTTTTTGTTTGTTTTAATCAGATGTTTTCATTCTACATGCCTTCTTTTCAAGCCCCTATGAGAGATGGAAACATCTATTGACAAAAATGTTTGCACTTACATTCAAAGCCCTTGGTGTGAACATCTGCTGTTCTGCTTTCACCTCTGCTTTTGGATTTTGAGCCATATGGAAAGTTCAATGCAATCATTAATACAGAAAAAATGTGCATAGTCCACAGTTTCTAAAACACAGAGCAATACTGTCACACTTTCCATCAGGAACAAATTCTAATTCACAATCAAAGGAAAGGAGATTCAGAAAGGCTCGTTTTTCCCGTATTCTTCACACAAAAGTGAACGTAAAACTGCTATAGACACAGGAGCACATGGTCTGACCTGTCTCTTCTCCTTCTAGCTCACCTTTTCACACATATCATTCGGTTACTTCAATGCACCGGCAACACATCTACCGATGAAACACTCAGAGTTCATGGAAACAACACAAAAACAGGCGCAATGTTATACATGCTGGGACCCAAAAGACAAATTTGTGAGGGGACCCCAAAGCACATTGGCATGTTCTTTCTTTTGCAGCTTTAAGAAGGCTTGGAAACCTCTGTGGCCTGGAGCCCAGAGCAGTTGCCCTGTTTGCACTACCCTAATGCCAGCCTTGCACACAAACAGTATAAGTATGTCAAAAGCCACACTGACTAGTTTCAAGAGGAATTTCAGATTTCCTGAGATTAGTGTTCTGAACCTGAGACAGAGTGATGTCTGAAAGGAAAGCCCCGAGATCAGGGAGGCCTAGCTTGTATGCAAGGGGCCAGATGCCAAGCCTTCTCCTGTAGACAAAAACTGGGAAATTAAGAACACTTGCCCCAAATACCTAGAATCTAAAGGTTTATTCTAGATTTTGTCCAAGTGGTACTTAGAATATGGATTCAGTTCATGCTCCGTAACTCCCAATTTATGGTCCTCTGCTCTATTGAGACATGGTTTAATCACAGAACGATGTGTAACAGCTATTTAGAAGAGTAGTTCCTGCTATCCTGACTCATCAAACATCAAATACAACTGATTTATACTGAGTTCAGTATTAGTGGTCCCAGGATACTAAGAAGTCATTTTTCAAAAAGCCCTTGCAGAAAAAAAAGCGTAATAAAAATCTCAATAAAAAACAAACAAACACACACCAGACATTCAGGAATCCACTGATAAAGTAATTACAGTTGGGCACCTTTATGAAGCAGCACCAGCATACCAAGACCTGTACAAATCACTCTTATGTAACCTGGGGGGGGGGCACCAGGTGAGGAAAGGTGATTTTAGTTCTTGTCTTAGGAGACACCCTTTGGTTGCTTTGTACTTGATTAAAAAAAAAAGGAAGAAAAATACCCTATGCCCTCCCATTCCCCACCTATTCAGCAAAAGATTAAATAGGGGAACATTTCCAGATAAAATCAGGCATATTTTCTCTATAGGGTATGTGTGCGTCCCCTGCTATCAGGTCGGTCAGTTCTCATTTTATAGGTGATATTCAAAAATCATTGAGTGCCTCAATTTAGGAGTTATTTACAGCCCATTTTAGGTGACTATTTTCAAACTTAAACACGCAACTTTTTTAGGTTCATGAAGCTGAGGTTCCCAAATGTAGGCGAACTACTAACTCTCTGTTAAGTTGAGGAGCTTCTAGTAGACGCCCAGTGCTGACTGCCTAACTTCACTCCTTCAGCTTAGCTCTGCCTACTTTTTAGGAACCTAAATTTAGATGCTCGGGAAGGGCAAACATTTACTTAAGAACTAGATCTTTTTGAATTATCAGTCTTGACCATTTTCTCTCCATAATTCCCAAGCCCTGTTTCACCTCCTCTTCTGTGTGCCTAGTATTTTTATCCCTTGCTGGCCTGAAGTCTTTTCTGTACAATGATGGTGAGTTCCAAAGGGAGAAATGTCTCCATTAATCTTGTACACCACCAGTTTTGCTGGAGCACAAGACCATCAAGAGTCAGGAAAATTAACGTGAGAAAGCACTCAACAGGGATGGTAACCCAATAGCACTTGGTCAATTGTATGGATAAACAAGATGCAACATTCCCAACCAAATGTGAAGCCCTGCCATTGTTAACACCGCTACCACCCTTCTCCTCCCTCCTTTGGTAATAACCGAGGTTTGGTATATCATAGCAACTGAGCCCATAAAAATTCACTTTGCCCAGCACACAAGACAGGATAGTAAGAGATCACAAAAGAGACTGGCAATTAAGGGTGAAAAGGTAGAACAGAAAGGATGGAAGGGGATAATAAGGAGATCATACCTATATGTGGAGGGCTGAATCCAACAGAGAAAGCAATATCACAGGGCATCAGAGAGAGTTCAGATATGGGAAAAACATAACAGAGGACCTAAATTATCAAAGGCTCTCTCTCACTGTATGGAGAAAAGACATGATGAAGAGACAGAGAAAGTATGAAAGAAAATGAGACTACCAGAGGAATTACAAAACAAGATTCCCTTGGATATCTTCTAGTAGTTCCTTGCCTACAGAAGACACGAGGAACAGAGCATCCTACTGAGAAATCCCATCCCAGCAGGATTAGATGCTGTTAATGAAAGGGAAAAGGAAATGGGACTTGATTTACCGCCTTTCTGAGGTTTTTGCAACTACATTCAAAGTGGTTTACATATATTCAGGTACTTATTATTTTTGTACCAGGGGCAATGAACTAGACTAGCATGGACAAACTACAGCACACAAATCAAACCCAGTCCACTGACAATTTCTGGCATGCTCCACACCACCAATTTTTAATTACCGTCAGCCTGCCTACTCTGCAGTGGCTCTACTGATGTCATCCATCAGAGCCCAGAATGAGCAATTGCCTGACCAATTTACTTCAATTCTTTGAAGGAGTAAACAAACATGTGGACAAAGGGGAGCCGGTTGATATTGTGTATCTGGATTTTCAAAAGGCGTTTGACAAGGTACCTCATGAAAGGCTACAGAGGAAATTGGAGGGTCATGGGATAGGAGGAAATGTTCTATTGTGGATTAAAAACTGGTTGAAGGATAGGAAACAGAGAGTGGGGTTAAATGGGCAGTATTCACAATGGAGAAGGGTAGTTAGTGGGGTTCCTCAGGGGTCTGTGCTAGGACCGCTGCTTTTTAATATATTTATAAATGATTTAGAGATGGGAGTAACTAGCGAGGTAATTAAATTTGCTGATGACACAAAGTTATTCAAAGTCGTTAACTCGCGACAGGATTGTGAAAAATTAGAAGAGGACCTTACGAGACTGGGAGACTGGGCGGCTAAATGGCAGATGATGTTTAATGTGAGCAAGTGCAAGGTGATGCATGTGGGAAAAAAGAACCCGAATTATAGCTACGTCATGCAAGGTTCCACGTTAGGAGTTACGGACCAAGAAAGGGATCTGGGTTTCGTCGTCGATAACACACTGAAACCTTCTGCTCAGTGTGCTGCTGCGGCTAGGAAAGCGAATAGAATGTTGGGTATTATTAGGAAAGGTATGGAAAACAGGTGTGAGGATGTTATAATGCCGTTGTATCGCTCCATGGTGAGTATTGTTTTCAATTCTGGTCGCCGCATCTCAAGAAAGATATAGTAGAATTGGAAAAGGTGCAGCGAAGGGCGACTAAAATGATAGCGGGGATGGGACGACTTCCCTATGAAGAAAGACTAAGGAGGCTAGGGCTATTCAGCTTGGAGAAAAGACGGCTGAGGGGAGACATGATAGAGGTATATAAAATAATGAGTGGAGTGGAACAGGTGGATGTGAAGCGTCTGTTCACGCTTTCCAAAAATACTAGGACTAGGGGGCATGCGATGAAACTACAGTGTAGTAAATTTAAAACAAATCGGAGAAAGTTTTTCTTCACCCAACGGTGTAATTAAACTCTGGAACTCATTGCCGGAAAATGTGGTGAAGGCGGTTAGCTTAGCAGAGTTTAAAAAGGGGTTGGACGGTTTCCTAAAGGACAAGTCCATAAACCGCTACTAAACGGACTTGGAAAAATCCAAAATCCCAGGAATAACATGTATAGAATGTTTGTACGTTGGGAAGCTTGCCAGGTGCCCTTGGCCTGGATTGGCCGCTGTCGTGGACAAGATGCTGGGCTCGATGGACCCTTGGAGGCATATTTTCAAAGCACTTTGGGAGGCTAAGTTCCATAGGTTTCTATGGAACTTTGGGAGGCTAAGTGCTTTGAAAATAAGCCTCTTGGTCTTTTCCCAGTATGGCATTACTTATGTACTTATGAGCAATGTTAGTGATGAACAAATAGTGTGTCATGATAGGGGGACATACAGAACAGGGCTCTGAATGATGACAGAAACAGCATGTGAGCAGCACTGGTGTGCTCCTGCTGTACATCTCCCATTGGCAGCAGCACCACCACCAGCTCCAAATGAAGTATACATAAAACATACCGCCAGAAGAACAATCACCCACTACCGTCTGATCTAAAAAGGGAAAGAAAGGGAAGTCAGACTCATACATTGTTACAGATTCTGCCTCATCATCTCCCTATATTTGGCAATTAGACTGGATTCTCTTATTTTCAACATATACCCTTTTCTTTAGACTAGATTGGGGAAGAGAGGAGGACTGTTTATGTGTTCATCAGAAGTCTCTCAACTGAAGCACCACAATGGCTGGAGAGGGAGCAGAAAAAACAGTAAACAGAAGAGGCAGACAAAAATTGTTCTCTTATTTCTTCTCAAGGATTTGGTTTGCTTTTTTTTTTTTCTTCTTCTTATCTTTTATTTCTCTTTGATCCCTCCCTCTTGCTTTCTCTTTCCTCATTATCCACCCTCTCCTTCTGACCTCATCTCCTCAGACCCCTATTAGATCCCCCAACCCTTGCTCACCCCTGAATTAGACCTTTCATTTGTATTAACAGCATCATAAACATATTGTTTCTCTTATCCAGCTGCCCTCCCCTATTACTCCCCTCTCTACAATCATCACCTTCAATGATATACTGGGGAGGGGACAAGGAGACAGCCCCCCCCCCCCAAAAAAAGCTCCGTTTCATATCAGAGGCTCCCCCCCATACCATCTTCCTCTTCCACCTTGTCACGAGCTCAAAGTGGAAGAGACTAAATCCAGGGAAATTTAAAAAAAACCCACGCTGGATTTGCGAGATAGGGTGCTCTAAGACTAATACTCTTCTGCCATCATGAGGACCACTAGTGAAGACCAGCCTGTAAAGGGATAGGAGCCCTGCCCTTTGCCTGTGCTGTCATTGTATTGCTCCCAGATGTAGCCAGTCTCTAGGTATTGGTGGTAGATGTTGGTAATTAGGTTGCTCCGGAGCTGTTGGTAGAGGTCTGTAGCTTGCTGGCGGAAGGGGCCCTCAGTACTGGAGTAGTGATGGAGTGCCTTCACGGCTAAGTAATTAATATTGATCCAGATGGGCCCCCTCCAGTAAGGCCCATCATGCTCTGTGTTATATTTTAGGTATAGCGGGCTGGTTTTGGACAGGGAGCGTAGCCCATATGGGGTCCACAGCTTCTTCTCATTCCTCATGTCCCTGAAGAGGGTTTCAAGGCGGGGAGAATCGGGCTGCAGCACACGTAACAGAAAAGGGAACAGACTCACATAGCCCAAAGCCCCTACATACTGCAGTTTTGGGGGCTTACGGATGGCTCGTACCAGCCTGGGAGATGGGTAATGGTGCCGCGGCTGACCTGGTGGGATGTAAATTTTCTCCCTCTCCAGAACCACTGACTGTGTGTGATTTCCATAATCAGCAAAGGCATTCAGCTGCTCCGACCAGTGCTGCTCCTCCAGCAAAACATTGTTGCTGAGAACTTGCTGCATCCGCTGGTATTCCTCTGCTGGCTCACCCAACAATGTACACACATCTGCCATGACACCAGACGCCAGTGCCATCCAGCAGCGCAGGTCCACATGCCGCTCATCTGATGAAGGGTGCGATGCCCGTGGGTAGTCGTCCAGCCCAGAGGTAAGTGTCTTGGGGTTAAGGTACATATTGGTGTCTTCATCCCGGCCCCGCCAGCGGAAGGTGTAAGGCAGGGGTCCTGCCTGGGTAGTATTATACCAGTCATACCAAGACCTCAGTCTGGGTAACAGCTTCCTCAAGTAAAGCTCATCCTTTTGCACCAGAGATGCCACCTCCAAGCCCCGGATGAGTTTCTCCAGCACCAGAAACAGAGTAGGTGGGTTGGCATTCTCATTACGCTGAAGTATGAATTCGGATGGTACTTTGCTCCGAGCTTCATTGTCCAGAATCTGTTCACGAGGGATCCAGCCCTCTACGTTCATCAGGTCCAGCCACGATGCAATCACTTCTTGGCTCATGGCCGTGTCCCACTGGCTCACCAGCAACTGATGGAAGCCCTCGTCCCAGAGGAAGCCACGAGGAAAGAAGGAGCGTGCAGGTACGGCTGTGAATAGGGGGCCCTCTGGGTATAAAACTGGCTGATCATTGTACTTGGACTGCACGATTGAATGCCCGTAGAAGTAACCCATGCCACCAATCATGTTGCTTAGCGCAGCCATAGCAAACTGTTCTTGAAGTGGGCTGAAGCCCTTTTTCCTCAGCTGGAAAATACTGCTAAATTTATCCTCAAAAGCAGTCTGGTGCTGTGCGAGCACTGCAGACAGAACCTCTCCCGACAGCTGATTGGGGCGGTCCATGAAGCTGCCTGACTCAAAGACAACCTCTATCTGGAAGGGGAGCTGCAATGTCACCTGGTGGACAAGAACCTGGCAGTTCTCGCTCGGGGGTGTGCTCCCTGGGGACTCTGGTGCGGGCTGATAGGTGTCTACAGCAAAGTAGTGTTTCTTCTTGCCCCCCGGGGGGCTATGAATGAAGTGGTTACTTAAGCTGCTCTTCACAACATCTGTGAGTCGGTGCAAGCCAGGGCTGACAGCTTTCAAGTGATTAAAACTGTAGGGTATAAAAAAAGTAATCATTAATTTACTTGATGACCTGCATTACATTTTGAACTTTAAAGCATGGGATGATCTATAACAACAGTAAAATTAACCAGGAAAAAAAAGCCCAGTACAATTCCTCTCACTTCTCACCCATAAATGTTGCCTATTAAAAAATGTCTCCACTACTGCTAATCATTTCTATAGCGCTACTAGATGTACGCAGCACTGTACACATTATGTGCAGGTACTTTAGAGGGCTCACAATCTAAGTTTTTGTACCGGGGGCAATGGAGGGTTAAATGACTTGCCCAAGGTCACAAGGAACTGCAGTGGGACTTGAACCCAGGTCGCCGAGATCAAAGCCAGCTGCACTAACCATTAGGCTACTCCTCCACATCCCGTCTCTTCTTTTAAACAATAAACCTAGACACAATAGTACAATACCAGAGACACAAAGAATTAACCCTGACGCCCTGCTCTAACTGCAGCATGGCCCCTGGCTCGTGAACAATGGATCAAATTCCTTACAAATTAGTGTTTTTAAGAACATCACCAGCAGGTTACTGCAAGGATGACAAAAGTTGTTCCTGGGTTCTGGAGCATGGGAAATGAAGTGACCAGGCATCATGTGGAGGGGAGCCACTACAAAATAATTTTTGGCTACACGGTGTGTCATGCGTTAGTACCTGGCATATTTTGGCCCTTTGTTTTCCCCCACCCAGGGTTTCTGGAAGGTGATCTGGAAGTGCCCCAGCTCTTCAGTTGATCCCGTCAGAAAAGCTAAGCGCGTACCCCCTTCCAGATGTGGCTGTAGCATGCCTTGCCCGTCAGTAGCCACATAGAAGAGGAGAGAAATGAGCGAGGCTTGGTGTTCTGCATTCTGCAGAAGGAAAGAGAGAACATGATATCTGTAAAGATCCAGTACTCAGTCACTCACAGAACAATCAATACTAAAGGGAAGCAGAATCAGGCCAGGATTGAGTTTAAGCTGGTGCGTGTGATATATAAAAGTTTTGAATGCTTCTAGCCCAGAATATCTAGTAAAGCTATTTTCATTCCCTGGTAGTTACAGATCACCTAGAGCATTAGGATTTTGACTTATTTACTTCCCCTCAGTGTCTAGGGTACGCTATAAAAATATTTTAGAGAAGTTTGTTTCTTATCAAGCCATTCGAGTCTGGTATTATTACCTTACAAGTTGTGAACCATGCCTTATTATTCTTTCCGGAAATCGTTAAAAACTTATTTTGTCAATACTATGCTTAGATATAACTTTCATATTTCTTTGTTATTTTGTTTAAATTGTGATTTACTTTGAACCTTCATTTGGGAGTTGGCGGAATACAAATGACATTACATTTAAGAGATGTACATTTCTGATCCAAGATACTTGCATCAGACAAGTAGACAGGCAGATTTATATACACCTGCGGTACAGAAGAGAATCTCTGATGCACCAGTTGGCAAGGCACAGTACACTGTCATATGGAAAAACTGGGGCCATCACTGGCATCAATAAGATAAAACCCAGGGTTGAGGGATAAAGGCTACAATATGTATTCAATACCACCCCTCCTTCTGCCCAGGTGACGTTGAAGTGAGTCGCAGTTTAGAGATGGGGGTCTACAGTCAAAGCTATTTAGATTTGTGATAGCAATGAAATCTTAAGGAGAAAAATGCTGGGCTCAGGAAACCATTCACTAAGTTTTGTACCATTAGTAGCAGCTGTGAAGGATCTTACTTCCCCAGAAGGATCCCTATGCCTGATCAGCCCTATTTGATGAAAACATCTTGTTAAACTTTGATCCAGTGGTTCCTAAACCTGTCCTGGCGACGGAGGCAGTGCATGCAAATCTAACTCATGAATATTCATTTCAGATATTCTGAAAACCTGATTGGCTAGGGTTCCCCCAGGTCAGGTTTGGGAACCACTGCTTTGATCCTTGGGTTTTATGTTTATGTCAGAATAGAGGGGAGAGTGTAGGTGTTTGTTGGGGGGTGGGGGGGGGGTACTGAATAGCTCTCTAACTCATGGGCTTCATGACAATCAGAATTAAGGCATTACAGGCTCTCAAACTCAACCTTCTGGGGATTTTCCTGTTATTTTCTCCATCTCATTTATTTTCCAAGTACCACAGCCAATATGTACAGCAACAGACCATGGATCAATGGCTGAGGTTCTTTCTGCAACTTGAGATAAGCATGTTGTATGTTAGCTGCTGCTTGTGAGTCTCTGTCCTCCCTTTGCAGTTTTCCCAGTTTAGGCCTGAGGAGCAAGAGACAAGTCCAGTAATGGAGTTGGCTTTCCTGCAGACCTACCACTAGGAGGGGAATAATTGTACGGGGCACCCACATTTTCCTGAGGGCATCCTCGCAGAACGTCCCGGCGAAGGGGCGGGGATTATAGAAACAAGATGGGCGTCCATCTTTCGTTTCGATAATACAGTCAGGAACACCCAAATCTCAACATTTAGGTTGACCTTAGAGATGGTCGTCCCCGGTTTTCAGCAATAATAAAAACCGAGGACGCCCATCTCAGAAACGACCAAATCCAAGCCCTTTGGTCATGGGAGGAGCCAGCATTCGTAATGCACTGGTCCCCCTGACATGCCAGGACACCAACCGGGCACCCTAGGGGACACTGTAGTGGACTAACTGATGCAATAATTAAACAGAAAAAGGCATGCAGTGGTCACTAACCACCTCCCACCCCGAAAAAAAAAAACTTTAAAACTTGTCTTTTTTTTTTTTTTAGAATATGGGTGAAGGACATCCTTCGCTATGCCTCCGTCCCTGCGACGGCAGTTTAGGGCGTCCAAATTGTAGATGTTTCTGTGAGAAGGACGTCCATGCCTTTGCTATGCCTCCGACACTCCCTTTATTTATTTGGATTTTGGATCACAAGTAGCAGCAGTGGGATTTGAACTGGCCACCTCTGGATTGCAAGACCAGTGCTCTAACCACTAGGCCACTCCTCCACTCCACTCCCTTGAAATTTGGCTGTCCCTGTGGGGGGGGGGGCAGTTGAGGACATCCAAAATGTTTGAAAGAAGGACGTCCACGTCTTCGTTATGCCTCCACTGACACACATTACTCCCCCCCCCCCCCCAGGGACCTGCATACTGCCCCCCCCCCCCCAGGGACAGCCAAATTTCAAGGGAGTGGCCTAGTGGTTAGAGCACTGGTCTTGCAATCCAGAGGTGGCCAGTTCAAATCCCACCGCTGCTACTTGTGATCCAAAATCCAAATAAATAAAGGGGGTGTCAGAGGCATAGCAAAGGCATGGACGTCCTTCTTACAGAAACATCCACAATTTGGACGTCCTCAACTGCCATTGCAGGGACGGAGGCATATCGAAGGACGTCCTTCACCCGTACTCTAAAAAAAAAAAAAAAAAAAAGACAATAGTTTTTAAAGTTGTTTTTTTCGGGGTGGGAGGTTGTTAGTGACCACTGGGGGAGTCAGGGGAGGTCATCCCCTATTCCCTCCGGTGGTCATCTGGTCATTTAGGACACATTTTTGTGGCTTAACATTAAAAAAAGGACCAAGTAAAGTCAGCCAAGTGCTCATCAGGGACGCCCTTCTTTTTTCCATTATCGCTTGAGGACACCTATCTGTTAGGCACACCCCAGTCCCGCCTTCACTACGCCTCCGACACGCCCCCCAGGAACTTTGGTCATCCCTGCAACGGGAAGCAGTTGGGGACGCCCAAAATCGGCTTTTGATTATGCTGATTTGGGCGACCCTGAGAGAAAGACGCCCATCTCCCGATTTGTGTCGAAAGATGGGCGCCCTTCTCTTTCGAAAATAAGTCTGTAGGTGATACCCTTTTGTGTGGTTGGTGGTGGGGGTGAAGAAGTTTCTGCCTCTCTCTCTTCCACTTGCCTCTGCTCTGCCAGTTATTCTCCAGCTCCAGTCGCCTCCATGCTGCCCTCCAATTCTCTTTGCAAACTCCGTCTTGAGCAAGAAGCCGAAGTCTCTGATTTCCTGCACCCCAAAGTTCAACCCATCGTGCATGAGCCAGCCGTAACTGGGCAGTCCATCACTTTGCTCACATGTGTGTCGCAGGTGGACATCTAGCTCTGTCTGCTGCATCCACATCAAGCCTTTCAGCAAAGGGAAAGAAGGGAGGAGTGGAAAATTGGGAGAAGAAAAGAAAGACCGGGGGGGGGGGGGGGGGAGGAGGGGAGACAGATCAGTGAAAAATAAGGTTGCAGAGTCAGCATATGCGTTTGGGGAGGGCGTCTGAGAAGAATAACAGTATAAGTATGGTATATTTTCTGTGTTAAGCAAATGGCTCATACATGAAGATGCAGGGTGAAACTCAGCTTCAATCGTAAATAAAATTAGTTTGATTCCTGCAGTCTAACCTCAAGCACAAAAATATGTACATCACAAAATTCAGGTTAACTGGAAGGTACCCCTAGAGATGTGTGTTGCAAGTTGTAACCATTGTGCACTTTCTGAGCTGTACAGGGGCTTAATACTGACAAAAAAAAAAAAACAGCTCCCAACATGTGCGCAATACACACCACCTCTCACTCAACTGATCTGCTATAAGCAAGGGCAGTACTAGACATGCTGGTTGGGAATCAAAGTTTCCAGTAATCTGCAGACTGCACACAATGGTTCTGAAAGAGCAGGTCAAGTACTTCAGAGGACAGGATTCAAGTAGCTCAAAAGGGGCTTTCATCAGCTGGGTGAGAACGACGTTGAGGTCCCATGACACAGGTGGAGGTTTGACAGGGGGCTTTGTCAACAGCAAACCTATCATGAAGCAAACAACTAGAGGCTGTCCAGAGATGGGCTTACTCTCTACATGTTGATAAGCACTAACTGTACTGAGGAAACGGGATCTAGGACCTTGCTCTCACACCAGACAGCAAACCTCCTCCTTTGAAAACAGCTCTTAGTGGAATCTTTCCTGGAAGACAGCAAGACCCTGAAGACACCCTCTGGAAGATGCAAGGAAGCAAATTCTAAGCTCTCAACAGCCAGGCTTTGAGGGCCAGAGACTGGAGATTGGGATGCAGAAGAGATCCTTCGTCCTGTTTGATGAGGGTAGGAAAACACTCCAATCTCCATGTTCTTTGGAGGATAACTCCAGAAGAAGAGGGAACCAGATCTGCCGGGGTCAACAGGGCACAATTAGAATCATGGTCCCATGGTCCTGCTTCAGTTTCAGCAAAAGTCTTCCCCAAGAGAGGTATGGAAGGATACGTATACAGAAGACCTGTCCCACAATGAAGGAGGAAGGCATCCAATGCTAGTCTGTCGTGAGCCTGGAACAGAATTGAGGGACTTTGTGACTGAAGTGAGTGGCAGATACAACGATACGGTGCCCCACACTCACAAGATCTCGCGGGCAATGCCCATGTGGAGTGACCACGTGCAACTGCATGACCCTGCTCAGTCTGTCGGCCAGGCTGTTGGATTTGCCATGCCAGACTGCCCAAAGCCACATCCGGACAGCCTCCTGACGCAGTGGGCGTGATCCAGTACCCCCCTGCTTGTTGGTGCAATACATTGCAACCCGATTGTCCATTTGAATGAGTACAATTTGGTTGATCAGCCAATCCCTGAAAGCTTTAGAGAGTTCCATATTGCCTGTAACTCCAGAAGACTGATGTGAAGATTGGTTGCCTGGGCTGACCAAGCACCTTGAGAGTGAAGCTCATCTAAATTAGCTCCCCAACCCAGATGGGATGCATCCATTGTCAGTACCTTCCGGGGCTGAGGAATTTGGAATGGAAGTCCCAGAATCAGGTTGGGTCAAATAGTCCATCAAAGCAGAGACTGAACCAGCTCTGGTAACACTCGGATGACATCCTCCTGATTCCCCGTGGCCTGACATCACTGGGAAGCTTGGGTCCACTGGACAGTTCTCATGTGAAGTCGTGTCATGGGTGTCACATGGACAGTGGTGGTCATGTAGTCCAACAACCACAACTTCTGCCGACCTGTGTCCTACTGAAAGGTTTGAACTTGAGTGGCAAGGGCAACAAGAGTGTCCACCTTCAGCACCAGGAGAAAAGCTCAAGCCCACTGTGTATCTAACAGGGCTCCAATGAATTCCAATTGCTAGACAGTGAACAGATGGGCCTGAGATAGTTTAAAACAAACCCTAGTAGCTCTAACATTAGAACAGTGTTCTACATGGACTCCTGAGCACCATCCTTTGACATGCTCTTCACCAGCCAGTCACTGAGGTAGGGGAACACATGGACTCCCAGTCTTCATAGTGATACTGCGACTACTGCAAGACACATGGCGAAGACCCTGGGAGCTGACAGGCAACACACGGTACGGGAAGTGATATGTCCACAGCTGAAATTGAAGATACTTTCTGTGACCTGGAAGTATTGGGATGCGAGTATAAGCATCCTTTAAGTCCAGAGAGCATAGCTAATTGTTTTCCTGAATCATGGTGAGAAGGGTGCCGAGGGAAACCATCCTGAACTTTTTTGACAAGGAATTTGTTCAGGCCCTGAGGTCTAGGATGGGACACATCCCCTGTGTTTTCTTTTGCACAAGGAAGTACCTTGTATAGAATCCCTTCCCCTGGTGAAACAGGCTCAAAAACATGGGCCTTGAGAAGGACAGAGAGTTCTTCTGCAAGTACCTGGTTGTGCTGAGAGCTGAAGTGATTTGCTCTTGGAAGACAATCTGGTGGTCCGTCACCAATGTAGGGCGTAACCGAGATAGACTATTTGAAGAAACCACCAGTCAGAGGTTACAAGGGGCCACCTTGAGCCTGCAAAGAGGTGGGAAAATGTGGGATACAAATGCAATAAATAATAATAATCCCCCCAGCTGGCATCTGTCAACCTCTGATTCCGGTTCTAAGTCAGAGACACGCAGCCATGAGAGTCTGCGCATTACTATACTTTGAGCAGAGATCCGGATGCTATATCAAAAGTGTCATAGGATCCCATGGCCAAGAACTTATGACACGCCTTCTACTGCTTGATCAACTGGCAAAGTGATACAGCCTGCTCCGATGGGAGTCTGCCAAATCAGACATATTGTGCAGCAAGGACCACAAGTAAAGGCTCGTTTAGAGCTGGTACAATTATACATGGGAGACACATCAACGCCTGATACATCTTCCACCCAAAAGAATCCAGTGTTCTACATTCCATGCGAGGGGGTGCCAAGTATAGTCCCTAGAACTCCTGGTCCTATTAAGCGTAGATTCTACCACCAAGGAATGATAAGGCAATTGAGGCCTATCAAATCTAGGGTAAGACTGAATCTAGTACATGAGGGACTCCCAGTTCTTCACTTGAATGTCTTGCAAGATCTCATGAAGTGGGACCATCAAAGCCTCTGTAGGAGGCTCGTACTCCAGGACCTCAAACTTCTTAGCCCTGGGCTCATCCTCCATTTCCAAAGAAATGGGAATGGCAGCTGTCATTTCCTTAACAAAAGATGGAAAAGAAAAGATGTCAGAGACTTTCTCCTTTCCTATGGAGGGGAGGGATCAGATGGGATGCCACAGGACTCCTCCTCCGAGAAGTACCGTGGATCGTCATTTGTGTAAGCAAGAAACTCCTCATGGTGAGGCAGAGACCGAGCCTGCCTCGACAAGGAAGAACTATGTTCCCGAGAGAGGCACCGGCTCCAGCCTCGACTCTGGTGAAGCTTCCTCCAATGTCGAGGGAGTGCTGACATGGTCAGCAGTCGACACTGAGGCTGCAAACGGTGTTGAGGTCGGAGGCCTCACTGCAGGCTGATGGCCGTGCAGAGCAGTAGCAAGAGGCATAGCAGGCATAAGCACTCCAGATGCCGATGTACTCTATTGGAAAAGCCCCACCAAAAGCCCAGGAAGCAAGGCCCAGAGTTGTTCATCAAGGGCCAACACCAGGAAAGGCTGGGGCATCAGTGTGGAGGCAGGCTGGTGAACTTGCATGGTTGAAGCAGGTGCCTGGTCCTAGCTGCTTGGAAACCCATGCACTGGTACCTCCTGTATGGAGGGGGAGCAGTCCTTCTGGTGCCGACGCTTCTCAGGTACCGGGGGATACATTGGTGTCCCGGAGCTCCCGGCACCATGTGTCCAGGGAGATCGATGCCGGGCATCAATGGTCCTTGGTATCTCAAGGTCGGGTTCTGACCAGTCCCAGGGGCCTGCACAGTGGCCGACGTTGACCCACTCAATGCATGGTCACTCCCAGTGTCTAAGGGCCTCATGGCCATGCGGACCAACAAACTCGATGTAACCCCCCCCAAAACCGATGTTGAGGCTTCAGACTTGGTTTCAAATAGTTTGTCTTGTTGAGCTCTGGCTACCTGGGTTCTTTTCTTCATACGAAGACAAAGAACACAGTTAGAGGGGGTATGTTCAAGGCCCCAAACAAGACACTAAGAATGTGTGTCTTCGCCAGAAATGGCCCTATTGCTACAGTGCTTAAAGCCACTGGAAACCTTTGATGACATGGAAAGAAAAACAGCCGTGGCTAAATCAAAAGACTCAATGGTGCTAACAAAAAAAAAAGGGGCAAAGAACCAGAAAGAAAAGTATGGGAAAACCCGACCGGAGCTCAGGCCCAAGTATGGCCTACTATGCACTTTAAAAATAAAAGAAACTTAGAATAAGGGCAAAAAGCACCAAAACCATAAGGAAAAGGGAAAGATAGATACCCTGTAGAAAACAGGGCAAAATGAAAGAAAAAATAAGACAGGAAGGCACAAAAAATATTCGCTCTTAAGCCAAACTGTAGCTGTGAGCAGCTGTTGGTGATGATGTCCTCTCCTCACCACAGAAAACAGAACCGATGGTCCCATGCTCTCACAGTGGTGGGATCACAGTGTGTGCTCTTAAAGGTATACTAAGCTTTTTCAAGATCTGGACTGGGCAACACGTTACGCGTTACTTACATGTTGAGAATTATTGGCCTGCTTGTCCTCTGATAAACTCTTTTACACCTTCCTGTTCAAGTTCCTTTATGTCAGTGTTTCCGAAGTCAGTCCTGGAGTACCCCCTTGTCAGTCGTGTTTTAAGGATATCCATCATGGATATGCTTGAACTTGATTTACATATACTGTCTCCATTATATGCAAATCTCTTTCATACATACTCATTGTGGATATCCTGAAAACCTGACAGGCAAGGGGGTACTCCAGGACTGACTTGGAAACACAGCTTTATGTCACAGCCATCAGTTAGAGCAGGGGATCTCAACCCATTCCTCAGGACAAAATGAATATGCATGAGATAAATATGAATACAATGGAGGTAGGGCATGCAAATACAAATCTCTTTCAAGCATATTCAATGTGGGTATCCTGAAAACCTGACTGCCTAGGTGTGTCCCAAGGACTGAGTTGAAAACCCCTGATTTAGAGAGATGTGCCTCCCCTTAAGCCTCTCCTCATAATCTTCTTTCATTCTGCTTTCCACCTCTCTGAGCTATGTGCTTATCACAGCCTTCCTGAGTTGGTGCATCATACTCTCTTTGGCCATATTCAATTCCTACCTAGAAACCCAGCTTCATGAGGCTGCCTTGTAAGTCTTAAAACCTGGTACTCCCTGTTCACAGCTTTGCTGACAGTGGTGTAGCCAGACCTGACATTTTGGGTGGGCCAAGAGCTAATATGGGTGGGCACTATGTATATAGGTATGAGTAGCACTTAATGATGGATTTTTAAGTAGTCTGCCTTACAGCTGCCTTGCATCAATATAAAACACATAAATAGAAAAACACATTATTTTAAAATACAGCTACATTATCACATATCTTAAACTTGATCAGACATGTCTACAATAATGGCAAACATCTCAACACACATGACAGGATCCTGCAATATAATAACAGCAATGGCATATATCCTTCAAACTTTGTTTTATAACAAATGCCTGATTAAGTTAACTTTGAAGTCTTTTCCCTTCCTCTGGCTCTACTCTATCTCCCTTCTGATGCTGACAAAATAGAATGACCATAGTATGGCACATATCATTCAACTTTGTATTATAATAAATATATATGCAACTTATTAAGCTGTATTAATCAAACATTTAAATTTTGGTAAATATACATTTGAAGACATCTTCCTTTTCTACCTACTGTGGAATTTGTAGCATACAGAACATAGCTAGAATGTTTCCTCTTATAACTTTCCATAGAAAAAATGTATTCAAATTGTGGTAACACCTCAGTAATAGCAACACAAAATCTCTTCGCCTCCAGGTACTTTGTGAAGTAACAGTAAATCCTGCAAAGAACCTTCTTAGAGCCTATGTTAAAAACCTTAACACCAATTCTGAATACAAATACCAATAACAGTACCTTTAAAAAGGTAGCAGTGAACATATGCAACAGCAATACGCATCCCATTGGACAGGCCAGACAAGTCAGACTCCTAGATCCCCCACACAAACTACATGCCAGCAAAATCTCTCACCTGCTCGTTCACTTGCAGAACACAGACTAACCCTCATCAATTACAGAATTAAGAACCAAAAATCTGAAACTGTCCTGTAGCCCAGCATCAGCCCTTCCCTTCCCCCCTATCTATCCCTGTAGCCCAACATCGGCCTTTTCCCTTCCCTATCCTCCCTCCATCCCCATAACCTCTAATCAACCCTTCCCTACCCCCCCCCCCAATTCCCATAGCCCAGCCTTAGCCCTTCCCTTCCCCAACATTCATCCCATAGCTTGGCATCTGCCCCCCCAGCAACCCCCTGTAGCCTACTGTCAATCCTGTCCTACCCACATACCCACACCCCCCTAGTCTGGCATCTCTTGCCCCCACCCCAAAGCACATCAGCATTAAATACAAAACCTTTTGGGGGGTTTTAATGTTCTGGGAACTGCAGAGCTCATCCCCACCCAGAAATTTGCCCATATTAAATATAAAGCTTTTTAATATTATTATTATTATTTTAACCTGGGCATTGAGCCCACCCAAAAAAAACCATTAAAATTTATTGTTGGTGGGTTTCTGGGTAGGGGTGGGCTCTTCGCTGCCTAGGGGGGGGAAAGGTATATTTTCCTCTAAGCAGTAAAGAGCCCACATCCACCAAGAAGCCCACTACCAGCATTACACTGTACATTACAAAAATATATTTTACCTGGGCAGCTGGGCCTGAGTTTTGTGTGAACGTGGTGGCAGGTTATCTCAGACAGCACTGCAGACTGTGCTATGCTCTGCGTGCTGGCTGCGTCCTGTTCGAGGCCACAGAGGAGTGCTGAGGCCTTGATGGCTCAACTAAAGACTAAGTGGGCTCAGCAAAGGCCCAATAATGTCTTCTCCAGCCCCTCTAGTGCCGCACCACCACTGCTGCCGCTGAATCTACTGAGTGCTCTGCTGCGTTCGCCCCAATGCCATCAGACAAGACACCTGCCTTGCCTTACCACCCCCCTCCCCCCCCAACAGGCTGGCGCCACAAGAAAATTTCTGCCGCCAGTGCTGCAGGACGGCCGGGTCTCCTCCAGCCAAGCTAAAGCACTGGCGGCAGAAATTTCCTTGTGGCGCCGAAGGTGGGGGTGGGGTAAGGTAAGGCAGGCATCCTGATGGTCGGCATTGGGCGAGAGCAGCAGAGCACTCAAAAGCTTCAGCGGCAGCAGTGGCGGTGTGGCACTAGAGGGGCTGACTTCCTGACCCACACTACAACAAAATTAGGCTGGTTTCAGGATGTCCTCAATTAATATGAATGAGATCTATTTGCATACAATGGAGGCAGTGCATGCAAATAGATCTCATGCATATTTGTTGGGGTTGAAGCCCTCGAGATCCAAGGTCTATCATGCAGTGCTACAGAAATGCTAAGTACGTGTGGAAATTTTAATATAGTCTTTTTAAGGAATTCTAATATCAGCCTAAACCAAGTTACTGTATTCATGATTTGTTAGAAAGATTCTAATACTATCTGCTTTCAGATCCAATCAAGTGTTACCTCAATAACTTGTTCACAATAACTGCTCCAGTAACCAAGTTTCTACAAAACCATTCCAACTGATGCTAATCCAATCTCCACTCCACATTTCCTAGTGACCTCTACTGTGCTCATCTTATCACAAACTCTAGAGGTACATGCTTCTTCCGTTATTCAGCCTGTCACAGCTGAGGAAGGGACTTGTGGTGCATGAGCTTTGCAGAACACACATAATGTCTGGATTATTTTAATGCTGGACCAAAGGCAAATCTCACAGCCTACAAAGGATCTAGTTTTGCTGAGGACCAGTACATGAACTCTGTTTTACCTGTAACCAAAGACTTGGGACTCCGTGTCTTCATCCCAAAATAGACCTGCGGCCTGTAAGAACCCCAAAATTTCTCAGGAGTCACGGTCGGGCTGCTGCTGTTTGAGTTAAGGATCCGAGGGGATGGATGAGGAGTGATGACACGCCTTGACAGCCACCACTGCATATATAAGTTGTAGAAGTACACGCTGAAGCCCACTACACAACAGATGGCAGCGAGTGCCAGACAGATATGTGTTATATCCACCTTTCCTTTCACCACCTTGCATTCTGGCTGTATGCTCCTCGGATCTCTTTCATGCCGTCTTCGGTCAGTCCCTTCAATTGGTTTCCGTCGTCTTTCTCTTGCCATTCTACAACCTGTATATTCAGCAAAAATGCAACATCAATTAACTAAATATCCAGCCTGAAGGATTTTTGACCACAGAATGGCCATCACACAAATAAGATTTTTTTTTCTCTCAGCATTACTGCATGAACAGAGCAGTGCAATGAGTACCACAAAAGAGCAATAAAATTAGTCCTTCACAAAATTGTGCAGATCCCTTTTGCTGTATTACATATAATACACTTGTGTAAATTCTATGCAGTGCAGAATTTTTGCAGAACTTCTCTCCCACACAACTTCAAAAATGTAAAGTGATATCTTTCTATTGAACTAGCAATATAATTTGACTAGCTTTGGGGAAAGAGAAATCGAGTATGGTGATGACAGTGAAAAGACAGCAGCAGGACCATGTCTGTGGAGGGGGCGGCGGAAAGCAGGGGGCTGGGTCTGTCCGATGCAGGGAGGAAGAAAGCAGTGGGCTCAAGATTGGGGAAATCCAGCACTACAAATAGTAAAAATTACTAATCTTTTAGTGGTAATCAATAGAAATAAAACACAGAAAAGAAAATAAGATACCTTTTTTTATTGGACTAACTTAATACATTTTTAGATTAGCTTTCAAAGGTAGCCCTTCTTCGTCAGATCAGAAATAAACAAATTTTGATAAGTAACAGAATATATGTGAAACATTAAAGTAGTTCAGTGACAGTCTGAAGGACTCTGATCACCATGCATATCTCCCCAGCTCTCATCCTCTCAGCCCTCTCTGTTTCTCACCTAGTGCACCCCTCCCTCATTCCTTCAGACTGTCACTGAACTACTTTGATGTTTCACTTATATATGCGGTCACTTATCAAAATTTGCTTATTTCGGATCTGACGAAGGGCTACCTTTGAAAGCTAATCAAAAAATGTATTAAGTTAGTCCAATAAAAAAGCTATTTTATTTTCTGTTTTATTTTATTCTATTTCTATTTATTACCTTTAAAAGTGGACTAACACAGCTACCACATCTCTCTACTCATCTTTTAGTAAAATTATGCAAAGTCAATGATTATATTATTATTTTGATTAACATGCACATAGTTTTGGTGCAAAATTTCCTCTGAGAGAAATATAAGGAAGCAGAAGCTGTGTGCTGGGGGCCGTCCAGTGACGACAGTACAAAGAATCTCCCCACCTTCCACAGGATAGTGTCCAAGCTGCAAGGATGCAGGAGAAAGAGCTGCCAACTTGCCCTGCGCCAGAAGGGTGATTTTAGGCCAGTCCTGTATATCTGGCAATCTTTATCATAGAACCGTTGCACTGATTTCAATGGGTAGAATCAAAAAATCCGTATACCCTATGCTTTTAACATACACTTTCTAAACCAGGCCTGAACAAAAAGCCTCTCTGGAATAACTTGGCAGCTTTGAAAAGGAATTAATAAATAAATAACTCAAAGGTACCAAATCACACGCAATCGGCTGCCCTCACACACCAAGCACCCCTCCTCACAGGCATTCGAGGATCGGGGATCCGACCTCCCCTCCCCATGATCTACCATCTCTTCAATCTCCTTCTTGTCCGCGATCGACACCTCTCCCACAAACACCCCACTCCCCCGTGTCATCAAACTCATACCTGTGGTCACCCACTAAAAACCCACAGCTTTCCTTCTCAGGTGCCACATCCCCTATAACACAACATCTCTTCCTGCTTCTGATGCAGCATCATCATGCCTCTTCCCGGAAACAGGAAGTCAAGTTGCGTTGCGTCAGAGGAGAGCAGCCGGGGAACCAATCAAACCTCCTTGGCGGGAACAAGGAGGTTGGATGCTAACGTCACAAAGTTGAAGCCAATTAGGTCAACCTCTGTTTCCCTATTCCCACGCAGCCGTCATCCCAGTTTATTCTAAACAAAGCAAACAAACCGATGAGCTGCTTCATCAACGTTGTCGTTCTTTATTGTTGGTAGCATTTTTATTTCATCTCACTTATATTTTCAAACATGCCAGTTTGTGTAGCATACGGATGTTCACAGAGGAAGTATAATAATCAGTGTGTGATTTGGAGGGACTGGTTATAGGGACACCTTGGTAAAAGGCCACTAAAACACATCATGTTATGAGAATCAGGTGCTCAACACTCAGAGTTTCTATTTATTTATTTATTTATGACATTTAAAACATTTTATCCCTGTGCCTAGATCAAAAGATAAAGATGGTTTGTGGGAACTTGCTCCTTTTGTTTTGTGGAATGCAATGGTATATTACAAAAATGCACTTAACATTGTTTATTATTACTATTTATTATCTGGATTTATTTACTGCCTTTTTTAAGGAATTCACTCACTGCTGTGAACAGCAAGAATAAGTCAAACATAAGCAATAGACAATTAGGGCCCTATTTACTAAGCTGCACTATAGGCTTGCTAGTGTTTTCAGTGCACGCTAACACTAGAATGCTAGAGACACCCATAGGAATATATGGGTGTCTCTAGCATTAGTGCATGCTAAAAATACTAGTGCATCTTAGTATTGCTTCTTTTTTATAAATTGACGTAAATAAATAAATAACCCTTACAGCAGTAAAAAATATTCAAACAACAATATAAAGTATGGCATAGTATGCTACATTATAATGGCAACACAATACACAATAAAACATTTCAATAGACAGCATAAGGTGTAAGCAAAGATGGAACATACAGATAGATAAGATAGAGTAACAGGAGTAAGAAAATAAGGGACTAGTTAAAGAGAGTGGCAAATTAGGTCAGAAAGATGCTTGAACTTTATCTTGGCTAGGGTAGGAGTAGATAAACATGTCCTGCTATAATATGTGCAGCTGGTGTCATTTACTTCTTCGTTAAAGGCCTGGTTGAAAAGTCAAGCTTTCACCTGCTTCATGAAGTAGAAATAGTCTTGTGTTAAGTGGAGCTTTTCAGGGGAGTGCATTCCAGAGCGTGGGGGCTACTCCGGAGAAGGCTTGCTTGCGGGTATCATATCATGTTTTGTCCTTTGGAGAGGGTGTGGTTAGGGAAACTCCTGTGGAGGACCTTAGTGTTGGTGATGTGAAGAAGGAGATCCTGTTCTTCAAGTACTCTGGGCCATTTCCTTTAAGGGCCTTGAAGGTCAAACACAGTTTTAAATTTGGCTCTGTATTGTACCGGTAGCCAGTGAAGTTTATGCAAAAAATGCTGTGATGTGGTCATGTCACTTACAACCTTCTATTAGTTTTGATCCCTCATTCTGAATCAATTGGAGCTGGTGCAAACCCTTTGTAGTCAGACCAATATAGAGTGCATTACAATAATCCAGTCTTGATGTTATCATGGCATGCAAAATTGAGACAAGGATTGCCTTCTCAATATAAGGAGATACGCAGCATAGTTGTCACAAGTGATAGAAGCTACTCTTGAAGGGTGCTTGGATTTGGGGGATCAGAGTAAGTGGTGAATTGAGCTGTATTCTAAAGTTCATGACTTTTTTTTTTGTTACATTTGTACCCTGTGCTTTCCCACTCATGGCAGGCTCAATGTGGCTTACATGGGGCAATGGAGGGTTAAGTGACTTGCCCAGAGTCACAAGGAGCTGCCTATGCCTGAAGTGGGAATTGAACTCAGTTCCTCAGGACCAAAGTCCACCACCCTAACCACTAGGCCACTCCTCCACTCTACTTGTGATTTGAGGGGGAGTTCATATTTCCCAAAAGAGATTTTGAAGTCAGGTATGTCCCCACTTGTGTTAAGAACCCATAGAAGTTCCATTTTACTTGGGTTCAGGCAAAGTTTGTTCTTTTTAGTCCATTCTTTAATTACTATATAGAAGAGATATTCAATAAAGAGGGCAGAGCTACCTTCATGCAGAAGTTCAGAGTCCGTCTAAATGTACCAACACTTTCCAGTTTTGTGATATATATTACAGATGGACTACACATAGGCAGTTTGTTATTTCTAATAATCTTTTACTATTGTTTTCAATAGCATTTGCTATTGTTTTGGGTGAACCAGCATGGCAGCAATCTCTACCTACTGCCAGCAAGACCCGCCTACTGTGCTAAAAATGCTAGCGCACCTCGAGCATAGCTTAGTAATCAGGGCCCTCAGTTTTTTATTTTAATATCTTATGAATTTCTTACTCTTTTTTTTTTTTTCAAATTTTCAGATCAGGTTTGTCAAGAGGGAAGATTCCCTGAGTGCAAGTTGGTTCGTACAGTACACGATATCAAGATGAACTGCCAGTCAGAAGTGCCAGAGGTGTAAGTGGAAGGTCTCCAGATTGAGGAAACAGTGCTCACTTTCCTTCACCCACCATCTTACTTCTCCAGAGTACTGGGAAATTACATTACAAGAAGGAAGAGTCCTGTTCCATTGGAACAGTGGGAACACAAGGCATGGATTTTGATTTTGAGTATACTTATGTGAGAATCATTTGATGAACTTAACAGCTCTAACAGCCCAATGATCAAATGCAAATGCAGGCGCTAGAGGCCACTAATTCCTGCATTTCCCCATGATCATCAGGCAAACAACGCCTGAGCGATGCAATAGCTTTGCTTGTATTCTGCCCCTATGACCAGAGAACATAATTGTAGGGGCAAAATAGTGCCTTAACCCTATGCCGGCTCAGAGCTGGTGTTAGGTTAAGGCTATGTTCCCGCACCTCCCCCCCCCCCCCCCCCCCCCATCAGAGTGAAGCAGCCCAGGCTGTCACTGTAAGCCCAGGTTGATGCTCTGTCCTGAGGGTCCATAGGACCCACAGACCCACCTCCCAAATCAAAGCCCCGGCGGTCTAGTGCCCCTCCAAGCATCCTTCCCCAGGATGACGACAGAGTGGTCTGGAGGTCCGGTGGATCTCCAGGCCCCCCTACCCCCACCCCACCCCTCCAAAAAATATACCTGTTGTCCCCAGTGGGCAGCCAATGCAGCCCCCCACCCTCCCTGGTGGTCTAGTGGCAAGCCCACCCGCACCCCTGTACCTCAGCATTGGAGGAGGGAGTAGCACTCTTTCCAGTGCTGCCTTCAAAATGGTAGCACCCTTCTCTGCCCAGTGCATCTGGACTCGGGGGGGGGGGGGCATCTCAACCCTTGCCTCAGGTGGCAGATTGCCTTCGGCCATCCCTGCATATTTAGGTCTTTAAATCTGTCCTCATATGCTTATGACGAAGATCACTGACCATTTCAGTAGCTGCCCTCTGAACCGATTACATCCTGATTTAATTGTTTTTGAAGGTGCAGACTCCAGAATTACACACAACATTCTAGATGAGGTCTCAGAAACTTACACAGAGGCACTAGCACCTCCTTCCCCCCCACCCCAAAGTTCATTCCTCTCCCTGTGCACCCTACAATCCTTCTGGCTGACATCCAAGTTTCTATCAAAAATAATCCAACTTCTTCTACAATACGTTTTGCAGCCAAGGCCACATCCTCATGCTTCAAAATTCAGGAAAGCTTCCCCTATGTTCATCTCAATAACAGACTATGGACTTTTCCTCCAGGAACTTGTCCAAACCTTTTTTTTTTAAACCTAGGTACGCTAACCACTGTTACCACATCCTCCAGCAATCAGCTCCAGAGCTTAAGAGTGAAAAAATGTTCCTCCTATTTGTTTTTAAAGTGGTAACATAGTAGATGATGGCAGAGAAAGACCTGTACGGTCCATCCAGTCTGCCCAACAAGATAAACTCATATGTGCTACTTTATGTATATACCTTACTTTGATTTGTATCTGCCATTTTCAGGGCACAGACTGTAGAAGTCTGCCCAGCACTAGCCCCCCCCCCTCCCACCACCGGTGCTGCCTCCCAATCTCTGCTAAGTTTCTGAGGATCCATTCCTTCTGAACAGGATTCCTTTATGTTTATCCCACGCATTTTTTAATTCCATTCATAGTAACATAGTAGATGACGGCAGAAAAAGACCTGCATGGTCCATCCAGTCTGCCCAACAAGATAAATTCGTGTGTGCTACTTTTTGTGTATGTGTATACCTTACCTTGATTTGTATCTGCCATTGTCAGGGCACAGACCGTAGAAGTCTGCCCAGCACTAGCCCCGCCTCCCAACCACCAGCCCCGCCTCCCACCACCAGCTCTGCCACCCAATCTTGGCTAATGTAATTACATTGAGTGTCCCCCAGTGGCATAGCCAGACTTGACATTTTGGATGGGCACTATGTATATAGGTATGAGTAGTGTTTGTTGGGATACTACAAAATAATGTCTTAGGATGCATTTGATGCACTTAGAAATCCATCAACAGCTGCCCTGCATCAGCATAAACCACATACATACTTAATGGAAAAACCGATATTTTTAAATATAATTACATTATCCCATATCTTAAAATTGACCAGACATAAGTCTACCACAATGGCAAACCTTTCAACACACATGACAGGATCTTGCAATATAATTACATAGGAAAAATGTATTAAAAATCTGATAGCACCTCAACAATAGCAATAGAAAACCCACTCGCTGCCAGGTACTTTATGAAGCAACACTAAATCCTGCAAAGAAGCTTCTTAGAGCCTATGTTTCAAACCTTAACATCAATTCTGAACACGAATACCAATAACAGTAATTTTATAAAGGCAGCAGTGAATATACATAACAGCAGTGCACATCCCAATGGAAAAGTCAGACAAGTCGTACTCATACATCCCGACACAAACCACATGCCAGCAGAATCTCTCACCTTCGCACAAGCAAAACACATACCAACTTTCATTAATTACAGAATAGAGGACCAAAAATTAGAAATTGTCATGTAGACTGGCATTAGCCCTTCCCTGCCCTACAGCTTGGCATCAGCTTTTCCCTTCCCTATCCCTCCATCCATCTCCATAGCCCAACATCAGCCTTTCCCTTCTCTACCTTACTCCCCCTCCCATCTATCACTGTAGTCCTATATCAGCCCTTCCCTTCTCCTCCCCATACCTATCCCCCCACGGTCTGGTATCTCCTCCCCCCATCATGAAGCACACCAGCATTAAATATAATACTCTTTTTTAATGTCCTGGATACTGCAGAGCCCACCTCCACTCAGAAACCTATCTACATTAAATATAACTTTTTTTTAAATTTATTTTAAGCCAGGCACCCAAAACCTCACCAAGGCACCAACGTGACAAATATACAACCTTTTTTTAAAAATTTTTAACCTGGGCACTATAAAAATTTATTGTAGGTAGGTTTCTGGGTGGGGGTGGGCTCTTCACTGCCTAGGGAAAAAAAGGTATATTTAATTATGAAATATACCTTTTTTTGACCTAGGCCGTGAAGAGCACACCCCCACCCAGAAGCCCATCACCAGACAGCATTACATTGTACACAACGTTAAAGTTAAAACAAAAAAAAATATATATATATAATATTACCTGGGCTGGGCAGCTGGGCTTCGGAGGTGGTGGCAGGTGGTGTGGCAGAGACTCAGAGAGCACTCACTGTGCTCCGCTCCATGTGTGCTGTTGTGGGGCCATGAGGTGTGCCGAGGCCTGGGTGGAATCAACAAAAAAGGCTGATCTTTATCCAGCAGGCAGAGTAGAGGAATCGCGACACTGATGGCAGCCGGTACAGTTTCCTTTTCCATGCAGCACTGTGGCACCATTGTGCACACAGGGGGGAGGCGCAAGGCAAAGCAGCAAAGCAGAGCCTAGAGACTCCGGAGTAAAACCGGATGGGGAGTGAGCGACAGAGTAGCGGCGCCAGCGTGCAGCGCTACAATGGCCTACAACTTCCAGATCAGGACCCGGCCCACACTAACAAAAAAAACATTTAGGCAAGGAGGAGGAGGTCCAGAGAGCTGCCGGCTGCCTGGGTGGGCCTGGCCCCACCTAGATCCAACTGTAGCAACGCCCCTGTTGTGAATACATTCTGAATTGAGTAATGGAAGACATTCAAATTTTCTACCTTCAGAAGATGATCAAACCCATACTAATACTATTTCTATTAATACATTGTATATTTGTATATTTTTCATTAGTAATTGTATTTATTGAAATAACCATTAATTTACAAGCATGCAGATTTTAGCAAATGGTTTCTCCGCAGATTTGAGCTGCTAGAATGTAGGGTAAACGACACCCACAACTAGTAGGGGTTATGCATAAAAGGTCATCCTTTTTCTTTATCTCTCTATTTTTATGAGTTATACTGATTACAAGATAATTGGCCTTTTAATATCTTAATTATGCACAACCCCTACATTCCAGCAGCTAAAATCTGCGGAGAAACCATTTGCCACTTTAAACTGGGTGGTGCGAGCTATAGAGTAAATGGATATATATAGTGTAGACCGAGTCCCTCCTAACATAATCACACAATCTCCTTGAGCTACAGCTATTTAAATTACATGTAGGTATCTATTATATTTTATGACCCTGTTCCAGCTCCTTTGTTCAGACTGGGATGGAGTAGAGTCTTAAAACATTCCTAAGCCGTGCCCATCCTTTGCAGACAAGGAATGGTATGTTCACTTTTCAGGTTTCCCATATTCCTACCTATGGCTTTGTTGCTTTTACGCTGCTTTTCTTTTGTGGGAGTGACCAAACTCTACATCTGAGAGACTTTTCTATGATCTGGAAGCAGTTCAGTCTTGCATGAGAGATGTTTTATGAGAAATTCTTATAGATTAGACCTATATAACAGGATACAGAGTTATATGTCCATGACATACATCAACTTCCTGGAGGATCTCTAAGGGAGGGGAAAGAATTATTAGTCGATGTGGATGACTTTTTGCCATCATTTTCTGTGTTCCTCACATCACAGTTCTTAGGTCCTATTCCTTTGAAGGAAATGATAACTTTGTTTTAAGTGATATATATATATAAACTCAAGTCATATTAACTGTCTCTCTTAGAGGAAAAAACATACACTAGGGGTATGGTAAAGATATTTAAACATCTCAATAGATATCAATCAGGTGCAAAAAGTGATACTTTCTAAATAAAATAATAATCTAGAACAGTGGTTTCCAAGCATGTCTCGAGGGGACTCCCAGCCAGTTGGGGGTTTCAGGATATCTACAATGAATATTCAGGAGACCAATTTACAAACACTACCTCCACTGCATGCAGATTTGCTATGAATATACATTGCGGATATCCTGAAACTCGTTGGGTGGGGGTTCCTAAGATAGGTTTGGAAACCACTCCCTAGAAAATGCGATCACTATATGAGGCTTCAAGGGATAGACATGGGCAACAATCAAAAAATATTGCATGCATGGCACAGTCTTCCAGTGAAAGTGAGGGAGACAAAAGGAGTAACAAAATTCAAGAAAGAATGGAGTAAATACAGAGGATCCCAACTGCAAAGGTGATGGCAAGGAGCAATGATATAACTGCACTAGACTCCAAGAAAGCACTATGGATAAAACCCAAACTTCAGTGAGCACATTGAGGTTGGATTTCATTTTTTACAACATTACTAAGCTAAATGTCCATGAGGATTTATATAAAATGTTGCAATAAGATATAGAAGGGGCCTGTTGGCTTAAATAATGGTCTTGTAACAATCAAAGGTGAAGATGGTAAGGCCAGAAATAGCCCGCCAGCCGAGGCCATCGCTGTGAAAAATTTTGGACTTGTATAACAGCAGTAAAAAAAACAAAACAAAAAGGTACTTATTTGCCATACCAATTGATATTCTAAAGATGTGTTTCCCAATCTACGTGCCTTGCAATACTGGTGTGCTGTGGGAAAATCCTTCTTGTGCCTTGGTGCTGGCAGCCTCCACGTGATTGTCCACAGAGGACCATTCCATTACTGTTGGGCACTGTACCTAATGCCCTGCAGCAAGCGGGCAACACTGCAGAAGATAGGAGGGAAGGGGCTGGAGCAGGGAGCTGTGCAGCTGGAGTGGAGGCAGAAATTAGACTCTGTTCCCCGCCTGACTCTGCCCTCCATTCCACCCCCACCTGGAAAAAAAGGGCTCTTCTCTGATATGCGGTGTCTGCTCCACTTGAGAGGAGATGAGAGAGTCACCAGCTCTAATAATAAAAATACTGGTTTATGGGGAGGGATGGGGGTTGGTGAATGCTGATAGAGGTGAGGGAAGAAAGAGAGTATGAATGATGGAAGGGGTGGAGGAAGATGGGTGAGGTGAGAAAGGATGTGAATGCTTGACGGAGGGCACATGAAACTGTCACATTTAAGCACTGTTGCTCCTTGCTGGGGAAGGTGAAATGATCGAAGAAAAAAAAAGCCTGGCTATACTGGGGAGAAGGGAATAAAGCATACTAAGGGATCATTGGGGGATGTGGGGAAGGGAGAAACAGCTTTATTAGAATTCCAGGGAAGGGGGTAGGAGACTGGCATGAGGGAGGAGGTAAAACCTAGGAGAGGAAGGAATTGGACCCTTAAGCCCCTCCTTCATTATGTGGACTGTCTGGATACCAAGGAGATGTGACATGCCTAGTAGGGTGTATTCTCCTGTATTTATTTCAGTCCAGGTACTGTAAAGCTCTTTTGTCATTATAATGTTGGATAAGAGTTAATTCTGTTCTGACCTATTAAACTCTTAGCTGAAAATAATTGTTGTTATGTAATATGTAACATGCGTGTAATCACTAGTGAAGGCCCTTCTTTCCATGCTGAGGAGTGACCTGACCAGCAAGGAGTTGGTATTGTCGTGTTTTTTTCATCCCTGATGACATGGAATTCCTTTAGAACAGCAGAGTCATTCAGTTTTCAAAAAAGCGGAGGGAAGCAGCTGAGCACTGAGGAGGGAGAGCTCTGGTTGCAGAAGCGTGTGCACGAATGCAAGGGCTGAATCTCAGGGAAAAGCAGCAGAATAACACTGGTTCCAGACAGACACAGAGCTGGAGAAAGGGTGCAGAGATCAAGGAATGAGGGAGATGGTACTGGGTGGAATATGGGACTTTATAAGCTTCCCAAAGTGGACACCTCTGCTAGGAGGCCTGGGTGAGCCAAATGGAGTTCCATTCCGTATTATAAACCCAATACTTAAAAGTAGATTTTCAGCATCACTGTCCGGACAATGCCATTGAAAATCATTACTGACTGGTCTGGCACTATGCAGATAGTAGAGCACAACAATAAGCATCAGTTCTCCACTTAGAACATAAGAGTAGCCATACTGGGTCAGACCAATGGTCCATCTATCCCAGTATTCTGTTTTCCAAACAGTGGCCAAGCCAGGTCACAAGTACCAGGCAGAAACCCAAATTGTGGCAACACTCCATACTACAAATCCCAGGGCAAGCAGTTGCTTCCATGTCTGTCTCAATAGCAGACTATGAACTTTTCCTCCAGGAATTTGTCCAACCCTTTTTTAAACGCAGATACACTAACCACTGTTACTACCTCCGCCGGCAAAAAGTTCCAGAGCTTAACTATTTGTTGAGTGAAAAATTATTTCCTCCTCGAGTGTCTCCTAGTCTTTGTACTTTTGGAATGAGTAAAAAATTGATTTACTTCTACTTGTTCTACACCACTCAGGATTTTGTAGACCTCAATAATATCTCCCCTCATCTGTCTCTTTTCCAAGCAGAAGAGCCCCAACCTCTTTAGCCTTTCCTCAAAGAAGAGAAGTTCCATCCCCTTTATCATTTTAGTTGCTCTTCTTTGAACCTTTTCTAATTCCGCTATATCTTCTTTGAGAACTGAACGCAATATTCAAGGTGCGGACAATGGAGTGATACAAAGGCATTATAGTATTTTTAGTCTTGTTCACCATCCCTTTCCTAATAATTCCTAGCATCCTGTTTGCTTTTTTTGGCCACCGCCGCCACCACCATAGAAGCACGGATATAAATATAAACTTCACATGGATGGAAGAAAAAAGCCTCAATAAGTTCCAGACTTAACAGTCTATAGAGCTAACACTTGTCATCATCGGTAATAAAAAGCCTTCCATTCTCAACATTGAAAAATAATAACTTTTAATGTAAATATAGCGAACAAAACACTGTGGGGCCCTTTTACTAAGCCGTGGCAAAAAGTGGCCTGTGGGAGTGCAAGCACATCTTTTGGGTGCCACCAGGCCAGTTTTTACCACATCCTGGAAAAAGGGCCCTTTTTTTTTTTAAGGGGTCAGAAATGGATGTGCAGCAAAATAAAAACCAGCATGCATCCATTTTCGGCCTGAGACCTTACCACCATCCATTGACTTAGCAGTAAGGTCTCATACACTACCCGGGCAGTAGGCATGCAGCTGTTTACCGCTGGGTAAGCACCATGCGGTAGAATATAGAAAATATTTTCTACCACGTTTTTGGCGCACACCAAATTCAGAATTACTGTCCGGGCACGCAGTAGCTGGGCGGTAATTCCGATTTGGTGCACACTAGATGTGCATAGACCTGTATGCACCTTTGTAAAAGGGCCCCTTAACTGGGAGCATATAAAGCAATATAAAAGAAGGAAAGTCAGAGCATAAAAACTCCATTAGTTAAATTAAAAAAAAAAAGAATAAACTTACTTCTTAATCCAGAACTCTGTCTTCCGGGGTTGTTATTCACATGCACTTGAATGGTACTTTATATGTACTGACGTCAGATGCCAAAATGCTGATCGACCTATCTGCTAGTTTAACCTCATGTCCATTAATTCTTGAATGTTAATAGAAAAGGCGTTGTTCTATTTTAGAATTCAGACCACTGGGCTCCAAAATATTCAAACGAAAATCCACTTCTGTTCCTGTTGCAACCAAATCTTCCGTCGATCATCCACTGAAGGGCCAAATACTGGAGCAACTCAAAACTGTGTCCATATTTCATACAATGTGCAGCAAGTGGGGGGATGTCAGTATCCGAGCATTAATCATGCTTTTATGCTCAGTCAACCAAATACATAATTTTTTTGTAGTCTGTCCAATATAGTCTGTCTTCCGCATGCATTTTCTAATATGTCATTTAGATTTGCATATAGTAGAGGAAGGAATTTAAAAGAAATGTTATGTCCATCTGAATTACCAACTAAAGAGCTCATTAGACAGACCTAATAGACTGATATTATTGGCCACACAGTGTGTGGCAATTGTTTGATTTGTGATATTACAATGACTGCTTCTGTATTTGTGGATCCTAATACAGATATTGAGTATCCTTTAACCGCTAGCACTACTTGTGTGACAGATCATGTAATGTATTGTATTATATGTCCATGTAAAAAAACTCTATATTGGAGAACAATGTGAGGTTTGTAGGTAAAAATAAATCCCCCAGAACAAATAATTACATAAGAACATAAGAATAGCCATACTGGGTCAGAACAATGGTCCATCTAGCCCAGTATCCTATTTCCAATAGTGGCCAATCCAGGTCACAAGCACCTGGCAGAAACCCAAATAGTAGCGATATTCCATGCTACCAATCCAAGGGCAAGCAGTAGTTTCCCTCATGTCTACCTTATTAGCAGACTATAGACTTTTCCTTCAGGAACTTGTCTAAACCTTTTTTAAACCCAGATACACATTTTGGTCGCTCTTCATTGAACATTTTCTAATTCCACTATATCAACCAGAACGGAATGCAATACTCAAGATGAGGTCGCACCATGGAGCGATAAAGAGGCATTATAGTATTCTCGGTCTTATTTACCATCCCTTTCCTAATAATTCCTAGCATCCTGTTTGCTTTTTTGGCTGCTGACACACACTGGGCAGACGATTTCAGTGTATTGTCTACCTAGATCTTTTTATTGGGTGCTGACTCCCAACATGGACCCTAGCATCAGCTAACTATGATTCAGGTTATTCTTTCCAATGTGTACCACTTTGCATTTGTCCATATCACATTTCATCTGCCATTTGGATACCCAGTTTTCCAGTTTCCTAAGGTCTTCCTGCAATATTTTAACAAACTTGAATATTTTTGTGTCATCTGCAAATTTAATCACCTCAATCATCATTCCGATTTCCAGATCATTTATAAATATGTTAAACAGCACTGGTCCCAGTACAGATCCCTGTGGCCCTCCACTATTCACTTTTCTCTATTGAGAAAAATGTCCATTTAACCCTACCCTCTATTTTCTGTCCAATAACCAGTTCCTAATCCACAATAAAGCATTGCCTCATATCCCATGACTCTTTAATTATCTCAGGAGTCTCTCAACTAGCTCACCTTTATCCACATGTTTATTCATGTCTTCAAAGAAATTAAGCAAATTGATAAGACAAGACTTTCCTTGGCTGAAACCATGCTGACTCTGTCCCATTAAACCATATTTATTTATGTGTTCCATAATTTTATTATTTTAAGGTTTAATGGTTTTTATTCAGGATCAAAAAACAAAGCAGCATGGAACAACTAAACAACAAGATAACACAAAAACATTGAGCGATTACATAACAGTAACCATACTTACCAAAATAATAAACAAAAACAGCATACAGAAAAGAGCTGGATAATTTACGATCCTATTTTTTTGTTTTGTGAGAAAACTCCCGCACCCTCCTCCCCACTACCCTAGTTCACTTTCAAATGTTAACTATTGTAGGCAAGATCACCCCTCTTCCCCCAACCCTACTGAAACCCATATCTTAAACGTTCATGAAGATGACCCAGCATCTGGGCTCTTATAACCCCAGGCCATCTATAAAAGGATAACTTCCAATATTCCCAATCCACCCTTCCCTACCCAGGCAGAGAACCCTCAAGCAACCCCTAATGTAACAACTTAGGAAACACCCTGAAACTTGTTTAATACAGCACTTTTGGCTTTATGGGAGATAGTTTGTAAATAACAGCTCCAGATAGACACAAAAGCCCTTCTTCCCTTTGGGGAGTTCCTATCAGCCCTCGCCTCCCATAATATAAAAGCATGCAATCTATTTCTCCAATACCAAAAAGAAGGAGGCTCCTCTTGCATCCAATGCTTGAGTATGCACTTTTTCCCCAATGCATAAGCTTTACTCAATAATAAGGGCAAATGTTTATCCGAGATCTCACATGCCTCCCATTTATTAACCAGAACTCCCTTCCAGGAAAAGACCACATGATGACCAAAAAGAATCCTTAAGTATCAATGGAGCAATCTCCAAAATGCTTGAATGCCATTACATTGCCAAAAAGCATGAAAAAAAAGTATTGTCCCCCTGCTGACATTTGGGACATTGACCAGTGGGCACCCAACCTGCTCTAGCTGCCTGATATTGTGATATACCCTGTGGAGTATACGGTATTGACTCTCCTGAAGTTCAGTATTGCCCACCTGCTTTGGAATAGCTTTAATCAATTTTAGAAAATTCACCTCTTTCAATTCGTACCCAATGTCCTTACTCAAAACCTCCGTAAGCAGACCATACTCTTGGGGAGGGAGAAGTGAAATCAAAGCTTTATGCAAACCTGATACAGAAACCTTGCCAAAAACATCACCTTGCAGAAAATGTATAATTTTATTCTTTAGAATAGTTTCCACTATTTTACCCAGCATTGACATCAGGCTTACTGGCCTGTAATTTCCCAGGTCATCCCGGAACTCTTTTTAAAAATTGGCATCACATTAGCCACCCTCCAATCTTCAGGAACTATGGACGACTTTAATGACAGGTTACAGATTACTAACAGCAGATCAGCAATTTCATATTTGAGTTATTTCAGTACCCTTGGATGCATGCCATCTGGTCCAGGTGATTTACTACTCTTTAATTTGCCCATTAAAACAAAAAAATACACCATTAAACATCTTCCAGGTTCACCGAGATTTCTATCAGTTGTTCTGGTACAGATAGATCTCTTATATCTTCTTCTATAAATACCGAAGCAAAGAATTTATTCAGTTTCTCTGCTATAACAGATAATAATCAAATCCAAACCAACAACAGAAACACCTTATGAAAACCATGACCAAGAGCTAGTTTGCTTTCACTAGCCTTTACTTAAAGATGTGTATTTTCCATGATTTCATGCTTGGTGTAGGTTGTTCTCCTTCTGGAGAGTACCAAGCCTTTGCTGAGCCCAGAACAGGAACTCCAGGGACAGCTTAATTGCAGCAGCAAATTCAGAAAATAGATTAAAGCTTGATAAAGACACATTTTGAAGAAAAGGTGTCCTCTTTCTGCTCAGATTATATTAAGTATTTTCCCCACAGGCAGACAATGAGCAAAACCTCTTTAGTAATAAATAATGTCTTGCAATGCTGCTACCTAGATCATAGGTTCCCAACACATGTTATGCGTACCCCTAGGGGTACGCTGCATGCAAGACATCCATAGGGGGTATGTGGCACCTAATGCCCAATCACTATCTTCCCATCCTTGCTGCCACTTGCTCACCAGCCGGGTCGCTGCCTTCCTGTGTCTGCAGCAGCAAGAAAAAAATGGAAATGGTGTTTTTCCCTTCCCTGCTGCCCACCCATTCACTCACTCACCCACTGCCTCCCCAACACCATGGCTGCAAACAAACCAAAATGAGGTGCTGGGTTATAGCCTTGTGTGCACCACTTGCTGGTCCTACCTTCTATGATGTAAATTCCTGTTTTGGAGGAGCAGGATCGGCAAGAGCCGGCAGCAGTGCACACATTGCTATGGGCCCATGCCTTGTTTCAGTTTGCTTGCAGCCACAGTGCCAAGGAGGCAGCAGCTGAGCGAACGGGTGGGTGTAAGCTCTTTGAGCAGGGCCTGTCCTTTTATGTTAAATTGTACAGCGCTGCGTAACCCTAGTAGCGCTTTAGAAATGTTAAGTAGTAGTAGTAGGTGGCAGGGAAGGATACAGTTTCCGTTTCTTCTTGGCATTGCATACACAGGAAGGCAGCGGCCTGGCAGGTGAGCAAGTGGTGGCAGGGAGGGGAAGGCAGCAGTGAGTGAATGAGCGAATGGGTGAGTGGAGATGTCATAAGATGTCATAATTCTCATCTACTTTATTCTCTGCTTTGCACTTGTACTATTATGTTTTACTTTTCCTCAAACATTGTAAGCCACATAGAGCCTGCCTTAGTGGGATTATGTGGGATATAAATGTTCACAATAAATAAATAAGTACATAAGTATTGCCATACTGGGACAGACTGAAGGTCCATCAAGCCCAGCATCCAACAGTGGCCAATCCAGGTCACAAGTACCTGGCAAGATCCCAAAACAGTACAATACATTTTATTCTGTTATTCTAGAAATAAGAAGTGGATTTTCCCCAAGTCCATTTTAATAATGGTCTATGGAGTTTTCCTTTAGGAAGCCATCCAAACCTTTTGTAAACCCTGCTAATTTAACTGCTTTTACTACATCCTCTGATGAATTCCAGAGTTTAATTACACATTGAATGAAGAAATATTTTCTTCAATTCTTTTTAAATTTACTAGTTTGTAGCTTCATTGTATGCCCCCTAGTCCTAGTATTTTTGGAAAGTGTAAACAAGGGATTCAGGTCTACCCGTTCCACTCCACTCATTATTTTACAGACCTCTATCATATCTCCCCTCAGCTGTATTTTCTCCAAGCAGAGCAGCCCTAGCTGCTTTAGCCTTTCCTCATAGGGAAGTCGTCCCATTTATCATTTTTGTTGTGCTTCTCTGTACCTTTTCTAATTCCACTATATCTTTTTTGAGATGTGGTGACCAGAATTGAATACAATATTCAAGGTGCGGTCGCACCATGGAGCGATACAAAGACATTATAAAGTCCTCATTTTTGTTTTCAATTCCTTTTTTTAGTAATACCTAACATTCTATTTGCTTTCTTAGCTGCCGCAGCACACTGAGCAAAGGTTTTCAACGTATCATCAACGATGATGCCAAGATCCCTTTCTGGTTGGTGACTCCTAATGTGGAACCTTGCATTACATAACTATAATTCGGGTTCCTCTTTCCCACATGCATCACTTTGCACTTGCTCACATTAAATGTCACCTGCCATTTATAGAAGCCCAGTCTCGTAAGGTCCTCTTATAATTTTTCACAATCCTCTTGCGATTTAACAACTCTAAATAATTTTGTGTCATCAGCAAATGTAATTACCTCACTAGTTACTCCCATCTCTATAATATAATAAAAAAACAGTGGACCCAGCACAGAGCCCTGGGGAAACCCATTATCTATCCTTCTCCATTGAGAATACTGACCATTTAACCCTACTCTCTGTTTTCTATCTTTTAACTAGTTTTTCATCTACAATAGGACACTACCTCCTATCCCATGACGCTTCAGTTTCCTCTGGAGTCTTTCATAAGGTACTTTGTCAAACGCCTTTTGAAAATCCAGATACATGATATCGACCGGCTCACCTTTATCCGCATGTTTGTTCACCCCTTCAAAGAAATGTAATAGGTTGGGGAAGGAATGAGTGATCAGGAGTGGGGTAGGAGAGAGAGATGGGGCAGTGTCGGTAGTAGAGCGCAAGGGATCTGGGTGATGGTGGTGGTTGATGGAGTGGCTAGAGAGATATGGGGCAATGCTGGATGGCGGGGTGAGGGGAAGAGTGATGCTGAATAGTGGGAGATGGGAGGAAAGAGATCTCTGGGGCAGAAGCATAGCTAGGTGGGGCGCAGGGGGAGCGGTCGCTCCCCTAAATCGATTAAAAAAAAACCCGGCGCCTATTACATAGGCGCCCCGTAGCCTAGCTGTGACCTTCACTGTGGCCCCGCCTGCCTCCTTCTCCAACTATAGCCCGACGAAATCTTCTGCTGCCGCCGCTTCTGTTAAGCAGCGCAGCCAGGAACGAGACCTACGTTGATCAGCCAGCATAACATAAGAAGAAAAAGAAGCGTGGGGCCGCAGCAGCCTTCAGACATGCGCTGTCGGCTCTGCCGGTCTCTGCCCTGTGACGTCAATTTCCTGTTCCAGGGGCAGAGGACTGGCAGAGCCGACAGCGCATGTCTGAAGGCTGCTGTGGCTCCGCGCTTCTTTTTCTTCTTCTGTCAGTGCTGCTGTAGAGGCCCGGGCCGGAGGGAGAGAACAGAACGTGGCCACTGGCTAGAAACGGTAGGAGGAGAGAGAGGGAGAGCAGGGGAGAACCAGGGGATATGGACAAGAGCAGTGGAGAGCCAGAGAACAATAGGGAGAGAAAGAGGGGACATGGAAAGGAGCAGGGGAGAGTCAGAGAGAGATGGGGAGAGAAAGAGGGGCCATGGAAAGGCGCAGGGGAGAGCCAGGGACATGGAAAAAAGCAGGGGAGAGCCAGAAAGAGATGGGGAGAGAAAGAGGGGCCATGGAAAGGAGCAGGGGAGAGCCAGGGACATGGGAAAAAGCAGGGGAGAGCCAGAAAGAGATGGGAAGAGAAAGAGGGGCCATGGAAAGGAGCAGGGGAGAGCCAGGGACATGGAAAAAAGCAGGGGAGAGCCAGAAAGAGATGGGGAGAGAAAGAGGGGCCATGGAAAGGAGCAGGGGAGAGCCAGGGACATGGAAAAAAGCAGGGGAGAGCCAGAAAGAGATGGGGAGAGAAAGAGGGGCCATGGAAAGGAGCAGGGGAGAGCCAGGGACATGGAAAAAAGCAGGGGAGAGCCAGAAAGAGATGGGGAGAGAAAGAGGGGCCATGGAAAGGAGCAGGGGAGAGCCAGGGACATGGAAAAGAGCAGGGGAGAGCCAGAGAGAGATGGGGAGAGAAAGAGGGGACATGGGTTGGAGAGAGAGAGAGAAGCTGCTGGGGAGAAACTGGGGGAGACCCTAGCTGTCAGACTGAGAAATGCTGGCTGGATGAAAGGAGGGAGAAAGAGGAAAAATGCTGGAAGGAGGGGGCAGAATAAGGAAAGACGCTGGTAGGGAGGGAAAGAGGATAGACACTGGAAGGATGGGGTGAGAGAGGACATGCTGAATGGAAAAGGGTCAAGAGAGAGAACTGTCTAGAAGGAAGGGGAGATAGAGGGAGACAATGGACGGAAGGATCGGGAGAGGGTAATGGGTGGAAGGATGGAGAGAGAATGAGGGATGACACTGGATGGAAGGGTAGGAGAGAAAGAGGGAAGGTGCTGGACATGGATGGAGGGAAGGGAAGTATATGCACATGGATGGAGGGAAGTGAGCAGACAAGCTGGATATGGATGGAGGGGAGAGCAGTGGAGTGAGGAGAGTTGCTGGACATGGGTGGATGGAGGGGAGGGCAAGGAGAGAATTGTTGGACATGGATGGAGGAAAGGGAAGACAGGAAGGAGATGCACATGGATGGAGGGGAGAGAGAAGAAATGCTGGACATGGATGGAAGGGAGGGAAGAGAGAGGAAGGAGATGAGATGAGGGAAAAAGAAGAGAGGAGAAAAACTGCACATGGATGGAGAAAATAGGCAGAAGTTGGATCCACTGGGCAGTCAAGTCTGCGGAGGACCCAGCTTTTACTTATGGATATAGAGCAATAATTGAAGAAGAAAGGAGGAAAGTAAAGAAATAAATGGAAAGGAAGCCCTGGAAACGGAGTTAAGAGGACAGATAGCAGCAGAATCAGAAAAACACTTATGAAGTGGGTGAAAATGGGAGAAGAACTTAGGAGACTGGGTAAGGGAGAGATAGAGGGGGGAATGGGAGTGCTGGAAAGGGAATGAGAGGGAGATGGTCAAAGCTAGTAGGTAGATGGATACTAAGAACTAAAGAGTGAGAGAAAAGTGGGGGAAAAACATAAAATGAAAGATCAGTGCCAGACAGATGCAGAGAAGGACAGGAAGAAGACAAGAGAAGAGCAAAGAAATGGAAAAGCCAACCTGGAAAAGAATTTAGGAGAAGACTGACACATGAAAAGTGGAAAAGAGACTGGGACCAGCCCAACTAGAAAAACAGAATGCTCAGACAACAAAGGTAGAAAACAAAACATTCTTTTTATTTAATGCTTTTTAAGGACTAAGATGTGCCTAATTTGTACATTTTTTTTTCGTATTGTATTTTGCAGAGTACAGGAGAAAATTCATTTCTGTTTCTCTTTTACCAGTATTTGTACTGCTTAAAGAGTCTGGCTTTCTTGAAGAGATCTATATTTCAGTTTTTGTGGGCATGTTTTTTGTGGTTCCCTATTTTGTATCACATGAGGGTCTGTCCGTGTTCTGCATATGTGACTGAGGTGACTGATTCTGCTAGCATGTAGTGTTTTGTGTAGGAATGTGTAACAGTCCAGCTTGTTCCATTTTCCAGTAGCAGGTATATTGGTGCTCTAGGGTCCAGGGTATTTTCATAGGTGAGTTAGGGCTTTTGTGTGTTAAGTTTTCTGTATAGATTTTGAGTGTCTTTTTGTAGGGTTTTGTGTTATTTCATAAAGTGTCTGGCCGTATTGTTTTTGATATGCTGGCTTCATATTCAGCATTTTAGTCTGGTGCGTGTGTCTGTTTTTTTAAATGGCCTTAATGAATATGTATGAAATGTACATATGCAAATGAATATGCAAATGTGCCAAGCCACACCCTTTGCCCCCCAAAATGAAACAGTCAAACTATGCCCATGTCTGGCGCCTATTTTACAAAGTCTGCTCCCCCAGACGTCAAAACCTAGCTACGCCTCTGCTCTGGGGCAGTGGTGGGAGGAAAGAGAGAGAGGGGTGATACTGGATGTGGGGGCAGGACAGAAAATAGGGCAATGCTAGATGTTGTGGGGGGGGGGAGAGAGAGATAGGGCAATGCTGGATAATGGCAGGAGAGAGACAGACGGGCAATGCTGGATTTGGAGAGAGTCAGAGAAAGAGGGATGATTTGGATGGCAGAAGGTGGAGAGACAGAGGAGATGCTGCATGGCAGAGGAGGGAGAGAGAGAGAGTGAGAAAGAGGAGAGGCTCCATGCTTGGGGAGAGACACGCACACGCACACACACACACACACACACAGAAAGAAGTGATGCTGCATGGTTGGAGAAAGAAACACACACACACCAGAAGCATAGCCAGGTTAAGGGCATCGGGGCAGTGGAGAGAGGACTGCTGACAGCGACGGCACATATTTTAAATGGGACAGATCGCGTGAAAAATAGGCGCTGGTGCCATCAGAAGTCCATTTGGGGGAGCAGTTGCTCCCCTGGCGACCCACCTAGCTACGTCTCTCACACACACAACACCGAGTGAGAGAGGAGATGTTGCATGGCTCGGGAGAGACACACACACTGAGAAAGATGATGCTGTATGGTTGGGGAAAGAAACACACACACAACACCAAGTGAGCGAGAAGATCCTGCATGGCTGGGGAGGCACGCGCACACACACACCCACCAAGTGAGAGAGGAAATGCTGCATGTCTGTAGAGAGAGGAGAGACATGCACACAGAGCGAGATAGAAGATGATGCATGGCTGGAGAGGGAGAGAGAGAGACATACACACACACACACACACACAGAGTGACAGAGGAGATGCAACATGGCAGGGGGAGACACACACACACACACACAATGCCTCATGGGTGAGTAGACAGGCACCACAGAGAGAAGATGCTGCATGGCTGGGGGGAGACAGACACATAAAGGAGATGCATGACTGGGCAGAAAGAGAGAGAGAGAGAGGAGAGATGCTGCATGCCTGAGGCGAGGTACATGCAGAGAGGAGATGCTAAACACACACAAGGTGATGCATGACTGGGGAGAGAGACACACACAAGAGACATTGAGAGAAGATGCATAGCTGGGCAGAGAGAGATGCTGCATGGGTGGGATACCCAGAGAGGAGACACTACATAGGGGGAGAAACATACATAGAGAGGGGAGATATTGTAAATGGAGAAAGATAGGAACACTGAAAAAAGAGACGCATGATGGCCATGGAGAGAAGAAATGTTAAACAGATAGGAAACCTTGTCAAGAAAGTTAAGAGAAGACAGAAAAGCATAAACCAGATACTGGGGCCAACAACATTATTAGAAAATTAAAATCACCAGGCAAGAAAGGCCGAAAAAGTAATATTGTTTTCTATTTGATAAGAATATGTTAGTTTCTGGACTAAATCTGCCAGAGCTGATGAGAGCAGGGGGTGTGGGTAGTACTCGGGTGAAATTTCTTCGATTTAGGAGGATACATGGCTTGAAGAAGCTGGAACCACTGGTCTAGAGGAAAACCCTAATCGCAGTGCTCTTTTGGGGTGCGATTTGCCTTTAAGTGAATGTGGCTCTTCGCTGGTCTCCGGTGACGGGGAGAGACTGGTGAGAAAAGGCAGCCGCAGGAGCAGCGAGATTTGGTGCCTGTCGGCGGTGGGTGCAGGGGCCGCGCTTTCCCGCTAGGTGTCTCCCAGGGCCGGGAGGAGGAGCCGGCGGTAAGAAGCTGAAGGAAAAGCAAGAGACAGACACACACGGGCAGCTCCTGAGAGCGGGAGAGACTGGTGGCCAGGCTCAGCTAGAGACAGACAGACGGACAGGCACGGCGGATCGGCAGCATGTTTTGCCGGAACCACAGCAGCAGGGTGACGGTGGCCCGGTGCTCGGCTCTGGAGATGGAGATCAAGCGGGGCAAGTTTCGCAGGAGCGTTTTCGTGGACACTCCCCAGGTAGGGAAAGAGCGCGACACATTATCAGGCTTATTTTCAAAGCACTTTGGGAGGCTAAGTTCCATAGGTTTCTATGGAACTTTGGGAGGCTAAGTGCTTTGAAAATATGCCTCTTACTCTCCCACCCTCAATCCCAAACTCTCTGCTCTACCCCTTCAGCCTGTTCTATGCAAGCTCTTCCAATACCCTTCTGCTCTTTTTCCATGATCCTCATTAGTCAAAGTTTCTAAGCCCCTCCCGTGCCCCACAAACACTCTGCAGGCTTGCAAAATCTTCACTGTAACAGAACCTCAGATCTTCAGTTTCAGTTTGCACCAAATCCTTAATCTGCTCTATTTTATTTACCTTGTATGCGTTTCTTGACAAACGCGCCTTCGTAAAGCTTCACGTTGCTTGTCTGATTGTGAGCGCAATGGGCACTGTTTTTTCTCCTTACCATCCCAAATTCCTTCCCTCAGCAGAACAATAAACTGTGGTAATACACAGATACTTAGGGATTTGTGACCAATAACACGATTTCCTCCCCTCTCCAGGAGCTGTGGCAACCAGCCAAATGTTACCGTCGCTCTATAGAAGTGGGGTCCCACACAGGGCCGTGCCTAGGGTCTCTGGTGCCCCCCTGCAGACTATCAGTTGGCGCCCCCCCCCCCCCGTGGCATCTCCTTTCTTTCTTCTCGCACCCAGCGGTCTCACTCTCTCTCTGTCACAAACACACACTCACACAGTCACTCTCACACACACTCTCTCAAACATACACACTCCGAGGAAAACCTTGCTTGCGCCTGTTTCATTTGTGTCAGAAACGGGCCTGCTTTACTAGTAAATAAATAAACAGCCCTATCAGGCACCCCCTTTATAGGAGATTGAGAGTAAGTAACACCAGACATCCCCTGCTTATAATAGGCAATCCATGGGCTGTAAGTCTCCAGATGTTTGCACACTAACCTAGCTCTAAGGTCCCTGGGTGTGCCAGACCTTTCCAGAAGTCCCTGCCCTCTCCCCCACAGAAGAATGTTAACTTGGTGCTGACAGGTACAACAGTCTCAACAGTGCTCTGTCCCTATGTACAGTTCCAGCCTTTTCAATGATGATGTGCCTATACTTTTGTATCTCTACTCTACCCCATGGCTTTCTTCATTGGCTTTCCTGTACCCCACAGCAGGTCTTTGTTATTATTCACTACTAGAAAGCTCGGAAGGTTTCAGTATGGGGTCAGAGAGCTTTCCTTCAGTGATAAAGCCACTGTGGGCCTCAGCTCTGCAACTCCCAGCTCAGATTTGCAGCGGACAAGGGTAATTTGCAGCCCATCACCGAAACCCTCAGCATAAAAAGTTATTTTGCTTTCATTTCACTTAATTTGTGTAATGTATTCCTGTTCTAATTAAAAAAAAAAAAATCAGACTCTACAAACACTATTTGCCCTTGCCCGGGATAAATCTGAGGTGCTTATCTCCGCAATTGGATCTCTGGCCCTACAGCTCTGTAAGAGAAAGCTTCCTGTTTAGATAAAGCAATTAAGTGATTGAGCTCACACACAAACAAAAAGCAACCGCCTAGGGCTATTTCCCAAATCAGTCAAGAAGAGAAACAAAATGAGAGAGAGGAAAAGACAACAGCTGAAATCTTCGGGAAATGTGGAGCAATTTGCAGCTAAATCTACTTTAACGAGGAGAGTTAGGGGATGCCGAGAGTTAGCCCTCCTCGGGAGCCCATTGAGTACTAAGCGGCAGCAATAGGTCTGGGCCGGCTCAGAAAAGGAAGATGGAGAAGGAGGAGTACAGTGTGACACCTACCTTTAAAAAAAATGTTGTGAAGCCGAGTTGCAGGCAGCGCCTCGCGTCTGCCCTGCTTGTAAAACAAGTAAATCTCTTCTCCTCATCATCGTCGGGTCTCACTGTGTCCCCCGCCCTCGCGGAAATAGGAAGTGACCTCAAAGGAGGGCGGGACACAGTGAGGCCCGACAATGACAAGGAGAAGAGATTTACTTGTTTTACAAGCAGCCGGGCAGACGCGAGGCGCTGCCTGCAACTCGGCTTCACAACATTTTTTTAAAGGTAGGTGGGAGGCGGAGCAGCACCGCAGCGGCGCCCTTGAAGGCAGGCGCCCCCCTGCGGTGCTTACCGCGCTTACCGTGTTGGCACGGCCCTGGTCCCACAATAGTCATGTTTAATCCCCTGTGTGGAGAGAATCAGATCTCCTTCATGATAAAACCTACAGAAAGAATTAGGTATCATTTTGATTTCATTGGTAGCTCAAGGGCAAGTTACATTTGAGGTAAGGAGGTACAGTCCTCCAGGAAAACACAAGATCTGTAGTCAAACGCGGGCATTTGAAAATACCAGCAGTGCCTCCTAGGGACTTCCCAAAAAGTCTTCCTTCACTTTCGGAAAGTTTGATGTACTTTTATCTTGTGGCTATGTCCATGGTTAATTTTATGAATGTGTCCATGGTTAATTTTATAGTGTGTTTCATCTGATGGCTATAGCCTGGGTTGCCATACTCATTTACCTGATTTGTGACCAGTGCATTTACAGCATTCCCCAGTCGCTCTCCTGGAGATTAACTTGCCAATATTTTTCACAGCGGGTGTTCAGCAGTAGAAATGCACTAAATACCCTAAAACATACAACAACTCTGACATTTCTTTCATGCATTTTTCAGTATTAAACCCCATGTGTGAGAAAAAAAAAAGTGAAACTTTTTTTCCCTGTACTGTAGTAGGTTTTTGTTTGTAGTTTCCTATGCAGAGGTGTTTCAGCTTCATGGATAAGGAGATGCTGTGATGGAAAAGTAAACAAAGCAGCTCATGATTATGGATTTTGCAAAAATGTGTGCACAACTACGTGCCTATAGGATACTTTTGGCCCAAAGAAATCAGGTGTAGTTATAAGTGTTGCCATACTGGGACAGACCGAAGGCCCATCAAGCCCAATATCCTATTTACAACAGTGGTCAGTCCAGGTCACAAGTATCTGGCAAGATCCCAGAACTGTGAAACAGATTTTATATTGTTTTTCCTAGAAATAAGCAGTGAAGTTTCCCAAGTTCATCTTAATAATGGCTTATGGACCTTTTTTAGGAAATGATCCAAAACTTGTTTACAAGGGGCTAGTTGCAAATTTTTGCATGAAAATCTACCCAGCTCATTTGAATGGGCCACCAATTGTGGTGTGAAAAGGCAGGAATCCTGTGGGTTTAGTACTTTGGTCTCCACATCCTCACTGATTAGCCAACAGAAATACGGAGAGGTATAATTTTATTTATTTATGTGTTCTTGCCTCCCACTGTTTTCCCAAAATAGGTTTTGGTTCAAAGTGGCTCACAATTTTACACTTAGATTAAGTTACTGTAGTGTTTTTCAGTTACAAAGTATTGTAGAGCATCTGTAGTTCATGTGGTTAGTTATAGAATTTTTTTTGAAAAGGTTGGTTTTCAGTTTTTTTTTCTGAACTGGAGATAGTGATGCATCTTATGCCTTTGGATATTGAGTTCCACCATTTGGAGCCCAGGTAGCTGAATCAGGCCATGTAGATGGCAGTGGCGTAGCCAGGTGGGGCCATGGGGGCCTTGGCCCCCCCAAATTTGCTCTGGGCCCCTGTTTGGCTGGCGGGGGCCCCAACCCCTGTCAGCTGAAGGCTTTGTCTAGTGCTGGTCTGTGTCAGTGCCGCCGCATTGCACTGCTCTCTCTTCCTGTCACATCAGGCACGCTCCTTTTACATAAGGGGAAGAGACAGCAGGGCAGGCAATGCGGATGAAGTCTTCAGCTGGTGAGGGTTGGGGACCTCCACCAGCCAAGGTATTTGCGGTGGCGGTTCTTCAGCTGGTGGGAGTTGGGGACCCCTGCCAGCCAAGATGTACAGCGGTGGCAGTGGGCAGCAGAGGAGTGGGCAGCGGAGGGGGGCAGTGACCAAAATGTGCCCTGCCACCTTGAGGTGTGGCTATGCCTCTGGTAGATGGTTTTGTAGATTATGTTTCTGCAGTTGGGTAGGTGGAGAAGTAGGTAGCCTCTGGTTACTAGGCTTGCATTTTTTGGTGATAGTTTGATTAGGTCTAACATATATTCAGGAGACATTCCAAATAGTATTTTGTAGATGAGGGTGCTTATTTTGAAGAAAAGTCTTGCCTTGATTGGCAGCCACTGTAATATTACAAGTAGTGGGGTTGCTTTCTCATATTTCAATGTTGTAAATATCAGCCTTGCTGCCGTATTTTGGACGGTTTGCAACGATTTGATTGTGATTTCGTTGCATCCTGCATATGCTGCATTACAGTAGGCTAGTTTTGATAATATCGATTGCACTATTAGCCAGAATGATTGTTTAAGAAAGTAGTCTCTGACTCTTCTCAGTTTCCATCGTGTTTTGAAGTATTGTGATGTAACTGCTGATACTTGGCTGTCCAGAGATAGATGTTTATCAAGAATAAGTATATTAAGTATTTCCACATTGGGACAGACCAAAGGACCATCAAGCCCAGTATCCTGTTTCCAACAGTGGCCAATCCAGGGCACAAATACCTGACAAGATCCCCAAAAAGCTGATTCTCTGTATTTTTAGTTGTGTTTTGATTTGGTAGGTTTGGTGATTGATGTCAAATTAAGCAAGCGCACTAGTGGCCGAATGTAACTGGAACATTCAGGGGCCCTTTTACAAAGCTGCGGTAGGGCTTTTGTGGCAATGGCGTGCGGCAAATTGGTCCTACTGCTGAGTATCACAGGAGCCTGGTGATAGCTCCAGTGAGTTTCATGCATCATTTCTGGCGCTCGGGAAATATTTGCTGGGTGGTAAAGGAGAGGGGCGTAGCTACGGGAGGGGGGGGGCTGGGTCCCGCAAATTTCATCCGGGCTCCTGGTTTGGCTGGCGGGGGTCCCCAACCCCTGCCAGCTGAAGCCTTCTTCAGCACCGGTCTCTGGCGCAGCCACGTGCGCTGTCCTGCTCTTCTTTCTTCTTGCTCCTCCTGTGCACGCTGACGCTCCTTCTCAGTGTCAAGTAAAGGAGCGTCAGCGTGCACAGGAGGAGCAAGAAGAAAGAACAGCAGGGCAGCGAACGCAGCTGCGCCGGAGACCGGCACTTAAGAAGGCTTCAGCTGGCAGGGGTTGGGGACCCCCCGCCAGCAAAGGTATTGTTTGTGAGGCGGGTGGGGGGTGAAGTGGGCAGGCGGACGAGGAGGCGAGGCGGTGGTGGGGCGGCACTGAAAATGTGCCCCCAACCTCGGGCTCTGGCCCCCTCCCACCGTAAGGTCTGGCTACGCCCCTGGTAAGGGATCCTCCAGGAAACAGCCATGCAGCAAGTGCTTGACTTACCGCGCAGCCATTTCTTTCTTTTAAGAAAAACCCCTCCTTTCATCCGCTGTAGTAAAAGGGGGCCTCAGCGCATGGCAAACCTTCGTGTCAATGCCACTGCAGGGGTGCTTTTACCGCAACTTGGTAAAAGGACACCTAGGTGATTTTATATTCTTAGAAACATGGGAATAGAGAAATTGGTTGGGTTACTAGAAGGGCTGAAGATCCCCGTATTCAACTCTCAGATTTGAGCACAACTGACTGTGGTGGCTGTGCTACAGTTTTAAAGACATACAAGTACACATTACATGCTGATTCTTTCAAAATATCTCTGATCCACATGTTTACTCGATGAGGTTTCCAGATTCATAATTTTGTTATCAAAATGCAGTTTTCTGCTTCTGCTATCAAATGTTTGGATTTTTATTGTTATTAATATTATTTTTTGAAACTTATGGTTCATTTTGGAATTCTCTGTGTTTTTTTTTTTAATCTAAGGTAGGTTCAGGATTTAAGTGCACCCCTCATTTGAAGAATTCTGTCATTAGCTATCAAGCAGCAAAACTGAATGAGTTAAAAGTATGACTGGTATCCAGTACTAGGTCTTGAGATTGACAAGCAGGTCTGGTTGTCAGTAATTTCATGATAAGCGGCACTTGTATGTACATGCACTGGATCTGAGTCTCCAATAATTTGCATATCTCATTATCCAGAAATGGATCTGGAGCCCACACCAGCATGTTCCACATACTTCTCAGAGTCTGAGCGTGTCAGTAACTTGGGCCTTCATTACCACCCTGCGCTTGTATTTTGGCACTGTTAGTAGGTAAAAAATGAGCAGCTGCTCTTGACTGATAGCTGGTATGATTTGGATTTAGCTTAGGCCTTTTCATTGGTAGCTCAAGGCAAGTTACGTTCGAGTGCAGGAGGTATGGTACCATATTGGAAAATACTCAAGGCCCTTATTCTTCATCTTCACTTAGGTTGTGAAACAGTTTCCCAGGAATATTCCTATGTAACAGGCCTCAGGGTCAGTCCATAAGCATATAAGAATAGCTATACTGGGTCAGACCAGTGGTCCTTCTAGCCCAGTATCATGCTTCCAACAGTGGCCAATCCAGCTCACAAGTACCTGGCAGAAACCCAATTAGCAAAATTCTGTGCTACCAATCCCAGGGCAAGCAGTGGTTTACCTCATGTAATTCTCAATATCAGACTATGGACTTTTCCACCAGGAACTTGTCCAAACCTTTTTTCAACCCAGATATGCTAACCATTGTTACCACATCCTATGGCAGCGAGTTCCAGAGCTTAACTATTCTTTGAGTGAAAAACGTATTTCCTCCTATTTGTTTTAAAAGTATTTCTATGTAATTTCATTGAGTGTCCCCTAGTCTTTGTACTTTTTGAAAGAGTGAAAAATAGATTAACTTTTACCTGTTCTACACCACTCAGGATTTTGTAGACCTCGATCATATCTCCTCTTTTCCAGCTGACTCTTTTCCAAGCTGAAGAGCCCTAACCTCTTTAGCCTTTTCTCTTATGAGAGGAGTTCCATCCCCTTTTTCATTTTGGTCACTCTTTGAACTTTTTCTAATTCCGCTATATCTTTTTTAAGATATGGCAACCACAATTGAACACAATATTGAAGGTGAGGTCGCACCATGGAGCGATACGGAGCCATCATAATATTACTGATCTTATTTACCATCCCTTTCCTAGTAAATCCTAGTATCTTGTTTGCTTTTTTGGCCGCTGCACCACACTGGTAGAAGATTTCAGCGTATTGTCTACAATGACATCTAGATCTTTTTCTTGAGTGCTGACTCCTAAAGTGGACTCCAGCATCAGGAAACTATGATTTGGATTATTCTTCCCACTTTGCATTTGTCCATATTAAATTTCATCTGCCATTTGGATGCCCAGTCTTCAGTTTCCTAAGGCCTTCCAACAGTTTTTCACAGTCTGCATGTGTTTTGACAGCTTTGAATAGTTTTGTGTCATCTGCAAATTTAATAACCTCATTTGTCATTCTGATTTCCAGCTCATTTTATAAATATGTTAAATAGCACCAGTTCCAGTACAGATCCCTGCGGCACTCCACTATTCACCCTCCTCAATTGAGAAAAATGGCCTGGGTTTGATTCCTGGGTCAGGACTGCTGCACCCCACTTGATATATGCTAGCACCACATAGGGCCCATGATTGCAGAAGTTTGTCAGCTGTCATAGTTCAT